>NC_135498.1:233337683-233640183 GCF_052857255.1 Amblyomma americanum
TCCAGTTCATCAAAATCCGCGCACTTCCGGAAAGAACCAAACTGACGGAGCGGCAAGAGCGCGTCCGGTCGTTCGCTGTGCCAGGAACCTTTGCATCAGCATCTCTTGGGACGATAGAACCTACAAATAACGTTTACCTGTGGCGATGCCTCGCCGTGCAGTGTAACGCCGGGCTAGCATCATCGCTGAAAATTCTCGATTTCTGCAGCCAACGTCCAGTACATAAAGAACGCACGCTTCCGGAGAGAACCAAGCCGACGGAGCGGCAAGGGCGCGTCCGGCCATTCGCTATTCCAGGAACCTTTGCATCAGCATCTCTAGAGACGATAGAAGCTATAATTAACTTTTACCAGTGGGGATGCCTCGCCGTGCAGTGGAACGCCGGGCTAGCATCATCGCTGAAGATTCTTTACTTCTGCAGCCAACGTCCAGTACATGAAAGCCGCACACTTCCGGAAAGAGGCAAGCCGACGGAGCGGCAAGTGCGTGTCCGACCGCTTGCATCAGCATGACTTTGGCCCATATAAGCTATAAATATCCTTTATCAGCGGGAACCTCTCACATGACATTCAAAGGCCGGACTAGCATCATCCCTGAAAATTCTGTATTTCTTGAGCCAAATTCCAGTACATGAAAGCCGCACGCTTACGGAAAGAAGCAAGCCGACGGAGCGGCATGTGCGCGTCCGCCCATTCGCTCTGCCTGGAACATTTGCATCAGCATGTCTTCGGCTTATAGAAGATATAAGTAACCTTTACCAGTGGGGATGCCTCACTTGGCAGTGCAACGCCGGACTAGCATCATCGCTGAAAATTCTCTATTTATGCAGCCAACGTCCAGTACATCAAAGACACACGCTTCCGGAAAGAACAAAACTGACGGAGCGGCAAGGGCGCGTCTGGCCGTTCGCTCTGCATGGAACATTTGCATCAGCATGTCTTGGGCCAATAGAAGCTATAAATAACCTTTACCAGTGGGGATGCCTAATTTGGCAGTTTAACTCCGGGCTACCATCATCGCTGAAAATTCTGTATTTCTGCAGCCAACGTCCAGTACACCAAAGACGCACGCTTCCTGGAAGCTTTGCATCAGCATTGGTTGGGTTGATAGAAGTAATTAATAACCTTTACCAGTGGGGATGCCTCACTGCGCACAGGAACGCCGGGCTAGCATCATCGCTGAAAATTCTTTTTTCTGCAGTCAACGTCCAGTACATCAAAGACGCACGCTTCCGGAAAAAAGCAAGCCGACGGAGCGGCAATTGCGTGTCCGGCCGCTTGCTGTGCCTGGAACCTTTGCATCAGCATGTCTTTGGCCCCTAGAAGCTATAAATAACCTTTACCAGCGGTAACCTCTCACTTAGTAGTGAAACACCGGACTAGCGTGATCGCTGAAAATTCCGTAATTCTACAGCCAACATGCAGTACATCAAAGCCGCATGCTTCCGGAAAGAGGCAATCCGACGGAGCGGGAAGTGCGCGTCCGGCCGTTCGCAGTGCCTTGAAGCTTTGCATCATCATGTCTTTGGCCCGTAGAAGCTCTAAATAACCTTTACCAGCGGGAACCTCTCACTTGGCAGTGAAATGCCGGTATAGCATCATCCCTGAAAATTCCGTATTTCTTCAGCCAACGTCCAGTGCATCACATCCGCACGCTTCCGAAAAGAAGCAAGCCGACAGAGCGGCAAGTGCGCGTGCGGCCGCTTGCTGTGGCTGGAACCTTTGCATCAGCATGTCTTTGGCCCATAGAACCTATAAATAACCTTTACCAGCGGGGACCTCTTGGCAATAAAACGCCGGACTAGCATCATCGCTGAAAATTTTGTATTTCTGCAGCCAACGTCCACTACACCAAAGCCGTCGCTTCGGGAAAGAAGCAAGCCGACGGAGCGGCATGTGCGCGTGCGGCCGCTTGCTTTGCCTGGAACCTTCGCATCATCATGTCTTTCGCCCATAGAAGCTATAAATAACCTTTACCAGCGGGAACCTCCCACTTGGCAGTGAAACGCCGGACTAGCATCATCGCTGAAAATTCCGTATTTCTGCAGCCAACGTACAGTGCATCAAAGCAAGGGTGGTCAAACGGGCTAGTTGGTAGCTCATATTTGGAAAAAACAGCGCACCTTTAGACACGGACAGATGCAGATGTAACGACACAGCGCTGATTTCAACGAGTTCTTTATTGCAGAGTGACACAGTATATGTATGAAAAGTTGGCGGGAATACACGAGAAGCAGCGGGTATGTTTGCACGCGACAGGAAAATAACTGAGGTGAAAAGACACGAGGTGATAATGTCCAACTGGGAGTGTATAAAAGGTAAGGGCTGGTAGACGATGGCACCGAAAGACAGTAACAGAATGACAAATGACAATGCGATAACAGCATGAAAAAATAAGAAAAAATAAGAAAAATATAGTAAAAGCCAAAAGAGCACTACAAGCAGAATGAAGATAAAATGCATTATAAGGTCCAAACCAGGCCGTTAAAAACAAAGACAAATAAAATCGACTAAAAGAGCCAAAAAGCATAAAAGAGGAGGACAATTCGAAGTCAAAAGGGCCAATAAGATCAAAAGGTTGAATTCAGAACCCATCCAATAAAAAAAAAGGTGTTATCGCATTATCATTTGTCATTTTATTACTGCCTTTCCGTGCCATCCTCTACCAGCCCTTTCCTTTTATACACTCCCAGTAGTACTTTATCACCTCGTGTCTTTTCACCTCAGTTATCTTTCTGTCGCGTGGAAACATAGCAGCTGCTTCTCATGAATTCCCTCCCACCTTTCGTATATATACTGTGTCAAGCTGCAATAAAGAGCGCTGTGTCGTATATCTGCCTCTGTCCATGTCTAAAAGTGCGCTGTTTTTTCCAAACAGTGCATCAAAGCCGCCAGCTTCTTTAAAGAAGCAAGCCAACGGAGCGGCAAGTGCGTGTCCGGCCGCTTGCTGTGCCTGGAACCTTTGCATCAGCATGTCTTTGGCCCATAGAAGCAATATATTACCTTTACCAGCGGGGACCTATTACTTGGCAATCAAAAGCCGGACTAGCATCATCGCTGAAAATTCTGTATTTCTGGAGCCAACTTCCAGTACATAAAAGCCGCACGCTTACGGAAAAAAGCAAGCCGACGGAGCGGCAAGTGCGCGTCCGGCCGTTCACTGTGCGTGGAACCTTTGCATCAGCATGTCTTGGGCCGACAGAAGCTGTAAATACCCTTTACCAGTGGGGATGCCTCACTTGACAGTGTAACGCCGGACTAGCACCATCGCTGAAAATTCTCTATATCTGCAGCCAACGTCCAGTACATCAAAGACGCGCGCTTCCGGAAAGAAGCAACCCGACTGAGCGGCAAGCGCGTGTCCGGCAGCTTGCTATGCCTGGAAGCTTTTCATAAGCATGTCTTGGGCCGATAGAAGTAATAAATAACCTCTACCAGTGGGGATGCCTCACCGTGGACAGGAACGCCGGGCTAGCATCATCGCTGAAAATTCTCTTTTTCTGCAGCCAACGTCCAGTACATCAAAGACGCACGCTTCCGGAAAAAAAACAAGCCGATGGAGCGGCAAGTGCGTGTCCGGCCGCTTGCTGTGCCTGGATACTTTGCACCAGCATGTCTTTGGCCCATAGAAGCTATCAATAACCTCTACCAGCAGTAACCGCTCACTTGGCAGTGAAACGCCGGACTAGCATGAGCGCTAAAAATTCCGTATTTCTACAGCCAACATGCAGTACATCAAAGCCGCACGCTTCCGGAAAGGGGCAAGCCGACGGAGCGGCAAGTGCGCGTCCGGCCGTTCGCAATGCCTGGAAGCTTTGCATCAGCATGTCTTTGGCCCATAGAGGCTATAAATAACCTTTACCAGCGGTAACCTCTCACTTGGCAGTGAAACGCCGGACTAGCATCATCGCTGAAATTTCGGTATTTTTGCAGCCAACGTCCAGTACATCAAAGCCGCACGCTTCCGGAAAGAGGAAAGCCGACGGAGCGGCAAGTGCGCGTCCGGCCGTTCGCAGTGCCTGGATACTTTGCACCAGCATGTCTTTGGCCCATGGAAGCTATCAATAACCTCTACCAGCAGTAACCGCTCACTTGGCAGTGAAACACCGGACTAGCATGACCGCCGAAAATTCCGTATTTCTACAGCCAACATGCAGTACATCAAAGCCGCACGCTTCCGCAGAGGCAAGCCGACGGAGCGACAAGTGCGCGTCTGCCCGTTCGCAGAGCCTGGAAGCTGTGCATCTGCATGTCTTTGGCGCATAGAAGCTCTAAATAACCTTCACCAGCGTGAACCTCTTACTTGGCAGTGAAACGCCGGACTGGCATGATCGCTGAAATTTCTGTATTGTTGCAGCCAACGTGCAGTACATCAAAGCCGCACGCTTCCGGAAAGAGGAAAACCGTCGGAGCGGCAAGTGCGCGTCCGCCCGTTCGCTCTTCCTGGAAGCTTTGCATCAGCATGTCTTGGGTTGATAGAAGTAATTAATAACCTTTACCAGTGGGGATGCCTCACCGTGCACAGGAACGCCGGGCTAGCATCATCGCTGAAAATTCTCTTTTTCTGCAGCGAACGTCCAGTACATCAAAGACGCACGCTTCCGGAAAAAAACAAGCCGACGGAGCGGCAGGTGCGTTTCCGGCCGCTTGCTGTGCCTGGAACCTTTGCATCAGCATGTCTTTGGCCCATAGAAGCTATAAATAACCTTTACCAGCGGTAACCTCTCACTTGGTAGTGAAACGCCGGACTAGCGTGATCGCTAAAAATTCCGTAATTCTACAGCCAACATGCAGTACATCAAAGCCGCATGCTTCCGGAAAGAGGCAATCCGACGGAGCGGGAAGTGCGCGTCCGGCCGTTCGCAGTGCCTTGAAGCTTTGCATCATCATGTCTTTGGCCCGTAGAAGCTCTAAATAACCTTTACCAGCGGGAACCTCTCACTTGGCAGTGAAACGCCGGTCTATCATCATCGCTGAAAATTCCGTATTTCTGCAGCCAACGTCCAGTGCATCACATCCGCACGCTTCCGAAAAGAAGCAAGCCGACAGAGCGGCAAGTGCGCGTGCGGCCGCTTGCTGTGCCTGGATCCTTTGCATAAGCATGTCTTTGGCCCATACAACCTATAAATAACCCTTACCAGCGGGGACCTCTTGGCAATGAAACGCCGGACTAGCATCATCGCTGAAAATTTTGTATTTCTGCAGCCAACGTCCAGTACACCAAAGCCGTCGCTTCGGGAAAGAAGCAAGCCGAAGGAGCGGCAAGTGCGCGTGCGGCCGCTTGTTTTGCCTGGAACCTTCGCATCATCATGTCTTTGGCCCATAGAAGCTATAAATAACCTTTACAAGCGGGAACCTCCCACTTGGCAGTGAAACGCCGGACTAGCATCATCGCTGAAAATTCCGTATTTCTGCAGCCAACGTCCAGTGCATCAAAGCAAGGGTGGTCAAACGGGCTAGTTGGTAGCTCATATTTGGAAAAAACAACGCACCTTTAGACACGGACAGATGCAGATATAACGACACAGCGCTGATTTCAACGAGTTCTTTATTGCAGAGTGACACAGTATATGTATGAAAAGTGGGCGGGAATACATGAGAAGCAGCGGGTATGTTTGCACGCGACAGGAAAATAACTGAGGTGAAAAGACACGAGGTGATAATGTCCAACTGGGAGTGTATAAAAGGTAAGGGCTGGTAGACGATGGCACCGAAAGACAGTAACAGAATGACAAATGACAATGCGATAACAGCATGAAAAAATAAGAAAAAATAAGAAAAATATAGTAAAAGCCAAAAGAGCACTACAAGCAGAATGAAGATAAAATGCATTATAAGGTCCAAACCAGGCCGTTAAAAACAAACACAAATAAAATCGACTAAAAGAGCCAAAAAAGCATAAAAGAGGAGGACAATTCGAAGTCAAAAGGGCCAATAAGATCAAAAGGTTGAATTCAGAACCCATCCAATAAAAAAAAGGTGTTATCGCATTATCATTTGTCATTCTGTTACTGCCTTTCCGTGCCATCCTCTACCAGCCCTTTCCTTTTATACACTCCCAGTAGTACTTTATCACCTCGTGTCTTTTCACCTCAGTTATCTTTCTGTCGCGTGGAAACATAGCAGCTGCTTCTCATGAATTCCCTCCCACCTTTCGTATATATACTGTGTCAAGCTGCAATAAAGAGCGCTGTGTCATATATCTGCCTCTGTCCGTGTCTAAAGGTGCGCTGTTTTTTCCAAACAGTGCATCAAAGCCACACGCTTCTTTAAAGAAGCAAGCCAACGGAGCGGCAAGTGCGTGTCCGACCGCTTGCTGTGCCTGGAACCTTTGCATCAGCATGTCTTTGGCCCATAGAAGCAATAAACTACCTTTACCAGCGGGGACCTATTACTTGGGAATCAAAAGCCGGACTAGCATCATCGCTGAAAATTCTGTATTTCTGAAGCCAACTTCCAGTACATAAAAGCCGCACGCTTACGGAAAAAAGCAAGCCGACGGAGCGGCAAGTGCGCGTCCGGCCGTTCACTGTGCGTGGAACCTTTGCATCAGCATGTCTTGGGCCGACAGAAGCTGTAAATAACCTTTACCAGTGGGGATGCCTCACTTGACAGTGTAACGCCGGACTAGCACCATCGCTGAAAATTCTCTATATCTGCAGCCAACGTCCAGTACATCAAAGACGCGCGCTTCCGGAAAGAAGCAAGCCGACGGAGCGGCAAGGGCACGTCCTGCCGTTCGCTCTGCCTGGAACCTTTGCATCAGCATGTCTTGGGCTGATGGAAGCTATAAATAACCTTTACCAGTGGGGATGCCTCACTTGGCAGTGTAACGCCGGGTTAGCATCATCACTGAAAATTCTCTTTATCTGCAGCCAACGTCCAGTACATCAAAGACGCGCGCTTCCGGAAAGAAGCAACCCGACGGAGCGGCAAGTGCGTGTCCGGCAGCTTGCTATGCCTGGAAGCTTTTCATCAGCATGTCTTGGGCCGATAGAAGTAATAAATAACCTCTACCAGTGGGGATGCCTCACCGTGGACAGGAACGCCGGGCTAGCATCATCGCTGAAAATTCTCTTTTTCTGCAGCCAACGTCCAGTATATCAAAGACGCACGCTTCCGGAAAAAAACAAGCCGATGGAGCGGCAAGTGCGTGTCCGGTCGCTTGCTGTGCCTGGAACCTTTGCACCAGCATGTCTTTGGCCCATAGAAGCTATCAATAACCTCTACCAGCAGTAACCGCTCACTTGGCAGTGAAACGCCGGACTAGCATGAGCGCTGAAAATTCCGTATTTCTACAGCCAACATGCAGTACATCAAAGCCGCACGCTTCCGGAAAGGGGCAAGCCGACGGAGCGGCAAGTGCGCGTCCGGCCGTTCGCAATGCCTGGGAGCGTTGCATCAGCATGTCTTTGGCCCATAGAGGCTATAAATAACCTTTACCAGCGGTAACCTCTCACTTGGCAGTGAAACGCCTGACTAGCATCATCGCTGATATTTCGGTATTTTTGCAGCCAACGTCCAGTACATCAAAGCCGCACGCTTCCGGAAAGAGGAAAGCCGACGGAGCGGGAAGTGCGCGTCCGGCCGTTCGCAGTGCCTGGAACCTTTGCATCAGCATGTCTTGGCCCTTAGAAGCTGTACATAACCTTTACCAGCGGTAATCTCTCACTTGGCAGTGAAACACCGGACTGGCATGACCGCTGAAAATTCCGTATTTCTACAGCCAACATGCAGTACATCAAAGCCGCACGCTTCCGCAGAGGCAAGCCGACGGAGCGGCAAGTGCGCGTCCGGCCGTTCGCTCTTCCTGGAAGCTTTGCATCAGCATGTCTTGGGTTGATAGAAGTAATTAATAACCTTTACCAGTGGGGATGCCTCACCGTGCACAGGAACGCCGGGCTAGCATCATCGCTGAAAATTCTTTTTTCTGCAGCGAACGTCCAGTACATCAAAGACGCACGCTTCCGGAAAAAAACAAGCCGACGGAGCGGCAGGTGCGTTTCCGGCCGCTTGCTGTGCCTGGAACCTTTGCACCAGCATGTCGTTGGCCCTTAGAATCCATCAATAACCTCTACCAGCAGTAACCGCTCACTTGGCAGTGAAACGCCGGACTAGCATGAGCGCTGAAAATTCCGTATTTCTACAGCCAACATGCAGTACATCAAAGCCGCACGCTTCCGGAAAGGGGCAAGCCGACGGAGCGGCAAGTGCGCGTCCGGCCGTTCGCAGTGCCTGGAAGCTTTGCATCAGCATGTCTTTGGCTCATAGAAGCTATAAATAACCTTTACCAGCGGTAGCCTCTCACTTGGTAGTGAAACGCCGGACTAGCATGATCGCTGAAAATTTCGTATTTCTACAGCCAACATGCAGTACATGAAAGCCACACCCTTCCGGAAAGAGGCAAGCCGACGGAGCGGCAAGTGCGCGCCTGGCTTTCGCAGAGCCTGGAAGCTTTGCATCAGCATGTCTTTGGCCCATAGAAGCTGTAAATAACCTTTACCAGAGGGAACCTCTCACTTGGCAGTGAAACGCCGGACTAGCATCATCGCTTAAATTTCTGTATTTCTGCAGCCAACGTCCAGTACGTCGAAGCCGCACGCTTCCGGAAAGAGGAAAGCCGACGGAGTGGCAAGTGCGCGTCGGGCCATTCGCAGTGCCTGGAACCTTTGCACCAGCATGTCTTGGAACAATCGAAGTTATAAATAACCTTTACCAGCGGGGACCTCTTACTTGGCAATGAAACGCCGGACTAGCAACATCGCTGAAAATTCCGTATTCTGCAGCCAACGTCCAATACATCAAAGCCGCACGCTTCCGTAGAGGCAAGACGACGGAGCGGCAAGTGAGTGTCCGGCCGCTTGCTGTGCCTGCATATTTTGCCTCCGCATGTGTTTTGCGCATAGAAGCTATAAGTAACCTTTACCAGCAGGAACTTTGCACTTGGCAGCGAAACGCCGGACTAGCATCATCGCTGAAAATTCCGCATTTTTGCAGCCAACGCCCAGTACATGAAAGCCGCACGCTTCCGGAATGAGGCAAGCCGACGGAGTGGCAGTTGCGCGTCCGGCCGTTCGCAGTGCCTGGACCCTTTGCATCAGCATGTCTTGGGCCCATAGAAGTTATAAATAACCTTTACCAGTGGGGATGCATCACTTGGCAGTGTAACTTCGGGCTAGTATCATTGCTGAGAATTCTGTATTTCTGCATCCAACGTCTAGTACATCAAAGACGCACGCTTCAAGAGAACCAAACCGACGGAGCGGCAACGACATGACCATTCCCGTAAAATTAGAGTACCGTACCAGGACAAACTTGTTTGCAAATTCATTTTTTGTTAAAACAGTGCAACAGTGGAACCGGCTTTCCGAGGAGCAAGTGTGCTCTGCAAGTGAAGATGTATTTTTTGCCAATCTGTAACCCCCCTGCTATAACGCCTTCGGGCAAATGCGGGGTAACTCTTGAATAAAGAATAAAGAATAAAGGTTGAATTCAGAACCCATCCAATAAAAAAACAGGTGTTATCGCATTATCAATTGTCATTCTGTTACTGCCTTTCCGTGCCATCCTCTACCAGCCCTTTCCTTTTATACACTCCCAGTAGTACTTTATCACCTCGTGTCTTTTCACATCAGTTATCTTTCTGTCGCGTGGAAACATAGCAGCTGCTTCCCATGAATTCCCTGCCACCTTTCGTATATATACTGTGTCAAGCGGCAATAAAGAGCGCTGTGTCGTATATCTGCCTCTGTCCGTGTCTAAAGGTGCGCTGTTTTTTCCAAACAGTGCATCAAAGCCGCACGCTTCCGGAAAGAAGCAAGCCAACGGAGCGGCAAGTGCGTGTCCGGCCGCTTGCTGTGCCTGGAACCTTTGCATCAGCATGTCTTTGGCCCATAGAAGCAATAAATTACCTTTACCAGCGGGGACCTATTACTTGGCAATCAAAAGCCGGACTAGCATCATCGCTGAAAATTCTGTATTTCTGGAGCCAACTTCCAGTACATAAAAGCCGCACGCTTACGGAAAAAAGCAAGCCGACGGAGCGGCAAGTGCGCGTCCGGCCGTTCACTGTGCGTGGAACCTTAGCATCAGCATGTCTTGCGCCGACAGAAGCTGTAAATAAACTTTACCAGTGGGGATGCCTCACTTGACAGTGTAACGCCGGACTAGCACCATCGCTGAAAATTCTCTATATCTGCAGCCAACGTCCAGTACATCAAAGACGCGGGCTTCCGGAAAGAAGCAACCCGACGGAGCGGCAAGTGCGTGTCCGGAAGCTTGCTATGCCTGGAAGCTTTTCATCAGCATGTCTTGGGCCGATAGAAGTAATAAATAACCTCTACCAGTGGGGATGCCTCACCGTGGACAGGAACGCCGGGCTAGCATCATCGCTGAAAATTCTCTATTTCTGCACCCAATGTCCAGTACATCAAAGCCGCACGCTTCCGGAAAGAGGCAAGCCAACGGAGCGGCAAGTGCGTGTCCGGCCGTTCGCAGTGCCTGGAACCTTTGCACCAGCATGTCTTGGAACAATCGAAGTTATAAATAATCTTTACCAGCGGGGACCTCTTACTTGGCAATGAAACGCCGGACTAGCAACATCGCTGAAAATTCCGTATTCTGCAGCCAACGTCCAATACATCAAAGCCGCACGCTTCCGTAAAGAGGCAAGACGACGGAGCGGCAAGTGAGTGTCCGGCCGCTTGCTGTGCCTGCAAACTTGGCATCAGCATGTCTTTTGCGCATAGAAGGTATAAGTAACCTTTACCAGCAGGAACTTTGCACTTGGCAGCGAAACGCCGGACTAGCATCATCGCTGAAAATTCCGTATTTTTGCGGCCAACGCCCAGTACATGAAAGCCGCACGCTTCCGGAATGAGGCAAGCCGACGGAGTGGCAATTGCGCGTCCGGCCGTTCGCAGTGCCTGGAACCTTTGCATCAGCATGTCTTGGGCCCATAGAAGTTATAAATAAGCTTTACCAGTGGGGATGCATCACTTGGCAGTGTAACGCCGGGCTAGTATCATTGCTGAGAATTCTGTATTTCTGCATCCAACGTCTAGTACATCAAAGACGCACGCTTCAAGAGAACCAAACCGACGGAGCGGCAAGGGCACGTCCGGCCGTTCGCTTTGCCTTGAACCTTTGCATCAGCATGTCTTGGGCCGATAGAAACTAAAAAAATTACCAGTGGGGATGCCTCAATTGGCAGTGTAACGCCGGACCAAAATCATCGCTGAAAATTTTCTATTTATGCAGCCAACGTCCAGTATATCAAAGACACACGCTTCCGGAAAGACCCAAACTGACGGAGCGGCAAGGGCGCGTCCGGCCGTTCGCTTTGCATGGAACCTTTGCATAAGCATGTCTTGTCCCGATAGAAACTATAAATAACCTTTATCAGTGCGGATGCATCACTTGACAGTGTAACGCCGGGCTAGTATCATCGCTGAGAATTCTCTATTTCTGAAGCCAACGTCCAGTTCATCAAAGCCGCGCGCTTCCGGAAGGAACCAAACCGACGAAGCGGCAAGTGCGCGTCCGGCCATTCACTTTGCCAGGAACCTTTGCGTCAGCATCTCTTGGGACGATAGAACCTATAAATAACGTTCACCAGTGGGGATGCCTCGCCGTGCAGTGGAACGCCGGGCTAGCATCATCGCTGAATATTCTGTATTTCTGCAGCCAACGTCCAGTACATGAAAGCCGCACACTTCCGGAAAGAGGCAAGCCGACGGAGAGGCAAGTGCGTGTCCGACCGCTTGCATCAGCTTGTCTTTGGCCCATATAAGCTATAAATAACCTTTACCAGCGAGAACCTCTCACTTGGCAGTGAGACGGCGGACTAGCATCATCGCTGAAAATTCTCTATTTCTGCAGCCAACGTCCAGTACCTCAAAGACACACACTTCCGGAAAGAACCAAACCGACGGAGCGGCAAGGGCGCGTCCGGCCGTTCGCTCGGCCTGGAACCTTTGCATCAGCATGTCTTGGGCCGATAGAAGCTATAAATAACCTTTCCCAGTGAGGATGCATCACTTGGCAGTGTAACGCCGGACTAGTATCATCGCTGAAATTTCTCTATTTATGCAGCCAACGTCCAGTACATCAAAGACACACGCTTCCGGAAAGAACCAAACTTACGGAGCGGCAAGGGCGCATCCGGCCGTTCGCTTTGCATGGAACCTTTGCATCAGCATGTCTTGGGCCGATAGAAGCTATAAATAACCTTTACCAGTGGGGATGCCTCACTTGGCAGTGTAGCTCCAGGCTAGCATAATCACTGAAAATTCTTTATTTCTGCAGCCAACATACAGTACATGAAAGCCGCACACTTCCGGAAAAGGCAAGCCGACGGAGCGGCAAGTGTATGTCCGACCGCTTGCATCAGCATGTCTTTGGCCCATAGAAGCTATAAATACCCTTTACCGGCGGTAACCTCTCACTTGGCAGTGAAACGCCGGACTAGCATGATCGCTGAAAATTCCGTATTTCTACAGCCAACGTCCAGTGCATCAAATCCGCACTCTTCCGGAAAGAGGCAAGCCGACGGAGCGGCAACTGCGTGTCCGGCCGCTTGCTGTGCCTGGAACCTTTGCATCAGCAAGTCTTTGGGCCATAGAAGCTATAAATAACCTTTACCAGCGGTAAGCTCTCACTTGGCAGCGAAACGCGGACTAGCATGATCGCTGAAAATTCCGTATTTCTACAGCCAACATGCAGTACATCAAAGCCGCACACTTCCGGAAAGAGGCAAGCCGATGGAGCGGCAAGTGCGCGTCTGGCCGTTCGCAGAGCCTGGAAGGTTTGCATCAGCATGTCTTTGGCCCATAGAAACTATAAATAACATTTACCAGCGGGAACCTCTCACTTGTCAGTGAAACGCCGGACTAGCATCAACGCTGAAATTTCCGTTTTGCAGCCAACGTCCAGTACATCAAAGCCGCACGCTTCCGAATAGAGGCAAGCCGACGTAGCGCCAAGTGCGCGTCCGGCCGTTCGCAGTGCCTGGAAGCTTTGCATCAGCATGTCTTTGGCCCATAGAAGCTATAAATAACTTTTACCAGCGGGAACCTCTCACTTGGCAGTGAAACGCCGGACTAGCATCATCGCTGAAAATTCCGTATTTCTACAGCCAACGTCCAGTGCATAAAATCTGGACGCTTCCGGATAGAGGCAAGCCGACGGAGCGGCAACTGCGTGTGCGGCCGCTTGCTGTGCATGGAACCTTTGCATCAGCATGTCTTTGGGCCATAGAAGCTATAAATAACCTTTACCAGCGGTAATCTCTCACTTGGCAGTGAAACGCCGAACTAGCATGATCGCTGAAAATTCCGTATTTCTACAGCCAACATGCAGTACATCAAAGCCGCACGCTTCCGGAAAGAGGCATGCCAACTGAGCGGCAAGTGCGCGTCTGGCCGTTCGCAGAGCCTGGAAGCTTTGCATCAGCATGTTTAGGCCCATAGAAGCTATAAATAACCTTTACTAGTGGGGATGCCTCACTTGGCAGTGTAACGCCCGGCTAGCACCATCGCTGAAAATTCACAATACCTGCAGCCAACCTCCAGTACATCAAAGACGCGCGCTTCCGGAAAGAAGCAAGCCGACGGAGCGACAAGGGCGCGTCCTGCCGTTCGCTCTGCCTGGAACCTTTGCATCAGCATGTCTTTGGCCCATAGAAGCTATAAATAACCTTTACCAGCAGTAGCCTTTCACTTGGCAGTGAAACGCCGGACTAGCATGATCACTGAAAATTCCGTATTTCTGCAGCCAACATGCAGTACATCAAAGCCGCATGCTTCCGGAAAGAGGCAAGCCGACGGAGCGGCAAGTGCGCGTCTGGCCGTTCGCAGAGCCTGGAAGCTTTGCATCAGCATGTCTTAGGCCCATAGAAGCTATAAATAACATTTACCAGCGGGAACCTCTCACTTGGCAGTGAAACGCCAGACTAGCATCATCGCTGAAATTTCCGTTTTGCAGCCAACGTCCAGTACATCAAAGCCGCACGCTTCCGGAAAGAGGCAAGCCGACGTAGCGGCAAGTGCGCGTCCGGCCGTTCGCAATGTCTGCAAGCTTTGCATCAGCATGTCTTTGGCCCATAGAAGCTATAAATAAGTTTTACCAGCGGGAACCTCTCACTTGGCAGTGAAACGCCGGACTAGCATCATTGCTGAAAATTCCGTATTTCTACAGCCAACGTCCAGTGCATCAAATCTGGGCGCTTCCGGAAAGAGGCAAGCCGACGGAACGGCAACTGCGTGTGCGGCCGCTTGCTGTGCATGGAACCTTTGCATCAGCATGTCTTTGGGCCATAGAAGCTCTAAATAACCTTTACCAGCGGTAACCTCTCACTTGGCAGTGAAACGCCGGACTAGCATGATCGCTGAAATTCCGTATTTCTACAGCGAACATGCAGTACATCAAAGCCGCACGCTTCCGGAAAGAGGCAAGCCGACGGAGCGGCAAATGCGCGTCTGGCTGTTCGCATAGCCTGGAAGCTTTGCATCAGCATGTCTTTGGCCCATAGAAGCTATAAATAACCTGTACCAGCGGGAACCTCTCACTTGGCAGTGAAACGCCGGACTAGCATCATCGCTGAAATTTCCGTTTTGCAGCCAACGTCCAGTACATCAAAGCCGCACGCTTCCGGAAAGAGGAAAGCCGACGGAGCGGCAAGTGCGCGTCCGGCCGTTCGCAGTGCCTGGAACCTTTGCATCAGCACGTCTTGGGCCCATAGAAGCTGTAAATAACCTTTACCAGTGGGAACCTCTTACTTGGCAATGAAACGCCAGACTAGCATCATCGCTGAAAATTCTGTATTTCTGCAGCCAACGTCCAGTACATCAAAGCCGCACGCTTCCGGAAACAAGCAAGCCGACGGAGCGGCAAGTGCGCGTCCGGCCGTAGTTTTGCCTTAAACCTTTGCATCAGCATGTCTTGGGCCGATAGAAGCTATAAATAACCTTTACCAGTGGGGATGCCTCACCTTGCAGAGGAACGCCGGGCTAGGATCAACGCTGAAAATTCTCTTTTTCTGCAGCCAACGCCCAGTACATCAAAGACGCACGCTTTCGCAAAGAACCAAACCGACGGAGCAACAATGGCGCGTCCTGCCGTTCGCTCTGCCTGCAAACTTTGCATCAGCATGTCTTTGGCCCATAGAAGCTATAAATACCCTTTACCGGCGGTAACCTCTCACTTGGCAGTGAAACGCCGGACTAGCATGATCGCTGAAAATTCCGTATTTCTACAGCCAACGTCCAGTGCATCAAATCCGCACTCTTCCGGAAAGAGGCAAGCCGACGGAGCGGCAACTGCGTGTCCGGCCGCTTGCTGTGCCTGGAACGTTTGCATCAGCATGTCCTTGGCCACAGAAGCTATAAATAACCTTTACCAGCGGTAACCTCTCACTTGGCAGTGAAACGCCGGACTTGCATGATCGCTGAAAATTCCGTATTTCTACAGTCAACATGCAGTACATCAAAGCCGCACGCTTCCGGAAAGAGGTAAGCCGACGGAGCGGCAAGTGCGCGTCTGGCCATTCGCAGAGCCTGGAAGCTTTGCATCAGCATGTCTTGGGCCGATAGAAGCTATAAATAACCTTTACCAGTGGAGATGCCTCACTTGGCAGTGTAACGCCGGGCTATCATCATCGGTGAAAATTCTCTTTTTATGCAGCCAACGTCAAGTACAACAAAGACACACACTTCCGGAAAGAACCAAACTGATGGAGCGGCAAGGGGGCGTCCGGCCGTTCGTTCTGACTGGAACCTTTGCATCAGCATGTCTTGGGCCGATAGAAGCTAACAACGTTTACCAGTGGGGATGCCTCACTTGGCATTGTAACGCCGGACAAGCATCATCGCTGAAAATTCTCTTTTTATGCAGCCAACGTCAAGTACAACATAGACACACACTTCCGGAAAGAACCAAACTGACGGAGCGGCAAGGGCGCGTCCGGCCCTTCGCTCTGCATGGAACCATTGCATCAGCATGTCTTGGGCCGATAGAAGCTATAAACACTCTTTACCAGTGGGGATGCCTCACTTGGCAGTGTAATGATGGGCTAGCATCATCGCTGAAATTCCTCTAGTTCTGAAGCCAACGTCCAGTTCATCAAAATCCGCGCACTTCCGGAAAGAACCAAACTGACGGAGCGGCAAGAGCGCGTCCGGTCGTTCGCTGTGCCAGGAACCTTTGCATCAGCATCTCTTGGGACGATAGAACCTACAAATAACGTTTACCTGTGGCGATGCCTCGCCGTGCAGTGTAACGCCGGGCTAGCATCATCGCTGAAAATTCTCGATTTCTGCAGCCAACGTCCAGTACATAAAGAACGCACGCTTCCGGAGAGAACCAAGCCGACGGAGCGGCAAGGGCGCGTCCGGCCATTCGCTATTCCAGGAACCTTTGCATCAGCATCTCTAGAGACGATAGAAGCTATAATTAACTTTTACCAGTGGGGATGCCTCGCCGTGCAGTGGAACGCCGGGCTAGCATCATCGCTGAAGATTCTTTACTTCTGCAGCCAACGTCCAGTACATGAAAGCCGCACACTTCCGGAAAGAGGCAAGCCGACGGAGCGGCAAGTGCGTGTCCGACCGCTTGCATCAGCATGACTTTGGCCCATATAAGCTATAAATATCCTTTATCAGCGGGAACCTCTCACATGACATTCAAAGGCCGGACTAGCATCATCCCTGAAAATTCTGTATTTCTTGAGCCAAATTCCAGTACATGAAAGCCGCACGCTTACGGAAAGAAGCAAGCCGACGGAGCGGCATGTGCGCGTCCGCCCATTCGCTCTGCCTGGAACATTTGCATCAGCATGTCTTCGGCTTATAGAAGATATAAGTAACCTTTACCAGTGGGGATGCCTCACTTGGCAGTGCAACGCCGGACTAGCATCATCGCTGAAAATTCTCTATTTATGCAGCCAACGTCCAGTACATCAAAGACACACGCTTCCGGAAAGAACTAAACTGACGGAGCGGCAAGGGCGCGTCTGGCCGTTCGCTCTGCATGGAACATTTGCATCAGCATGTCTTGGGCCAATAGAAGCTATAAATAACCTTTACCAGTGGGGATGCCTAATTTGGCAGTTTAACTCCGGGCTACCATCATCGCTGAAAATTCTGTATTTCTGCAGCCAACGTCCAGTACACCAAAGACGCACGCTTCCTGGAAGCTTTGCATCAGCATTGGTTGGGTTGATAGAAGTAATTAATAACCTTTACCAGTGGGAATGCCTCACTGCGCACAGGAACGCCGGGCTAGCATCATCGCTGAAAATTCTTTTTTCTGCAGTCAACGTCCAGTACATCAAAGACGCACGCTTCCGGAAAAAAGCAAGCCGACGGAGCGGCAATTGCGTGTCCGGCCGCTTGCTGTGCCTGGAACCTTTGCATCAGCATGTCTTTGGCCCCTAGAAGCTATAAATAACCTTTACCAGCGGTAACCTCTCACTTAGTAGTGAAACACCGGACTAGCGTGATCGCTGAAAATTCCGTAATTCTACAGCCAACATGCAGTACATCAAAGCCGCATGCTTCCGGAAAGAGGCAATCCGACGGAGCGGGAAGTGCGCGTCCGGCCGTTCGCAGTGCCTTGAAGCTTTGCATCATCATGTCTTTGGCCCGTAGAAGCTCTAAATAACCTTTACCAGCGGGAACCTCTCACTTGGCAGTGAAATGCCGGTATAGCATCATCCCTGAAAATTCCGTATTTCTTCAGCCAACGTCCAGTGCATCACATCCGCACGCTTCCGAAAAGAAGCAAGCCGACAGAGCGGCAAGTGCGCGTGCGGCCGCTTGCTGTGGCTGGAACCTTTGCATCAGCATGTCTTTGGCCCATAGAACCTATAAATAACCTTTACCAGCGGGGACCTCTTGGCAATAAAACGCCGGACTAGCATCATCGCTGAAAATTTTGTATTTCTGCAGCCAACGTCCACTACACCAAAGCCGTCGCTTCTGGGAAAGAAGCAAGCCGACGGAGCGGCATGTGCGCGTGCGGCCGCTTGCTTTGCCTGGAACCTTCGCATCATCATGTCTTTCGCCCATAGAAGCTATAAATAACCTTTACCAGCGGGAACCTCCCACTTGGCAGTGAAACGCCGGACTAGCATCATCGCTGAAAATTCCGTATTTCTGCAGCCAACGTACAGTGCATCAAAGCAAGGGTGGTCAAACGGGCTAGTTGGTAGCTCATATTTGGAAAAAACAGCGCACCTTTAGACACGGACAGATGCAGATGTAACGACACAGCGCTGATTTCAACGAGTTCTTTATTGCAGAGTGACACAGTATATGTATGAAAAGTTGGCGGGAATACACGAGAAGCAGCGGGTATGTTTGCACGCGACAGGAAAATAAATGAGGTGAAAAGACACGAGGTGATAATGTCCAACTGGGAGTGTATAAAAGGTAAGGGCTGGTAGACGATGGCACCGAAAGACAGTAACAGAATGACAAATGACAATGCGATAACAGCATGAAAAAATAAGAAAAAATAAGAAAAATATAGTAAAAGCCAAAAGAGCACTACAAGCAGAATGAAGATAAAATGCATTATAAGGTCCAAACCAGGCCGTTAAAAACAAAGACAAATAAAATCGACTAAAAGAGCCAAAACATAAAAGAGGAGGACAATTCGAAGTCAAAAGGGCCAATAAGATCAAAAGGTTGAATTCAGAACCCATCCAATAAAAAAAAAGGTGTTATCGCATTATCATTTGTCATTTTATTACTGCCTTTCCGTGCCATCCTCTACCAGCCCTTTCCTTTTATACACTCCCAGTAGTACTTTATCACCTCGTGTCTTTTCACCTCAGTTATCTTTCTGTCGCGTGGAAACATAGCAGCTGCTTCTCATGAATTCCCTCCCACCTTTCGTATATATACTGTGTCAAGCTGCAATAAAGAGCGCTGTGTCGTATATCTGCCTCTGTCCATGTCTAAAAGTGCGCTGTTTTTTCCAAACAGTGCATCAAAGCCGCCAGCTTCTTTAAAGAAGGAAGCCAACGGAGCGGCAAGTGCGTGTCCGGCCGCTTGCTGTGCCTGGAACCTTTGCATCAGCATGTCTTTGGCCCATAGAAGCAATATATTACCTTTACCAGCGGGGACCTATTACTTGGCAATCAAAAGCCGGACTAGCATCATCGCTGAAAATTCTGTATTTCTGGAGCCAACTTCCAGTACATAAAAGCCGCACGCTTACGGAAAAAAGCAAGCCGACGGAGCGGCAAGTGCGCGTCCGGCCGTTCACTGTGCGTGGAACCTTTGCATCAGCATGTCTTGGGCCGACAGAAGCTGTAAATACCCTTTACCAGTGGGGATGCCTCACTTGACAGTGTAACGCCGGACTAGCACCATCGCTGAAAATTCTCTATATCTGCAGCCAACGTCCAGTACATCAAAGACGCGCGCTTCCGGAAAGAAGCAACCCGACTGAGCGGCAAGTGCGTGTCCGGCAGCTTGCTATGCCTGGAAGCTTTTCATAAGCATGTCTTGGGCCGATAGAAGTAATAAATAACCTCTACCAGTGGGGATGCCTCACCGTGGACAGGAACGCCGGGCTAGCATCATCGCTGAAAATTCTCTTTTTCTGCAGCCAACGTCCAGTACATCAAAGACGCACGCTTCCGGAAAAAAAACAAGCCGATGGAGCGGCAAGTGCGTGTCCGGCCGCTTGCTGTGCCTGGATACTTTGCACCAGCATGTCTTTGGCCCATAGAAGCTATCAATAACCTCTACCAGCAGTAACCGCTCACTTGGCAGTGAAACGCCGGACTAGCATGAGCGCTAAAAATTCCGTATTTCTACAGCCAACATGCAGTACATCAAAGCCGCACGCTTCCGGAAAGGGGCAAGCCGACGGAGCGGCAAGTGCGCGTCCGGCCGTTCGCAATGCCTGGAAGCTTTGCATCAGCATGTCTTTGGCCCATAGAGGCTATAAATAACCTTTACCAGCGGTAACCTCTCACTTGGCAGTGAAACGCCGGACTAGCATCATCGCTGAAATTTCGGTATTTTTGCAGCCAACGTCCAGTACATCAAAGCCGCACGCTTCCGGAAAGAGGAAAGCCGACGGAGCGGCAAGTGCGCGTCCGGCCGTTCGCAGTGCCTGGATACTTTGCACCAGCATGTCTTTGGCCCATGGAAGCTATCAATAACCTCTACCAGCAGTAACCGCTCACTTGGCAGTGAAACACCGGACTAGCATGACCGCCGAAAATTCCGTATTTCTACAGCCAACATGCAGTACATCAAAGCCGCACGCTTCCGCAGAGGCAAGCCGACGGAGCGACAAGTGCGCGTCTGCCCGTTCGCAGAGCCTGGAAGCTGTGCATCTGCATGTCTTTGGCGCATAGAAGCTCTAAATAACCTTCACCAGCGTGAACCTCTTACTTGGCAGTGAAACGCCGGACTGGCATGATCGCTGAAATTTCTGTATTGTTGCAGCCAACGTGCAGTACATCAAAGCCGCACGCTTCCGGAAAGAGGAAAACCGTCGGAGCGGCAAGTGCGCGTCCGCCCGTTCGCTCTTCCTGGAAGCTTTGCATCAGCATGTCTTGGGTTGATAGAAGTAATTAATAACCTTTACCAGTGGGGATGCCTCACCGTGCACAGGAACGCCGGGCTAGCATCATCGCTGAAAATTCTCTTTTTTTGCAGCGAACGTCCAGTACATCAAAGACGCACGCTTCCGGAAAAAAACAAGCCGACGGAGCGGCAGGTGCGTTTCCGGCCGCTTGCTGTGCCTGGAACCTTTGCATCAGCATGTCTTTGGCCCATAGAAGCTATAAATAACCTTTACCAGCGGTAACCTCTCACTTGGTAGTGAAACGCCGGACTAGCGTGATCGCTAAAAATTCCGTAATTCTACAGCCAATATGCAGTACATCAAAGCCGCATGCTTCCGGAAAGAGGCAATCCGACGGAGCGGGAAGTGCGCGTCCGGCCGTTCGCAGTGCCTTGAAGCTTTGCATCATCATGTCTTTGGCCCGTAGAAGCTCTAAATAACCTTTACCAGCGGGAACCTCTCACTTGGCAGTGAAACGCCGGTCTATCATCATCGCTGAAAATTCCGTATTTCTGCAGCCAACGTCCAGTGCATCACATCCGCACGCTTCCGAAAAGAAGCAAGCCGACAGAGCGGCAAGTGCGCGTGCGGCCGCTTGCTGTGCCTGGATCCTTTGCATAAGCATGTCTTTGGCCCATACAACCTATAAATAACCCTTACCAGCGGGGACCTCTTGGCAATGAAACGCCGGACTAGCATCATCGCTGAAAATTTTGTATTTCTGCAGCCAACGTCCAGTACACCAAAGCCGTCGCTTCGGGAAAGAAGCAAGCCGAAGGAGCGGCAAGTGCGCGTGCGGCCGCTTGTTTTGCCTGGAACCTTCGCATCATCATGTCTTTGGCCCATAGAAGCTATAAATAACCTTTACAAGCGGGAACCTCCCACTTGGCAGTGAAACGCCGGACTAGCATCATCGCTGAAAATTCCGTATTTCTGCAGCCAACGTCCAGTGCATCAAAGCAAGGGTGGTCAAACGGGCTAGTTGGTAGCTCATATTTGGAAAAAACAACGCACCTTTAGACACGGACAGATGCAGATATAACGACACAGCGCTGATTTCAACGAGTTCTTTATTGCAGAGTGACACAGTATATGTATGAAAAGTGGGCGGGAATACATGAGAAGCAGCGGGTATGTTTGCACGCGACAGGAAAATAACTGAGGTGAAAAGACACGAGGTGATAATGTCCAACTGGGAGTGTATAAAAGGTAAGGGCTGGTAGACGATGGCACCGAAAGACAGTAACAGAATGACAAATGACAATGCGATAACAGCATGAAAAAATAAGAAAAAATAAGAAAAATATAGTAAAAGCCAAAAGAGCACTACAAGCAGAATGAAGATAAAATGGATTATAAGGTCCAAACCAGGCCGTTAAAAACAAACACAAATAAAATCGACTAAAAGAGCCAAAAAAGCATAAAAGAGGAGGACAATTCGAAGTCAAAAGGGCCAATAAGATCAAAAGGTTGAATTCAGAACCCATCCAATAAAAAAAAGGTGTTATCGCATTATCATTTGTCATTCTGTTACTGCCTTTCCGTGCCATCCTCTACCAGCCCTTTCCTTTTATACACTCCCAGTAGTACTTTATCACCTCGTGTCTTTTCACCTCAGTTATCTTTCTGTCGCGTGGAAACATAGCAGCTGCTTCTCATGAATTCCCTCCCAACTTTCGTATATATACTGTGTCAAGCTGCAATAAAGAGCGCTGTGTCGTATATCTGCCTCTGTCCGTGTCTAAAGGTGCGCTGTTTTTTCCAAACAGTGCATCAAAGCCACACGCTTCTTTAAAGAAGCAAGCCAACGGAGCGGCAAGTGCGTGTCCGGACGCTTGCTGTGCCTGGAACCTTTGCATCAGCATGTCTTTGGCCCATAGAAGCAATAAACTACCTTTACCAGCGGGGACCTATTACTTCGGAATCAAAAGCCGGACTAGCATGATCGCTGAAAATTCTGTATTTCTGAAGCCAACTTCCAGTACATAAAAGCCGCACGCTTACGGAAAAAAGCAAGCCGACGGAGCGGCAAGTGCGCGTCCGGCCGTTCACTGTGCGTGGAACCTTTGCATCAGCATGTCTTGGGCCGACAGAAGCTGTAAATAACCTTTACCAGTGGGGATGCCTCACTTGACAGTGTAACGCCGGACTAGCACCATCGCTGAAAATTCTCTATATCTGCAGCCAACGTCCAGTACATCAATGACGCGCGCTTCCGGAAAGAAGCAAGCCGACGGAGCGGCAAGTGCGTGTCCGGAAGCTTGCTATGCCTGGAAGCTTTTCATCAGCATGTCTTGGGCCGATAGAAGTAATAAATAACCTCTACCAGTGGGGATGCCTCACCGTGGACAGGAACGCCAGGCTAGCATCATCGCTGAAAATTCTCTATTTCTGCACCCAATGTCCAGTACATCAAAGCCGCACGCTTCCGGAAAGAGGCAAGCCAACGGAGCGGCAAGTGCGTGTCCGGCCGTTCGCAGTGCCTGGAACCTTTGCACCAGCATGTCTTGGAACAATCGAAGTTATAAATAATCTTTACCAGCGGGGACCTCTTACTTGGCAATGAAACGCCGGACTAGCAACATCGCTGAAAATTCCGTATTCTGCAGCCAACGTCCAATACATCAAAGCCGCACGCTTCCGTAAAGAGGCAAGACGACGGAGCGGCAAGTGAGTGTCCGGCCGCTTGCTGTGCCTGCAAACTTGGCATCAGCATGTCTTTTGCGCATAGAAGGTATAAGTAACCTTTACCAGCAGGAACTTTGCACTTGGCAGCGAAACGCCGGACTAGCATCATCGCTGAAAATTCCGTATTTTTGCGGCCAACGCCCAGTACATGAAAGCCGCACGCTTCCGGAATGAGGCAAGCCGACGGAGTGGCAATTGCGCGTCCGGCCGTTCGCAGTGCCTGGAACCTTTGCATCAGCATGTCTTGGGCCCATAGAAGTTATAAATGAGCTTTACCAGTGGGGATGCATCACTTGGCAGTGTAACGCCGGGCTAGTATCATTGCTGAGAATTCTGTATTTCTGCATCCAACGTCCAGTTCATAAAAGCCGCGCGATTCCGGAAAGAACCAAACCGACGAAGCGGCAGGTGTGCGTCCGGCCATTCACTTTGCCAGGAACCTTTGCATCAGCATCTCTTGGGACGATCGAACCTATAAATAACGTTCCCCAGTGGGGATGCCTCGCCGTGCAGTGGAACGCAGGGCTAGCATCATCGCTGAAAATTCTGTATTTCTGCAGCCAACGTCCAGTACATGAAAGCCGCACACTTCCGGAAAGATGCAAGCCGACGGAGCGGCAAGTGCGTGTCCGACCGCTTGCATCAGCATGTCTTTGGCCCATATAAGCTATAAATAACCTTTACCAGCGGGAACCTCTCACTTGGCAGTAAGACGGCGGACTAGCATCATCGCTGAAAATTCTCTATTTCTGCAGCCAACGTCCAGAACATCAAAGACGCACGCTTCCGTAAAGAACCAAACTGACGGAGCGGCAAGGGCACGTCGGGCCGTTCGCTCTGTCTGGAACCTTTGCATCAGCATGTCTTGGGGCCGATAGAAGCTATAAATAACTTTTACCAGTGGGGATGCCTCACTTGGCAGTGTAACGCCGGGCTAGCACCATCGCTGAAAATTCTCAATATCTGCAGCCAACGTCCAGTACATCAAACACGCTTGCTTCCGGAAAGAAGCAAGCCGACGGAGCGGCAAGGGCACGTCGGGCCGTTCGCTCTGCCTGGAACCTTTGCATACGCATGTCTTGGGTTGATAGAAGCTATAAATAACCTTTACCAGTGGGGATGCCTCACTTGGCAGTGTAACGCCGGGCTAGCACCATCGCTGAAAATTCTCTATATCTGCAGCCAACGTCCAGTACATCAAAGACGCGCGCTTCCGGAAAGAAGCAAGCCGACGGAGCGGCAAGGGCGCGTCTGACCGCTTGCATCAGCATGTCTTTTGCGCATAGAAGCTATAAGTAACCTTTACTAGCGGGAACTTCTCACTTGGCAGTGAAACGCCGGACTAGCATCATCGCTGAAAATTCCGTATTTCTGCAGTCAACGTCCAGTACATCAAAGATACACGCTTCCGGAAAAAACCAAACTGAGGGAGCGGCAAGGGCGCGTCCGGCCGTTTGCTCTGCCTGGAACCTTTGTATCAGCACGTCTTGGGCCTATAGAAGCTATAAAAAACCTTTGCCAGTGGGGATGCCTCACTTGGCAGTGTAACGCCGGGCTAGCATAACCACTGAAAATTCTCTATTTCTGCAGCCAATGTCCAGTACATCAAAGACGCACGCTTCCGGAAAGAACCAAACCGACGGAGCGGCAAGGGCACGTCGGGCCGTTCGCTCTGCCTGGAACCTTTGCATACGCATGTCTTGGGTTGATAGAAGCTATAAATAACCTTTACCAGTGGGGATGCCTCACTTGGCAGTGTAACGCCGGGCTAGCACCATCGCTGAAAATTCTCTATATCTGCAGCCAACGTCCAGTACATCAAAGACGCGCGCTTCCGGAAAGAAGCAAGCCGACGGAGCGGCAAGGGCGCGTCTGACCGCTTGCATCAGCATGTCTTTTGCGCATAGAAGCTATAAGTAACCTTTACTAGCGGGAACTTCTCACTTGGCAGTGAAACGCCGGACTAGCATCATCGCTGAAAATTCCGTATTTCTGCAGTCAACGTCCAGTACATCAAAGATACACGCTTCCGGAAAAAACCAAACTGAGGGAGCGGCAAGGGCGCGTCCGGCCGTTTGCTCTGCCTGGAACCTTTGTATCAGCACGTCTTGGGCCTATAGAAGCTATAAAAAACCTTTGCCAGTGGGGATGCCTCACTTGGCAGTGTAACGCCGGGCTAGCATAACCACTGAAAATTCTCTATTTCTGCAGCCAATGTCCAGTACATCAAAGACGCACGCTTCCGGAAAGAACCAAACCGACGGAGCGGCAAGGGCGCGTCAGGCCGTTTGCTCTGCCTGGAACCTTTGCATCAGCATGTCTTGGGCCGATAGAAGCTAAAAACGTTTACCAGTGGGGATGCCTCACTTCGCAGTGTAACGCCGGACTAGCATCATAGCTGAAAATTCTCTATTTATGCAGCCAACGTCCAGTACATCAAACACACACGCTTCCGGAAAGAGCCAAACTGTTCGTTTTTCTCAAGTTTCCTAGTGCAGGGATACTGCCTGAAGGAATCCCATGAATAATGCGGTGTACAGCTGGAGCAGCGACTGCACTGATGCTCCCCACGCTTCCCTCCGAGATCGGAGAGAACGCGAACGATCGATGTCTGTCGCCTTTTCATGTACGAGACATTTGGGCTCCATGTTAGATTGCTATCGATGATTACTCGAAGGAAGCGATGGCTTCTTTCGTAGGGTTTTGTTGACCCATTTATGCGTACTGGGTAATGGGACATGCTCTTGCATGTAAAGGCAACAAAGGAACATTTTTCAGTAGAAATCTCTAAGCCTTTCAGGCGGAGGTAGGCCACAAGAATGCTTACCGCTGTTAGAGATGACGGGTCCTTGAGTGAGCTGACTCTTTCAGCACCGCAGGTCCCTTCTCCGAATGACGTTGTCGG
Organism: Amblyomma americanum; assembly: GCF_052857255.1. Classification (NCBI taxonomy): domain Eukaryota; kingdom Metazoa; phylum Arthropoda; class Arachnida; order Ixodida; family Ixodidae; genus Amblyomma; species Amblyomma americanum. The sequence goes on from NC_135498.1 coordinate 233,363,862, forward strand.
ACTTGGTTATGAAGGAAACTGTACAGGGGTTTATTTTACATTATTTACAAGATTTTGGAACCCATAGGAGGGTGATGGGGGAAGGTCGGAGGATCTGAGAAGATCTGAGGATGATCGAGGATTCCTTCTCACGGCACTCGTCGTCCGGTTTAAAAAGGGTCCGGTCCCTAGGATTCCCCAGGTTCGAGGCGGTCTTCACCAGGTTGGGCGTGGCCTAACTTGCGTTGTCGTACACACACACCACTTCACATAGGGACACGCCGCTGGACAATCGCCCCCACCAGAGAGAGCGTTGTCTTCGCGTCCGAACGACAGTTCTCACGCTCAAGCCGGACCCGTCTTCCGGGAAGTCCGAATGGGTGAGGCGTCAGCGAGCAGGCCCAGTTGAAGGGGTGAGTCACCCCTGCTCGGTTCTGGCGGTCGCTAACTGCCTCCGTGCCGCACGGTCGATCTTCCGGGAACAATGTTGTTTTCAAACGGCAGTGGAATCCTCCGTCTCGAATCCAATAAACCACGCGAGGACCGGCCGTGGGAACCAAGATGCCTATCGCCGTGCAGGGACCCCGGCTGCAGGTGTCCTGGCCGAATACGCAGCTGAATCAGACCACCGGCTGTCGCCAGAAACCGTACACCGCCTTTTGAAGCCTTGCTCGAACTTGTCGCGTTACTGCTGACGCCCAGATCGTCTGCATAGACTGAGACTCTAGCAGGCTGTGGTAGTATATCGACAAAGCCGACAAGCGCAAGACTGAAAAGCGTTGGGCTAAGTACTCCAACCGTGGGATCCCACGGTAAGTGTAATGTGAAGATGTTGGTCCTTCCTCAGTCTGAATAAATAGTGATCGGTTGGATAGATAACTGCGTATCCAGCAGAACATGCGACCATCAAGTTCTCCACATTCCAAAGAGTCCAAAACATCTTGATGACTGACGTTATCATACGCCCCTTTAACATCCAGAAACAACGCCGCGGTCAAGCGCTTCAGATGCTTCTGATGTTGAACTGATGACACTAGATCAATCACGCTATCAATAGACGAACGTCCCCGCCGAAACCCGGACATTAAACCTGGGTATATTTGATAGCGCTCCAGATACCACTCAATTCGCGTAAGTACGATCCTTTCCATGAGTTTGCCCACGCAACTAGCCATTGCGACTGGACGGTTTGATGCTAGGTCAAGTGGAGATTTTCCAGGTTTAAGGACTGAAACCAGACGATTAGATTTCAACGCGTCCGGAACTGTACCCGCACACCATGAGTTGAAGTGGTCTAAAAGAACACGTCGAACCTCCTGACCAAGGTTTGCAAGTCCAGAGTATGTTACTTCATCGGGCCCCGGCGATGAAGACCGTCTGCAACCTGCCATGGCGGCGTCTAGTTCTTCTATGGAGAAAAGGTCATTTCGCGGATCCCTATATCTAGGCACTTCGCAGTAATTCAGAGTTGTGGATTGATTCCTGGGACCTGCTATTCTTGAACAAAACTCTTAACCCATCCTCGCTTCGCTACGTCCTTGGTGAAGTGCGAGAGACTTGAAAGGTTGGAGCTCCAGATGCGTGAGAGAGGCTTTTGGGGATCCAATGATTCACAGAATGCCTTCCAACGGTCAGCCTGAAAGATTTGAGTTCTTCGCTGAATTTTCTTCTGTGTGCGCGTTGCATCCCTTAAGTCGTGCAGCGACTTTATGCGCCTGTATCTTCTCTCTGCTATTCGTCGAAGTGATCGGAGGCGCTGCAGCTCCATATCGAAGTCTGTGAACTTTGGCGGTGGAGTGAAGAAGCATCTCGTGTGTTCCATAGCCTCCTTGATGCGCTCTTCAATCCATGTTGTAATGTCTTCTCTGCAGGATTCTTCCATAAAGGTTTTAAACATACACCAGTCTATTCGTTGCAAATCCTTTTATTCAGCATTTTTTCCATAATAAGCCAGGAAAAAACACTGGGACAGGAACAAAAAGCTACTATCCTAGTAGCTTGACGGGGTTCCTACCCCTGTCTTGGCATGGGTAGCAGACAACAGGCACTTATGTACAAAACTTAAATAACGCCATAATCATACACGCGCTCAAACACAACATCGCATAAGTCATTTACAGGTCAGATTAACAACAATAAGACAGAAAACATAAAAAGGATAGAACATTCAAATGCACATTTGTGTCAAATACAGTCTTTTACCGTACAAACGTACAAACGTACAAAATACAGTACAAACGTTTGGCAGATCTGCATCCAGCGAGATCATGAACTATAGAATATGTGGGGATGTGGTCACTTCCATGCGTTTCTACGTCGGCAAATCACCGGGCGCGTCTCTCAAGGTCCCGAGACACAAACGCGAAGTCCAGAGAACTGCTGTAAGACAGCCAGCGAATGCACGTTGGCGAACCATCGTTAAGGCATTGTAGGTCGTGGTCAGAGGCGAAACAGACAAGAATTCTTCCCTATGTACAGCTGATTCCCTATATTTGTTATTTTTTCTTTAACATTCAGCAGTGCTGATTCAGCGGATTGTCCTTTTTGGAAAACACATTGTCGGTTTTCCATTATTCCCTTAGTGCGCAAAAAACTGCTGATTCTACAGTTGATTGATTTTCCGCCTTTTTTTAGAACTGGAAGCACGGATGTTGAGTGTTAGTTATCAAGATTGCTCTTTGCCCTGTTCGTATGTATTGCGCGCACTCGGGCGATCTTCATTTCACCAGAGAATGACGCATGACACAGTATGAGCTTACAGATATGACAAAGTGGTACGATCGTCGCATGACCCTTTCACCGGAGGGACCGCAATATCGTTGTGACCACATCCACAAGTACCTTTGAGGTTTTTGATAAATGTTGGCATTTCACTTGGCGTGGTTGGGGACAAAAACATGAAAATGCTTTCTTGCCTATCATTGTAACTTCTAGATGAACAGCGTTGCGTGGTCTCTTATGCACCAGATGTTAGAAAATGACCATCAATCTTGTCCGCCAGTAAGAGGCCCGAAATGGTTTTACCACCAATCAGTAGTTGCTGGGCCACAGAAACTTGATTTCTACATGTATAAAAAGTAGCGATGGCTTAGAGGTAGAGCGTCCGCCTCGCGTGCAAGAGGACCGGGGAACAAATCCTGGAGCCCAACATATTTCCACTGGGTTTGAAAAAGAAACGCATGTCGATGGAATTGCATAACCTGTCCTAAGGTGCGGCCTGATCTCGGTGACCAGAACCGACAACGCACTCCCTCACCCCAACAGGATTGTGCCACCCTGGTGTAGTACTTGGCCACAACCTTCTATGAAAAAACCAATTAACTCCCGGCCCTCAGTTCACTCCCCAGCGGCTGCGGAGCAACTGACGAGGGCGGCGGTGAGACCTGTGACGCAGTGCAGGGTGCTAAGAATCTCTAGCTTTGGACAGGCCGCAATTGGAATCAGAACCCGGCAACGTTTAACGCTAGAACCTTATATAGTGAGACTAGCCTAGCAATCCTGTTCCAGGAACTAGCAGGCATTAAATGAGATGTCATAGGGCTTACGGAAGTAAGGATTCCAGGTGACGCGCATACAGTACTAAATGAAGGGCAAATACTGTGCTATCGCGACTTAACGGATAGACGAGAACTAGAACGAGGGCCATGGCACTGATGACGAAATGCCACGCCACTCACCGTTCAGGCTGTTTCAGGCGCTGCTGTTGACCGGATTCTACTGTCAGCCACCCGTTTCACCGAGATGCCTACCGGATGCGCAAGCTGCCGCCGCTGACTGGATTCTTGACCCCTGCAACCGTTGTACAGATTACCTCTGCGCACTGCAGTCGTTTTCAGAGGCGTCCAACCTTCTGACCTGGCAACACGCAACATCAGCTCATCAGGACACCTGCATATGGCGTGCGGTTTTCATCGTCCACTTTGGCCACGGCACCACAGACGAAATGCCACGCCACTCACCGTTCATGCTGTTTCAGGCGCTGCTGCTGACGGGATCTTACTATCAACCACCCGTTTCACGAGATACCTAAGGGATCCTCAATCTGCCGCCTCTGACTGGATTATTGACCCCTGCACCCTTGTACAGATTACCTGTGCGCACAGCAGTCGTTTTTAAAGGCGTCCAACCTTCTCACCTGGCAACACGCAACATCAGCTGATCAGGACACCTAAATAAGGCGTGCGGATCTCATCGTCCACTTCGGCCACGGCACTGCTGATTAAATGCCACGCCACTCACCGTTCATGCTGTTTCAGGCGCTGCTGCTGACGGGATTCTACTATCAGCCACCCGTTTCACCGAGATGCCTACCGGGATCAGCATGCTGCCACATCTGACTGGTTATTTGAACCCTGCAACCGTTGTACAGATTACCTGCACGCACAGCAGTCGTTTTTAAAGGCGTCCAACCTTCTGACCTGGCAACAGGCAACAACATCAGCTGATCAGGACACCTACATAAGGCGTGCGGTTTTCACCGGCCACTCGGGCCACGGCACTGGTGAGGAAATGCCATGCCAATCACCGTTCATGCTGTTTCATGTACTGCTGCTGATGGGATTCTACTATCAGCCACCCGTTTCACCGAGATGCCTACCGGGATCCGCAAGCTGCTGCTGCTGACCGGATTCTTGACCCCTGCAACCTTTGTACAGATTACCTGTGAGCACTGCAGTCGTTTTTAGAGGCGTCAACCTTCTGACCTGGCAACATGCAACATCAGCTGATCTGGACACCTGCATGAGGCGTGCGGTTTTCACCGTCCACTTGGGCCATGGCACTGGTGACAAAATGCCATGCCACTCACCGTTCATGCTGATTCAGATGCTTCTGCTGACCGGATTCTACTATCAGCCACCCGTTTCACCGAGATGCCTACCGGATCCGCAAGCTGCCGCCGCTGACTGGATTCTTGACCCCTGAAACTGTTGTAAACATTACGTGTGCGCATCGCAGCCGTTTTTGGAGGCGTCCAACCTTCTGACCTGGTGGTCTATTCTCGATACTCACATTCGCCGGTCGGCGCCATGTTGCCTCTCTGATTGGCTGTCAGAATTGTCAGTCAGCGACGGGGCAGCGCAACGTGGGTGTCATTCTTCGCCTGTTGCATGCACACTTTTCGCGCTGACGTGAAATTGACGTAGCATTGAAAACACATTTTCAGCAGCGCTACTCTTGGTACCCGGCTAGTAAATATAAGTGATTGTGAAGGGAAAAAGAAGGTACAGGTGGTACGTATGAGAACACATGCGCTCGAATTGCAAATTTAGATAAAATTGATGCACACTGAGAATGGCCGCTTCCTAAAATCTAATTGGCTGGAACAATGTCACGTGTAACACGTGATACGCACACATTTTGAAGTGATGTCAAATTGACGTTTCATCATTTTTACGGTGTGTCGCCAGTGCTAATATGGCTGCTATTCGCCGCCATAATTTCGCCCTGCGAAAGGTACCCGAATTAAGCAAGTGAGTGAATGCAACGCTGATTTATACGAAGTTAGGTCGCCGCAGTTTGACAGATATTTTTTGAAGCGAGAACTAAACTTATAAAAGTGTTGTTTATTTTGCGCAATGCAACGAAATGGCGTCATAAGGGCACATGAGAAATAAGCAAGGGTTCAGAGCGTTATTAGCCAGAGTTTAAAGGTGCAGCCGCATAGGGGTGCTAACTGCTCTCCCGTTGCAAACCCTTCGCCCGCAATGAAGGATCATCGGTCCAGGGGATCGCGATCACGATCATTGGTGTCATTAGTCTACGCCTTTTACAGAACGCAGGAAAACGCAGCCCACGCACTGGCTGTGGCGTTCAGTGAGTACTTTGTTACTGTAAAGTACTATTTTTTGTGGTTGCTCGATCGAAGTGCCCATTTTAAGGCAAGGTCTATTTTGCTCGCTCTCTTTTAGGCATGGAGTCGGAGAGCAGTCATTATCTCGATCGTCCTGACGCCTTCGATTTGCCTGACGAAATGTTCCGTGGACATTACCGACTCACAAAGGATTTGGTGATGTGGCTGTGCGACTAACTGCGTGGCGATCGTGAGTGGAAGCGCGTGTACACAAGTACTTCTCTGACAGTGCAGCAGCAGGTGCTGTGCGCGCCCCGCTTTTACGGCACAGGCAGCTTTCAGGGAGTGGTTGCCAGCGACGAAAATTTGGCTATTAGCCAGCCAAGTCTCACTCGCTGCATTCACGGAGTAACAGACGCCATTATAAGCTGTCTGGGACAGGAATGGATTTCGTTCCCATACACTCCGGCGGAACTGGCGACTGCGCAGGACGGGTTTCAGCGGCTGGACGGCAGATTCCAGGTGTGCATCGGTGCCATCGACGGAACTTTAGTTTGCACCCGCGCACCATCCGACGCAGTCAACAAGCCAGCGTACTTCTGCCACAAAGGGTAATACGCATTGAACGTCATGGTGGTAGGAGCGACAGTAACCAGCCTTGTAACGGTGCTCTTCGATGCCCTTTGTTCATTTGTAACATAGTCGAATACATATCAAGAAAGAAGCGCCAGGAGGCCGTCGAGCCAGTGGTGTCGACCGATTTTCATGACGCCGCGGTTAATCAGGTTCAGCAGCGTTTCAGCTCATTGCACCTGCGAGCTCCTGAGACCTCATGTTAACATGTGCAAGGCGATTAAATACGGATTAACCGCGGCGTCAAGAATATCTGACGATACCACTGATTGGATCGCCTCCTTAGAGGAAACGAAGTAGCACGAAAAAACGGGGACGAAAAAGACACACATACGACAGGACGAAGCATTCGTCCTGTCGTATGTGTGTGTTTTTCGTCCTCATTTTTTCGTGCTGCTTCGTTTTCTCAAGATGGATCATTACCAACTGGCCCAAACTTCGGTGCTTTTCCTTAGAGGAGTATTTCGGTATGTGCGTGTGCTGCACTTAAGCGAGTATTAATTTTGCAATGAAGAGGAAACGTCCTATTGGAGAGTGCGGGTTAATTAACATATGTGACCGCAGTGGAAAGCACAAAAATGGCTCGATCATTACTTTTGAAAAACAAACATGCAATACCCGCAATGTGCAGAGGGACAAAAGTTCAGTCGTTACGACGTTCTAATGGGTGTTAATTAGCCACGTGGCATTAAAGAAAAAATAAATGAGGCACTAGACTGGATACTTCTTTCAGCAGTGCATGTGTACAATAGTAAAGAAGCCTAATATGTACATTAATAGAGTAAAAAATTAGCATGGACAAGGTACATGCAGAACTCGGGTGCTCTCAAACAGGACATGCACAATTACTGTTACTTTTTAACGCTATGATGCTTGGTGCTGGTGCTTTTTCGTCACGTTCACAGTGTAATTTATTTTGTAAGTTACAAGTCTACCAAGTGTTCCAGGCACTTGACTTGGAAACGGGCAATTTTTTTGCATTCAGTCTGTTGCCTATGATGTGTTTTGATGTACATGGTGTGGTAGTCATTGTATTGATTGGAGAAATTTCATTTACAATTTCGTTTCATTTCCTCTGCACTGCTTCTATCGAGGGCTCCAAAGTGTTATCGGATGTCAGTACTTGCAAGTAAGCTAACGTGAACACGTAAAAGCGCTCAAGTAACAGGAGGAGCCGTGCTGCATCTGGCACAAGTAAAAAAAGTGTGCCGAACATATTGCTACGGACGCTGGGAGGACGACGAAGTGGTTGGTAACGAAGACGACGCTGAGGTGTGCGCTTGTGTGCTCAGAGTCTACTCCAAGCCATCGGTTCCTTGCGTAGCAGGTTACCTCTGCTCTTTCTACTGCTGCTTCTAGCCGCCACGTATCATTTGGTGGAGGTTGCTAAATTCGATCCCCGACCTCAAGCTGGCTCTCTGTCGTGGCCGCCGTCTCGCTAACATGTCTACAGAGTCCGAGCCATCTCCCTCTCCGTCAACACCGCCAGCGGTCGTCGTCGCCCACCACCGCGAACCGGGCACGTTCTGCGGCACAGACGACGTTGATGTGGACGACTGGCCGGCCCCTTACGAACGCGTCCGCATTCACAACAGGTGGGATTCAACGCTGATGCTTGCTAATGTGATATTTTACCTGACCGGCACCGCGAGAGTGTGGTTCGAAACCCACGAAGATGACTTGACCTCATGGGACATATATAAGCAGAAGCTCCGCGACCTCTTCGGAAAACCCATCGGCCGCCAACTCGCCGCCAAGAAGGCACTCGCGTCCCGCGCCCAAACTTCCTCTGAGCCATACATAGCCTACATACAAGACGTCCTCGCCTTGTGCCGTAAAGTTGATAAAGACATGTCCGAAGCAGATCGAGTTGGCCACATACTGAAAGGCATTGCCGACGATGCCTTTAATCTGCTTCTATGCAAAGACTGTTCCACGGTCGCTTCTGTTCTTGAGGTGTGCCGCCGTCTCGAGCAAGCCAAACACCGGCGCATTTCTCACCGTTTTGACCGGCTGCCGAACACTGCTGCTAGCTCCTCCTGTGAAGATCTGCCAACATTGCGGCAGCCTTCCGACCCGGCTAACTTAACCCGTATCGTGCGCCGCGAACTGGAGGCGATGACGTCCGCTGTTTCTTCCTTGCCACTGCCGGACAACACCTTGGCCCTCATCCAAGCCGTCGTTCGCCAGGAGGTTGCGAACTTGGCCGTCCCTTCTCCTCGCGTCGTGGAAAACGCTCATGGCAGCCCGGACCCTCCACTGATCGCAGCTGCCACTAACAGTCGCAGCTTCTCGCCTCGGTACCGATATCGCAATCCTGCCGAATGGCGTACCTCTGATGACAGGCCGATCTGTTTTACACGCTCTCGCGTCGGACACATCTCCCGTCACTGCTGCAGCCGTTGGTCCCCGCCACCTCGCCCCTACTCTTTCGTCGACCGCCGCAACGACTACGGCCCGCAGCGCTTCACACCACGACCCGATCCGCTCCCTGACGAGCCCGCTCCGCACGCTCGTGGGTCCAGCCGCTCACCTTCCCCATTAGGCCGCCGCTCCCGTTCTCCTCCCACACGCCGCAGCCCTTCTGCTTCGACCTCCCGCCATTTCTCGGAAAACTAGCCGATGCAGCCCCCGGAGGTGACGCTGCATCATTGACCCGGCCTGAAAATCCTCTCTTGACCCCCGCTGCCCAACGTAATCTCTTGAATGTTCTCGTGGATGGTGTCCCGGTCCTTGCCCTCATTGATACTGGCGCGCAAGTGTCTGTCGTGAGCTCGTCTTTGCGCCACCGTCTGAAGAAAGTTTTAACGCCTGCCGCCATGTCCACGGTTCGCGTCGCCGATGGCAGCCCCGCTGCCGTGATTGGAATGTGCACTGCGAGAGTCAGCATTGCCGGGCGTCATATACCCGTTCTGTTCACCGTCCTGACCCGGTGCCCTCAGGACATAATCCTTGGCCTTGACTTTTTAACCGCCCATTCAGCTCTTTTTGACTGTTCCACAGGCCTTCTTCGATTGGATCTGCCCCTGTGCAATGACGACTCCACCAGCTCACCTCGCCTTCAATCCACCGAGTTTGCTCGTCTCCCGCCACAAACTGCTGTCTACATCCCTCTGTCGCCTTCTCCTCCCGTCCCTGATGGAGACTACGTCGCCTGCCCTATCACCGCTGTGATTCTGAATCGTAATGTCCTCTTTCCCCACACCATTGTCCACATCACCAACAACTGCACCTGCCTCCCTGTCCTCAACTTCAGCCTGTCCCCTCAAGTACTTCCGACCGGCATTTCCCTTGCTGATCTGGCCCCATTGACCGATGGCACAGCTTCTGTCCTGGCTCCTGACCCAACGACTGCCGTCTCCAATGTCCCTACATCGCAACCCTCCCGTGAGGACTCTATTTCCCGGATGATCGCGGCCGATCTGCCCTCTGCTGATTCTACAGCTCTTCACAGCCTTTTGCCCTCCTACAGTGATATTTTTGACTTTGGGGACCGTCCCTTGGGTCAAACCTCTGTTGTCGCCCACCACACTGACACCGGCGAAGCCCGCCCTATTCACGGACGGCCCTATAGGGTCTCCCTCGCAGAGCGCCGTGTTATTCAGGCAGAAGTGGACAAGATGCTGGCCCGCAACATCATCGAGCCTTCGAGTAGTCCTTGGGCGTCCCCTGTCGTGCTTGTTAAAAATAAAGATCAAACCTGGCGATTCTGCGTCGATTACCGCCATCTGAATGCCGTCACAAAGAAAGACGTCTACCCTTTGCCCCGAATTGACGACGCTCTCGACTGCTTGCACGGCGCCAGATACTTTTCCTCCATCGATCTTCGCTCAGGGTACTGGCAGATCGCTGTCGATGAACGGGATCGGGAGAAAACCGCGTTTGTCACCCCGGACGGCCTGTACCAATTTAAAGTTATGCCTTTCGGCCTGTGCAATGCCCCTGCGACTTTCAGCCATCCTTGCCTTCTTCCGCCGCGCTGGTCTTCAGCTGAACTCGAAGAAATGTACCTTCGGCCGCCGTCAGCTCAAGGTCCTTGGCCACTTGGTCGATTCTGCTGGGATCCAACCCGACCCCGACAAAGTCCGCGCCGTGCGTTCATTTCCTACTCCGCACTCCTCCGGTGGTGTGTGCAGCTTTCTCGGCCTATGTTCCTATTTCCGCCGGTTCATCCAGAACTTTGCGGAAATAGCCCGAGCTCTTACCACGCTCCTCAAGGACATCCCGTTCTCTTGGGGACCCCCCCCCCCCAAGCTGACGCCTTCAGAGCCCTTATCAGTGCCCTCACTGCTCCACTTGTGTTGGCGCACTTTGATCCTTCAGCCCCTACGGAACTTCGGACCGATGCGAGCGGCCATGGCATTGGTGCCCTACTTGCTCAGTGGCAACGCAACAAGCTTCGCGTTATGGGGTACGCCAGCCGTCTCCTTTCTGTGTCAGAGCGAAACTATTCTATCACCGAGCGGGAATGCCTCGCTCTGGTTTGGGCTATTGCAAAATTCCGCCCTTACTTGTTTGGGCACCCTTTCTCTGTTATCACGGATCACCACGCCTTATGCTTGCTTTCTTCGCTCAAAGACACTACTGGCCGGCTGGGGCGCTGGGCTCTTCGCCTTCAAGAGCACACATTTTGTGTCGTCCACAAATCCGGCCGCTTACACCAGGACGCGGATTGCTTGTCCCGTTACCCTGTCGATCCGCCTTCCTCCAACGAATGCGAGGCTGACGCCTGCGTCTTATCCATCTCGGCCTTCCGCAACATTGCGCAAGAACAGCGCTTGGATTCGTCGCTACGTTCCCTCATCGACCGCCTCACTGCCAACCGCTGTGATGCGTCCCTCGCCCCGTTTGTGCTCCATGAGAACGTCCTCTACCGGCGCAATATGCGGCCTGACGGCGCTAACCTCTTGCTCGTGGTCCCTCAACACCTGCGCAGCAGCGTCCTTAAACAGCTTCATGACTCATATTTGAACAGCGCAATAAAACAACGGGACACAACGAAGAAAGGACACCAAGAGCGCTGCTTTTCTCGCAACTAGATTTTAATTCACGTCCAAGCATCTTAAATACTAAGAACGCCAAACACAAACAAGAGGGAAAAACCAAAAGAAAAACGATACAAAGCTGCTAATCATGCCCACAAAGGTGACAATCAGCACGAGGGCGAGACTACACATCTTGGCCGGATAAAAACATCATCTCTTTATCAGTTAGTGTGACAGAAGGATCACTAATACAGCTATCAGGTTCCAAGCGGATGTGAAAAGCCTCCAAAATTTCCCGCGTTAGGCTGTCATTATGTTTTCCTAGGATGACGGTGTTAGACAACAGAGGGGTGCAAGTACCTTCTCTCCAGTGGCGGGCAAGGTTACAAGAAGACCCATTACCTCGGGACCTGTGGTGCTCACTAAGACGAGCGTTGATGCAACGTCCTGTCTGGCCAATATAACTCAACCCGCAAGTGCACGGAATCCTGTAGACAACCCCCACATTACAGGGCACAAAAGGGTTCTTATGGTTGGTCTGACAACCCCCAGTCTTTTTCTTCGCGGTTGTTGCCTTAGCCTTCTCTTCCACCTGCCTGCAAACACCTCTAAGTTTTTTAGGCGCTTCATGACGTTCCCACGGCCGGTCATCTTGGAGTCTCCCGCACCTGCGACAGCGTGCGCCGCCGCTTCTTTTGGCCCGGTCTATACCGTTCTGTCCGCCGTTATGTGGCCGCTTGCGAACTGTGCCAACGGCGGAAGACGCCCTCGGTTCTCCCTCCCGGGCACCTTCAGCCGATTCCCATCCCCGTAGACCCGTTTTCCCGTGTCGGCCTCGCACTGCTCGGCCCTTTTCCGGTGTCTGCTATGGGAAACAAATGGATCGCGGTCGCGACGGACTACTCCACGCGCTACGCTATTACTCGATCGATCCCAACCAGCTGCGCAACTGATGTCGCTGACTTTCTCCTGCACGACGTCATACTCCACCACGGTGCTCCCCGTCACCTGCTCACCGATCGCGGTCGCTGATTTCTTTCCAAAGTGGTCGCCGAACTCCTCCGCTCCTGCTCCGTCCGTCATCAATTCGCCACGGCCTACCATCCGCAGACGAACAGCCTCACTGAACGTCTGAACCGTACCCTCACCTACATGATTTCCATTTACGTCTCCGATCATCACCGCGACTGGGATATTAGCCTCCCATTTGTAACATTCGCCTACAATTCTACGCGTCACGATACAGCCGGTTTCTCCCCTTTTTACCTTCTCTTTGGCCGCGATCCATTGCTTCCCTTCGACAGTGTACTGCCCGCCACCGCCTCCACGAGTCCTTACGCTCGGGACGCCATCGCTCGCGCCGACGCTGCCCGTCTTGTCGCCCGCCAGCGGCTGTCGGCCTCCCAAGTCAATCAGAAACGACGTCATGACTGTCGCCGTTGTGAAGTCACCTACTCTCCTGGCTCCCTTGTGTTACTCTGGATCCCTTCCCGCCGTGTGGGCCTTTGTGAAAAACTGCTCCCCCGATATACAGGCCCTTATCGGGTCGTACGTCCGGTGACCGCGGTGACGTACGAGATCACCCCGCTACATCCGCCATCTCCGGCCGCTGCACCCCGCACCGACATCGTCCATGTGTCCCGCCTCAAACCTTACAACTCGCCGTCTAGCTGGCCTGTATAGTGCGCACCGGGACGGTGCTTTTGCCGCGAGGGGGGGGGGGTCATGCTACGGAGGCTGGGAGGACGACGAAGTGGTTGGTAACGAAGACGACGCTGAGGTGCGCGCTCGTGTGCTGAGAATCTACTCCAAGCCATCGGTTCCTTGCGTAGCAGGTTACCTCTGCTCTTTCTACTGCTGCTTCTAGCCGCCACGTATCAATATGAATACTACTTGTCATAAATATTGTTCAAGAAAAGCATCTACTATAATAGCATAAATAAGCATAACATCTGCATCATAGCATGTATGAGATACTATAGTATACTGAGTAAAAATAAAAGCATTTGTACACATTTCTTCACAGGTGTGCGATGCAAACCTGCGTATCAGGGCACTGTATGCGACAATCCCTGTATCTGTTCACGATTCGTTCGTGTGGTGTGCTCACCCGGTACACTATGACCTTTGCCATCACAACTTCCAGTCTGGTGAATACTTACTAGGTATGTGAGTGGTGGGGAAATATCTGCACTGAACAGATGTGAATGCAGCGAGTAGCTTTAACAGAGAACTTTAATAATAATAATAATAATAATAATAATAATACGGTAAGGGAAGACTTCAAGGGAGGCGTTTATTCCAGCCCGCTGGCAAAGACGTGTTCCAGCGAACAGCACCAAGCGATGACGATGGGAATGTACAGTGCATGGAAAGAGGATGAAGTCACAGCCAGAGAGGCGACCGCGACGAAAGTGCATAAAGTGCTCACACTAACTACCCGCGCGGTCAGAAGCGGCCAGCCTGGCCGCGCTTAGTCCGATGCAAAGCGCCGAAAGAAAGGCTTCAGGCGGGAGACGTGGACAATTTCAGTCCTGCGGTAACGGCGGTCCGGGGGAGGATCAACAGGGGTGACGCGGTAGTTCACTGGTGAAGTTTCGTTGAGCACCAAGTAGCGACCAATGAAACGAGGCTGAAACGTGTCACAAAGACCAGGCGTCCGGAGAGGGGTAGAAAGCAAGACTTCTTCTCCAGGGTAGAACGACACAACGCGGAGCGTCATGTCGTAGTGACTATTGCGATCCTCCTGGCAGGCGTGAGTGTTCAGGCGAGCAAGGTGGCGGCACCGGGCCATGCAGGAGAGAAATTGTTCTTGGAGAAACGGTGAGGAGCTCGCAGGCATCGAGAAGAAAGAGGCGTCGAGAAGGGTAGTGGGAGAACGGCCGTACACGAGGAAAAACGGGGAGTAACCAGTGGTTCGTCGCAACGCGGAATTGTAGGCAAACGTGACGAAAGGAAGGATTGTGTCCGAATTCAGGTTCGACGTACATAGCAATCATATCTGAGAGGGTGCGATGGAACCGCTCTGTAAGACCATTCGTCTGGGGATGGTAACTGGACGTCATCTTGTGAAGTGTAGAAGCAGCTTGCAGAACTTCGGCAACAACGTTCGAAAGGAACGTCCGGCCGCGGTCACTCATGAAAATCGGTCGACACCACTGGCTCGACGGCCTCCTGGCGCTTCTTTCTCGATATGTATTCGACTATGTTACAAATTAACAAAGGGCATCGAAGAGCACCGTTACAAGGCTGGTTACTGTCGCTCCTACCACCATGACGTTCAATGCGTATTACCCTTCGTGGCAGAAGTACGCTGGCTTGTTGACTGCGTCGGATGGTGCGCGGGTGCAAACTAAAGTTCCGTCGACGGCACCGATGCACACCTGGAATCTGCGGTCCAGCCGCTGAAATCTGTCCCGCGCAGTCGCCAGTTCCGCCGGAGTGTATGGGAACGAAATCCATTCCTGTCCCAGACTGCTTACAATGGCGTCTGTTACTCCGTGAATGCAGCGAGTGAGACTTGGCTGGCTAATAGCCAAATGTTCGTCGCTGGCAACCACTCCCTGAAAGCTGCCTGTGCCGTAAAAGCGGAGCGCGCACAGCACCTGCTGCTGCACTGTCAGAGAAGTACTTGGGTACACGCGCTTCCACTCACGATCGCCACGCAGTTAGTCGCACAGCCACATCACCAAATCCTTTGTGAGTCGGTAATGTCCACGGAACATTTCGTCAGGCAAATCGAACGCGTCAGGACGATCGAGATAATGGCTGCTCTCCGACTCCATGCCTAAAAGAGAGCGAGCAAAATAGACCTTGCCTTGAAATGGGCACATCGATCAAGCAACCACAAAAAATAGTACTTTACAGTACCAAAGCACTCACTGAACGCCACAGCCAGTGCGTGGGCTGCGTTTGCCTGCGTTCTGTAAAAGGCGTAGACTAATGACACCAATGATCATGATCGCGATCCCCTGGACCGAAGATTCTTCATTGTGGGCGAAGGGTTTGCAACGGGAGAGCAGTTAGCACCCCTATGCGGCTGCACCTTTAAACTGTGGCAATAACGCTCTGAACCCTTGCTTATTTCACATGTGCCCTTATGATGCCATTTCATTGCATTGCGCAAAATAAACAACACTTTTATAAGTTTAGTTCTCGCTTCAAAAAATATCTGTCAAACTGCGGCGACCTAACGTCGTATAAATCAGCGTTGCATTCACTCACTTGCTTTATTGGGGTACCTTTCGCAGGGCGAAATTATGGCGGCGAATTGCAGCCATTTTTAGCACTGGTGGCACACCGTAAAAATGATGAAACGTCAATTTGACATCACTTCAAAATGTGTGCATATCACGTGTTACACGTGACACTGTTCCAGCCAATTAGGTATTAGGAAGCGTCCATTATCAGTGTGCATCAATTTTGTCTAAATTGGTAATTCGAGCGCATGTGTTCTCATACGTACCACCTGTACCTTCTTTTTCCCTTCACAATCACTTATATTTACTAGCCGGGTACCAAGAGTAGCGCTGCTGAAAATGTGTTTTCAATGCTACGTCAATTTGACGTCAGCGCGAAAAGTGTGTATGCAACAGACGAAGAATGACACCCACGTTGCACTGCCCCGTCGCTGACTGACAATTCTGACAGCCAATCAGAGAGGCAACATGGCGCCGACCGGCGAATGTGAATATCGAGAATAGACCACCAGGTCAGAAAGTTCGACGCCTCTAAAAACGGCCGCGATGCGCACACGTAATCTGTACAACAGTTTCAGGGGTCAAGAATCCAGTCAGCAGCACCGCCTGAAACAGCATAAACGGGGAGTGGCGTGGCATTTCGTCAGCAGTGCCGTGGCCCAAGTGGACGGTGAAAACCGCACGCCTTATGCAGGTGTCCAGATCAGCTGATGTTGCATGTTGCCAGGTCAGAAGGTTGGACGCTTCTCAAAACGACTGCAGTGCGCACATCTAATCTGTACAACGGTTGCAGGGGTCAAGAATCCGGTCAGCGGCGGCAGCTTGCGGATCCGGTAGGCATCTCGGTGAAGCGGGTGGCTGATAGTAGAATCCGGTCAGCAGCAGCGCCTGAAACAGCCTGAACGGTGAGTGGCGTGGCATTTCGTCAGCAGTGCCGTGGCCCAAGTGGACGGTGAAAACCGCATGCGTTATACAGGTGTCCTGATCAGTTGATATTGTCGCCTGTTGCCAGGTGAGAAGTTTGGATGCCTTTAAAAACGACTGCAGTGCGCACAGGTAATCTGTACAATGGTTGCAGGGGTCAAGAATCCAGTCAGCGGCGGCAGCTTGCGGATCCGGTAGGCATCTGGGTGAAACGAGTGGCTGATAGTAGTATGCGGTCAGCAGCAGCACCTGAATCAGCATGAACGATGAGTGGCATGGCATTTCGTCACCAGTGCCATGGCCCATGTGGACGGTGAAAACCGCACGCCTTATGCAGGTGTCCAGATCAGCTGATGTTGCATGCTGCCAGGTCAGAAGGTTGGACGCCTCTAAAAACTACTGCAGTGCGCACAGGTAATCTGTACAACGGTTGCAGGGGTCAAGAATCCAGTCAGCGGCGGCAGCTTCCGGATTCGGTAGGTATGTAGGAGAAACGGGTGGCTGATAGTAGAATCCCGTCAGCAGCAGCGCCTGGAACAGCATGAACGCTGAGTGGCGTGGCATTTCGTCAGCAGTGCGTGTACCAAGTGGGCGATGAAAACCGCACGCCATATGCAGGTGTCCTGATGAGCTGATGTTGCGTGTTACCAGGTCAGAAGGTTGGACGCCTCTAAAATCGACTGCAGTACGCGCAGGCACTCTGTACAACGGTTGCAGGGGTCAAGAGTCTAGTCAGCAGCAGCAGCTTGCGGATCGCGGTAGGCATCTCGGTGATACGGATGGCTGATAGTAGAATCCCATCAGCAGCAGCGCCCGAAACAGCATGAACGGTGAGTGGTGTCTCATTTCGTCACCAGTGCCGTGGCCCGAGTGGCCGATGAAAACCGCACGCCTTATGTAGGTGTCCTGATCAGCTGATGTTGTTGCCTGTTGCCAGGTCAGAAGGTTGGACGCCTTTAAAACCAACTGCTGTGTGCGCAGGTAATCTGTACAACGGTTGCAGGATTCAAGAATCCAGTCAGAGGTAGCAGCATGCGGATCCCGGTAGGCATCTCGGTGAAACGGGTGGCTGATAGTAGAGTCCCGTCAGCAGCACCGCCTGAAACTGCATGAACGGTGAGTGGCGTGGCATTTCGTCATCAGTGCCATGGCTCTCGTTCTAGTTCTCGTCTATCCGTTAAGTCGCGATAGCACAGTATATGCCCTTCATTTAGTACTGTATGCGCGTCACCTTGAACCCTTACTTCTGTAAGCCCTATGACATCTCATTTGATTCCTGCTAGTTCCTGGAACACGATTGCTAGGCTAGTCTCACTATATAAGGTTCTAGCTTTAAACGTTGCCGGGTTCCGATTCCTATTGCGGCCTGTCCAAAGCTAGAGATTCTTAGCACCCTGCACTGCGTCACAGGTCTGACCGCCGCCCTCGTCAGTTGCTCCGCAGCCGCTGGGGACTGAACTGAGGGCCGAGAGTTAATTGGTTTTTCATAGAAGGTTGTGGCCAAGTACTACACCAGGGTGGCACAATCCTGTTGGGGTGAGGGAGTGCGTTGTCGGTTCTGGTCACCGAGATCAGGCCGCACCTAAGGACTGATTATGCAATTACATCGACACGCGTTTCTTTTTGAAACCCAGTGGAAATATGTTGGGCTCCAGGATTTGTTCCCCGGCCTTCTTGCACGCGAGGCGGACGCTCTACCTCTAAGCCATCGCTACTTTTTATGCATGTAGAAATCAAGTTTCTGTGGCCCAGACTCTACTGATTGATGGTAAAACCATTTCGGGCCTCTTACTGGCGGACAAGATTGATGGTCATTTTCTAACATCTGGTGCACAAGAGACCACGCAACGCTGTTCATCTAGAAGTTACAATGATAGGCAAGAAAGCATTTTCATGTTTTTGTCCCCAGCCACGCCAAGTGAAATGCCAACATTTATCAAAAACCTCAAAGGTACTTGTGGATGTGGTCACAACGATATTGCGGACCCTCCGGTGAAAGGATCATGCGACGATCGTACCACTTTGTCATATCTGCAAGTTCATACTGTGGCATGCGTCATTCTCTGGTGAAATGAAGATCGCCCGAATGTGCGCAATACATACGAACGGGGCAAAGAACGATCTTGATAACTAACACCCAGCATCCGTGCTTCCAGTTCTAAAAAAAGGCGGAAAATCAATCAACTGTAGAATCAGCAGTTTTTTGCGCACTAAGGGAATAATGGAAAACCGACAATGTGTTTTCCAAGAAGGACAATCCGCTGAATCAGCACTGCTGAATGTTAAAGAAAAAATAACAAATATAGGGAAACAGCTGTACATAGGGAAGAATCCTTGTCTGTTTCGCCTCTGACCACGACCTACAATGCCTTAACTATCGTTCTCCAACGTGCATTCGCTGGCTGTCTTACAGCAGTTCTCTGGACTTCGCGTTTGTGTCTCGGGGCCTTGAGAGACGCGCCCGGAGGTTTGCCGACGTAGAAACGCATGGAAGTTACCACATCCCCACATATACTATAGTTCATGGTCTCGCTGGATGCAGATCTGCCAAACGTTAGTACTGTATTTTGTACGTTTGTACTGTAAAAGACTGTATTTGACACAAATGTGCATTTGAATGTTCTATCCTTTTTATGTTTTCTGTCTTATTGTTGTTGTTAATCTGGCCTGTAAATGACTTATGCGATGTTGTGTTTGAGCGCGTGTATGATTATGACGTTATTTAAGTTTTGTACATAAGTGCCTGTTGTCTGCTACCCATGCCAAGACAGGGGCAGGAACCCCGTCAAGCTACTAGGATAGTAGCTTTTTGTTCCGGTCCCAGTGTTTTTTCCTGGCTTATTATGAAAAAAATGCTGAATAAAAGGATTTGCAACGAATAGACTGGTGTATGTTTAAAACCTTTATGGAAGAATCCTGCAGAGAAGGCATTACAACATGCATTGAAGAGCGCATCAAGGAGGCTATGGAACACACGAGTTGCTTCTTCACTCCACCGCCAAAGTTGACAGACTTCTATATGGAGCTGCAGCGCCTCCGATCACTTCGACGAATAGCAGAGAGAAGATACAGGCACATAAAGTCGCTACACGACTTAAGGGATGCAAGGCGCACACAGAAGAAAATTCAGCGAAGAACTCAAATCCTTCAGGCTGACCGTTGGAAGGCATTCTGTGAATCATTGGATCCTCAAAAGCCTCTCTCACGCATCTGGAGCTCAAACCTTTCAAGTCTCTCGCACTTCACCAAGGACGTAGCAAAGCGAGGATGGGTGAAGAGTTTTGTTCAAGAATAGCAGGTCCCAGGAATCAATCCACAACTCTGCATTACTGCGAAGTGCCTAGATATAGGGATCCGCGAATTGACCTTTTCTCCATGGAAGAACTAGACGCCGCCATGGCCGGTTGCAGACGGTCTTCATCGCCGGGGCCCGATGAAGTAACATACTCGCGACTTGCAAACCTTGGTCAGGAGGTTCGACGTGTTTTTTTAGACCACTTCAACTCATGGTGTGCGGGTACAGTTCCGGACGCGTTGAAATCTAGTCGTCTGGTTTCAGTCCCTAAACCTGGAGAATCTCCACTTGACCTAGCATCAAACCGTCCAGTCGCAATGGCTAGTTGCGTGGGCAAACTCATGAAAAGGATCGTACTTACGCGAATTGAGTAGTATCTGGAACGCTATCAAATATACCCAGGTGTAATGTCCGGGTTTCGGCGGGGACGTTCATCTATTGATAGCGTGATTGATCTGGTGTCATCAGTTCAACATCAGAAGCATCTGAAGCGCTTGACCGCGGCGTTGTTTCTGGATGTTAAAGGGGCGTATGATAACGTCACTCATTAAGATGTTTTGGACTCTTTGGAATGTGGAGAACTTGATTGTCGCATGTTCTGCTGGATACGCAGTTATCTATCCAACCGATCACTATTTATGCAGACTGAGGAAGGACCAACATCTTCACATTACACTTACCGTGAGGTCCCACGGGTTGGAGTACTTAGCCCAACGCTTTTCAGTCTTGCGCTTGTCGGCCTTGTCGATATACAACCACAGCCTGCTAGAGTCTCAGTCTATGCAGACGATATGGGCGTCAGCAGTAACGCGACAACAAGTTCGAGCAAGGCTTCAAAAGGCGGTAAGCATTCTTGTGGCCTACCTCCGCCTGAAAGGCTTAGAGATTTCTACTGAAAAAGGTTCCGCTGTTGCCTTTACACGCAAGAGCATGTCCCATTACCCCGTACGCATAAATGGGTCAACAAAACCCTACGAAAGAAGCCATCGCTTCCTTGGAGTAATCATCGATAGCAATTTAACATGGAGCCCACATGTCTCGTACATGAAAAGACGACTGACATCGATCGTTCGCGTTCACTCCTATCTCGGAGGGAAGCGTGGGGAGCATCAGTGCAGTCGTTGCTCCAGCTGTACACCGCATTATTAATGGGATTCCTTCAGGCAGTATCCCTGCACTAGGAAACTTGAAAAAAACGAACATACGATGCCTGCAAAGTGTACAGGCTGAAGCTCTGAGGACGTGCCTAGGACTGCCAAGATGCGCTTATACAGCCGCAACAGTACTAATCGCCCAGGAGAATCTAGTGACTGCCAATTTCACAATCGAAGCCTTCAGAGCGCATATTCGTCTCCTCTCTCGGATTCCCGCACACCATCTTGCCAATCTTCTTGCTAACCGCCCGAGTACATCGTTTGCGAAAATTATTGATGCCTATCGCGACTTCCTACCAACCCAGTTCACACCAGCCTCTAGACCGTCTTCTCGCTTATTGAGTCTGCACCAATCTTGTGTGCTTCTTCCCATACCGGGCATCAAAAAGAGAACTGATTTATCGTCGACAGCACTAAAATAGACCATTGTAGAATATTTGCATAAGAAACACGGACACCGACTGCACGTTACACCGATGACTCAGTGACCCCTTCCAGTTCCTCGGGCTCCGTAGTCATACCCAAAAAGACCATAGCTAAGAAAGTGAAAGCATCACACCGGACTTCATCGACTGGTGTAGAACTTACTGCTATGCGAGTCGCCATTGAGCATATCAGTAAAGAAACACCCCAGCAATGGTCTGTTTTAACTGATTCAAAGGCAGCCCTCCGAGTTTTACAATCTGCTCTTCGTCATAAGTCCCATGAACAACCTGTGGCGGAAATCCGAGAGCTCCACCTCACAGCCACCAACAAAGGGCACGATATAGTTTACCAATGGCTTCCAGGACACAGCTGCATCGCAGGCAACCACCGCGCGGACGAGACGCGCGAAGTACTCACCATGAGCGCGAATGTGTGTCCATCCCCATCTCGAGAGCCGACGCAGCGAGTAGGCTTCGACCCCTGTCGCGGGGCATCAAGCTTGCCACGTGGAAATCAAGCCGATTCTCGCATTCGCGTTTAAAACCTTGGGCCCCGATCTGAAGCTTCGGCTTCCATCCGGCCGAACACGACGTTAAGCAACTTTGTTGTGTCGCGTGTGGGTTGGTGTAGCTTTCACCAAGCACTACTTCTTATTAGGTATCGCTGACAGCCCTGCATATGCCATCTGCGGATGTGATGAAACTATAGCCCACATTCGTTGTGAATGCCCTGCCTACAGCGCCGAAAGACAGTCTCTCTGCCATGCATTTGAGCTTCTAGACCTGCGCTCACTGACGTAAACGAAGATTCTCTGCCACTGGCCGCTGCGGTCGTTTAGCGGTGAAGGCCGCCAAGGCAATGCTCCGCTTTTTGAGGACTTCTGGCCTGCACCACAGGCTTTGTCTTTAGTGTGACTTCGCATAGTGACTTTAATTTCCTGAAACTGTCTTTTCTCTTTCATCTTTTTCTCCCCCAACCCTTTCCTCCTGTGCAGGGTAGCAAACCGGCTTTTTTTCTGGTTAACCTCCCTGCCTTTTCTCCCCCTCCTCCTCCTCCTGCAGTCGATTCATCGAAAATGCATCGTTATGTGAACGCACACCACCGCCGTTGTTAAAAATTGAAATACTTACAATTACCAGTATATTTTGACAGCGCCCGGCACTGAACATTTTCCCGCATATAAAAACAAATCTGAATTCGTTTCTTGGGAATGCGCGAATAATTTTAGGCAAAATTCATTTGCTATAGAAAAGTCAGAACTTCTTATAGGACACAACCATTAGACTACTAGGTCCCTGAGCTTCTAAATTTGCTTCTAGAGCATATTGACATGGCAGTGGATTTAGAGTCACCATGTACTTATAAAGCTCGAGTAAAAAATGTACTTCTCTTCCAAGCAGATAGACCTGTCACTATTTTTCGCCAGGAAGAAAGACCTTGTCAGGCGTATTTGATACGCCTTTTGCCTCGTCTTCCATGGCAGAATCTTCCTCTTTTAGGCTACTTGCTTCACTTTTCTGCTTTTTCTGTATACCTGTTCTAAATAAAAATAAAATAAAAATAACACAAAATTTTATGTTATATATACACTTTATATGTTATATGTTCTTGTCTATTAAGCGTGGTGACATGACGAAGTAAAGGCGGTTAGTGCCGAGGCCGAGAATATGGAATTCAGCAGGTGATCTAATTACTTCTGGACATCCGAATAAGTCAAAATAGATAAAGCTTCAAATGTACATAGGCTGTTTAGAAAGGCGAGCCGACTAGAGCTTCGTTCGTGGTCGAGAAGATGACGAGCCTTTTGTTCCGCGTCCCCACTTCGCTGTTTGTTCGGGTGGTAGCGTGTGAACTATTACATTCCTCGTTCTCCTCCGTGTTAAAAGAAGTGAAAAGTAAATGCATCATTTTTCTGCAGTAGCTGGAGCGGCGCGATGATCACTCAGGGGTCTTCACTTCGGAAAAATTAGTGCTGCTGTGAAGTATTCGTAAGTTTTGACTGCATTTGCAGTTCATAAAGCGCTCGAAAGAAAGTGGAAGATGATGAATTCTAATGGCGCAAGAGCATCTGTGGCCAGAGTGCCATGGCACAAGCTATTTTCGACTTCTCAAGGTGGGGTCAAAGACCCATATTAAGAGCATGTAAACCTAAATAAGCTGAGCACCAGGCAGGAGAAGACTTGTACCCATTGTATCACCGGTACGTGCCCGGCGGCACTGGGGATCAAACCCCGCACCTCCCGCACGCGAGGCGGATGCTCGACCACTCGGCCACCGCTGGGGTACAAATGAAAGAGCTTTTGAGCATCGTATCGCCAATAAAACAAGGAGCGAAAGCATTAGCATTACACAGAGAGCCGGCGCATGCATAGCTAACGAAGCGAATATGCAAATCTACATGGCGCAGCCGCATATTTTCCGTATAATAAATTTTATCAAGCAAAGTTAAGAATGCAAGCGGCATGGAGGCGCTTGGCTCAATGCCATGCGCCGCCGGGTGCCCAGCGGTGCTTGGATTTTCTGAGGTCTAATCATAGAAATACGGCCTCCCAGTTTCGACTTAGGTCTGCGCGTAAAAGCTCTACTCCATGCATCCTTCACCAGTGTACGTAAGCGTAGAGCGCACGGCGCGTTTTAGAAGCAGCAGCCCTCCAGCAGAAATAATGCTGGGCGCAGGCCAGCCGGTGACCTAAATGCAGCATCGAGCGTCGAGCCAATGAGCGTCGCGAATCTGAAGAGAAAACGAACGCAGAAGTTTTCACGTTCGAGTGACTCTCGTTCTAGGCTAAAACGTACGGCAGATCCAAAAGTGATGCGATGCGCTCGGGACGCTGTGCGCTATCCGGAAGTTCGTACCGAAACATATCGCAGATCACAAGAGTGATGTTTGTTTCTTTTGGGCAATTTCCCCTTTGCAGGGAATTAGCGTGGGACCACTGCAGTTCACCTAAATGTATCATTGATTTTACAATACTGTTTATAGTGCACTCTATGCAACACTGCAGGATTGTTGTCCTTCCTTTCTTAATTTGGCCATGCACATCGACTGCAATTTAGGCACATACGCTACAGTAAGACGCTTTGGTCTTGGAGAGTGCTGTAGGCAAATTTTATCTTTGAGGTTCTGTCTTAGCTTTTAGTTAGCAGGATGTAAGCTTCTTGTTAAGCTGGCAATGAACAACAGATTTTTTGTATTCATAAAAGGCGCCAAATCGAATGATAAGATTTAATACTATCAATATTAATAGCACGCAGTGAAATCTTATAATGAAAGCTTGGATAGCCACCATGTTCTTTACCCCTTCGTCATCAGTTTACAGGCTCCTCCACCTAAAGAACAATCAATGTGAACATTCAAAGTTTGATGAATGGCTGTGTGAACAACAAGGTACGAAATCTTGGTTTATTTTCCTTGTACGTTAACCGTAACCGTGGTTGATTACTGCATCGTGCTTAGCTTTCAGTTGGTAGGGAAAGGCTTAACGGCAAATGTTACGACGATGTGTAGTAGAAGAGAATGCGACCAGATGCGTTGACCATTACAAAAATGGATATTTTATTCAGCTGCTTTTTCTTCGCTACTGCATCATCATCATCATCAGCTTTACTACACCAACTGCAGAACAAAGGCCTCTCCCATGTCTCTCCAATTAACCAGCGGGAAAAGCCCGCGGGAAAAGGTGTGACTATCATCGGGGAAGTAGAGCTTCCTAGCGACGTAAGAACCACGTTGAACCAGGGGCCGAAGTTCAGCCATGAACCACGGGTTCAAGCACATGAGTTCCTCGCTCTAAACAGACGCATCGCAGGAAAGGCTGCAGAAGAAAACAAGGAAAGGTGCCTCCTTGATGGTGTGGACGCACTGACCAGATCTACAAGTCGCTCCTCTACTGGTCCAGGCAAGGATCCCATGGCAAAAGTGGTGTCCTACTTCAAACAGCACAGCCTCCGGCTTCTCCAAGCCGACAAGAATGGTGGCTTCGTGGTGCTCCCCGAAGGAGAGTTCCGAACAAGAGCAGGTGAAGCGATTGCCAAGAACTTTGTTCCTTTGAAAGCTAGCGCAACGAGGGTAAAAGGGAAAGCAATCTTGTTGTGTAAGGCCTTAGAATTAGGTAGGCTGGCAAACCACATCAGTAACAGTAAATGCAACGCTCTTTCTGTATTTTTTACAGCAAAAACGCATAAACCGTCGATACCTTTTAGAACTGTGGTCAGTGAGAATGGTACGTGGCAGGTGGTTCTTAGCAAATTCTTACAGAAGCATCTGAGCTCACTTAGTGTTCATGATCCTTTCGCTACAAAAAGTTCTAAAGATGTTGTTAGGTTTCTGGAGGGAAATGCCTCTATTGGTTATGTCTGTTCTGTTGATGTAGAAGACTTGTTTTATTCGGTGTCCCACGATGCCTTGTTCACTTGCGTGAGGGAAGCCATAGAAAGTAGCGGTGCTGTTAGTTTCCAGAACTCCTCAGGCGTGTCGATTTGTGATTTTATTAGGTTGCTTGAATTTTATCTTAGTGTGACGTTTGTCTCATTTGACAACAAATTTTACCGCCAAAGACAAGGGATTTGCATCGGATCCTGCGTAGCTCCAGTTCTTACTAACATTTTTCTAGCTTTTATTGACCGCGCCCTAGAACTAAGTTTAACAGGGAAGGGAGTACTAAAAGTATTTAGGTATGTTGACGATTTTCTAGTTGTTTTTTAAAAAACAAAATAACTTGACCTACACGGATACTGTTAACAGTTTTAGCCAACTTCAAAAAAGAGGGGAGGGGGTTGGTGTTCACTCATGAGCTACCCAAAGGGGGGAGCTTACAGTTTTTAGACGTTAATATTACCCTGGGCGAGGATCATGTTTGTTGGCGTTATTCCCCTCGAGCCCAGAAGGAGCTTTTGCCTTACACATCAGCACACTCAAAAACTGTAAAACGCGCCTTTGCTCGCCTCTGCCTTGAGTCGGCTCTCGTGAAGTCGTGTCACCATGCTATGCAGATGAGTTTTGACACGCAAGTTGATCGGTTGGTTTCGGCGGGGTTCCCATGCACGGTTATCACAGCAGTTGCTGAAGCCCTCCTAAGAAAAGTCAAATGTGCGTTGTTTCACAAGGCGCACTGAGCCGAACAAACAGTCGGTGAGACCAGAAGTTGTGCCTTATGTGCACAGGGTCGCGCACAATGCGAAGAAAGTGGCAAAGCGACATGGCGTGCCGGTCGTGTTTTCTGCCCCACGAAAGCTTGGCCAGCTATGCGCGCGCATTGGAAGCGATAAAAAGAGCTCCTGCAACAAAAAGCATGGCAAGCAGTACGTGAAGTGCTGCACAGGTGTGGTGTATGAAATACCACTGACCTGCGGAAAAGCCTACGTGGGCCAAACGGGGCGGTGCGTTAATGACCGCGCGGCTGAGCACGCAAGATCGCTTACAAATCTAGGAGGTGCGCATCTTTCACAGCATTGCGCGGAGTGCTTCGTTTGTAATCGTGCGGCAGAACATGGGCCGGGGCAAAAAAGATACCAGCAATGCAAGAAGTGTGAGCCACGGCTTCGGGAGATAAAGATTCTGGGCAGGAGTGGACATACGAAGGCGAGGGAACTTCTGGAAGCATTCCACATTAGGAAGAGGGGAGTAGATTGCGTGAGTGATACCTCGGTTCGCCTTTTCAAGAATGAGATATCATTTCTTGAACGGTTTTGTTGATGCCTGTTGTGTAGGTGTTGTTTGCGCATGCCTCGAATTTTCCATATATTTGCTGGCTTAGCAGTGAATAAAATCAGATGAAGTTAGCGCATGTCCTGTGTCAGTCTTTCTTGTGTACGTCTAATTGCAGCGCTATTACCATTTCTGTCTCAAATTCAATTAACCCTATCCTTTGCCAGCTGCATCCACCCTTTGCCTGCAAACTTCTTAATCTTATCCGCCCACCTAACTTTCTGCCGCCCCCTGCTACGCTTACTTTCTCTTGGAATCCACTCCGTTACCCTTAAGGATCAGCGGTTATCTTGCCTTCGCATTACATGCCCTGCCCAAGCCCATTTCTTTCTCTTGATTTCGATTAGGATGTCATTACCCCGTGTTTGTTCCATCAACCACTCTGCCCGCTTCCGATCTCTTAACGTTACACCTATCATTTTTCTTTCCATGGCTCGCTGCGTTGTCCTTAACTTAAGCTGAACTCTTTTCGTTAGCCTCCACGTTTCTGCCCCGTAGGTGAGTACCGGTAACATTATGCTGTTGTACACTTTCCTCTTGAGGGAAATTGGTAAACTGCCACACATGATCAGCGAGAATTTGCCATATGCGCTCCACCCCATTCTTATACTTCTAGTTATCTCCCTCTCATGATCCGGATCAGCTGTCACTACCTGCCCTAAGTAGACGTATTCCGTCACTATTTCTAGGCTCTCGCTGCAAATTGTAAACTGTTGTTCCCTTGCTAGGCTGTTGAACATTACCTTGGTTTTCTGCAGGTTAATTTTTAGACCCATCGATCTGCTCTGCCTGTCTAACTCATTGATCATGATTAGCAGTTCACCTCCTGAGTGACTCAGCAAGGCAATGTCATCTGCAAATCGCAGATTATTTAGGTATTCTCCATTTATTCTTATTCCCAACTGTTTCCAATTCAGGCCTCTAAATACCGCCTGTAAACATATGCATATCTATGCCTAAAAATGCACTTCCCAAAGAAAAGAAAACTGCTTGAAATCCTTTTTGATCTTGACAACATAACCGTACTTATTATTTCTAACTTCTGAAAGAGTAATTGCCTCTAAGTGCCAAACGTGACGATAATTGAGAAAAAAGGTGCGATAACAACAGAACACTCTCGCGCATTGCGACGAGTGCAGACGTCACTTGAGACACCGTTATAGTCTTTAACAATTTTTACTACTGCTTACCTCGTCATCCGTTCACATTCTACTGCCGAGAATGAGCCACTTGGCGAGTGCAGTGGAAGGGAGCTGGAATGCGATCCTTCGAAGCTCCGGGGCTTGAGCTCCTCTTCAAGCGTCTTCTGGTACTCTCGTGCAGTTTTCAGAGCAGAGGTTTTAAAAGGAGCCTTGATCGGCTTGCCTGTGAACTTCCTTCATTTCCTAGATGCAGTCATGCTTCTAACGCATACTCCGGGATCTCACACTTTAACTAGACTGGCTTCTGGAGACAAGGCTAGATGGAATTTTTGAAACTCGGTCGCTTATATAGTGAACAGAGGAATCTCGTGTGGCCACTTCGTCGCATTTCAATGTAGCTCCGCATGCGCCTTCTTTGGCTCACCAGGACAGTGAGTGCACAAAAAAGTATCCTCCTGCGATACCACACGCGTGCAAGTGGCAGCCTTTAGAACGACAAAGCACCATGCAGTAGAGCTTTCGTATGATCGATAAAAAAGACTTTTCTGTGTGAAAGGTCGGGCAGGTTTGGATAAGAATTACATGCATATTCATGTCCTGAGTATCTTCCTAATCCTTCAAATAATTCTTGGAAAACTTGGTTTCTGCGCCTTAATTCCGACATTTCAAATGTTCGAAAATTTTACGCCTGTAGTGAACAGATGGTGAAAAGCAATGTAGATACTGTGTCGCCCTGCCTGTCACTCTTCCTTCTTGGAATTTTAGGGTGCTAAAGGTGTTATGGCAGCAATAACAGCTGGGTGGTTATCTCGGCTTAGTTTGCTGCGCGATGAGAAAATATCGGCGTAATTGTTTTTCTCGCCTCTTTCCTTTCTCTTAGCCATTGCCAAAAATTGTGTGAGATTTATTTATTTACAATTTCGGCAGCACCCTGAAGATCTTCAAGTTGGGGATAAACACATTAGTGGTACATTACAAAGAGGCAACCAATAACCATCAGAGAAAGGAAAATAAAAAATGCAAACAAACGGGACACAACCACAGAGAAATGAGGAAAAGAAAACGCTGGGAGCAGCATCTGAAAATCTACGCACGCCAAAAGTCCGACAACGGAGCTTGGAATAGTGTCTCAGCAACATTATGATGGCGCTTATTTCAATCATTGCTATCATGCGTGATAAAATAACTCTTAAAAGAAACATCAGTGCGTCAATGTCGCGCTTTTTCCATTCATGATACCACGTCCTCGAAATAAAATGCGGTGCTACTAAATATTTTATTGAAATAAGTGTTATAATGCAACTCTAATGTAATTCGCAATCGGCGCTCGTCTAGACAATCTGCTTCAGTTCCTATATAACCCAATCATTACGAACATTGAAACAACAGTTGATAGTCGTAAACCACCCCCCCACGACTGTCTATGCACTCCAGCACAGTTCGTTAGATCCCAACTCGAACGTGAAATGCAACCAGAGGTGCCCAAAAATTGGTATGATGGTAATTAAATGATGAAGTTCGTTAACTTTCTAATGACCCACCACTGAAAAATTTTGTTTTAAAAAGTTTAACAATATTGAATTTTCGACAACTAATTGTCCCAGTCAGGTGAGCCGAACACAAAACAAACATACATTTATAATCTGTCATTTTAGATACAAGCAGGTTGCTTAAAAAAGTACCCAGAGGGAGCAGGGGTAAGCCAGCGCGTGAAACAATCATACTGGCATTTTCCAACATCCCTTGAAAGAAGTTAGGACGGCGCTAGAACGACAAAGACAAAGACAAAGAGGCACGAACACAACAGGACGGGCGCCTCTTACTGTACTGTACAGTACTTCTCCTCTTCGCAGTTTATCCAGCTACCTTGACCGGAGGCTCAGGCCACTTGTCGGCCTCTTCTCGACACACGTACGCAACTCGACTGACTTCATCAAGAAGGTAAGCGACGTATCCCCGGACGATGACGATCCATGGATTCGTTTGACGTCAAGTCGCTTTTCACATGCGTTCCCGTTTACATGGTCGTACAGGTTTGAACTGCAGGTCTTGAAGCTGACAATTCTTTACAACGAAGGACACCCACTGATGTTCCAGATCTCCGCAAGCTCTTACAGTTCCGCCTTTTTTCCGACCACTTCGGCGTACGCCAATGGGCGCCTCTATTTCAGTGACTGTCGTGAATCTGACTACAGATTTTGTTGAGCGCCGTGCCCTTGAAACATTCCCATCACCACCAAGAATTTTCCTTAGAAATGTAGACGAATGCATTTCCCTCATTCGGAGAGATGATTTGCTGGCCTTTTCGTCCCATTTTAATTCTATCAAAGAAGCGAGTGATTTCACCGTTGAAGAAGAGAATGGTGCAGTGGAACACTGAACAGTAGAATTCTATCATTCAGCGTTTACAGGAAGCCCACGCACATCGGAGATACCTCAACTTCAAATCTGTTCACGTGGCCACTCAAAAGAAATCTGCTGCCGCAACCTTGTTCAAACGCGCAGAACGCATATGCAGTTTTCGTGAAAATCGGGCGGTGGACTTGAATACTGTACGGCAAGAACTCGTGCGCAACGATTACCCAGCTGCTTTTGTGGCATCCGTAGAAAAGCAACTGTCTTGCCCGACAGGTGAAGCTCTCGTGTTGTGCCCTCTGAAACGTGCCACTGTTCCCTACACACCACAAATTTGCGAGGTCTTGGCCCGCATTCCGCGCACATTCCAAGTTCACGTTGCCCATGTCCCCACAACAAATCTACGGCATGCGCTGGTTAACGTCAAAGACGGTCTCCCTAAAGAAAAGTACCCTGGCGTTGTTTACAGCGTCCCGTGTTCCGGTTGGGACAGTGTTTACACCGGCGAGACTGGTGATTTCAAAAGGCGCCTTAAAGAACAGTGTAATGAAGTTAAAAACTGAAACGTGAACTCCAATGCTATAGCCGAACACTCGATCCGTATCAACGGGCCACGATATTAACTGGGGTAGGGCACACGTGCTGGCATCTGAAAAAGAATCTGTTCTGTCGCATTCCACCTCGAATCATTATTCATTCAAACGACTAATCTAACCCTCAATCGCAACACTGGAAATGTGACCCCTGTTTACGCACGCTCCCTGCGCCCTATTTTCAAGCGTATTTAATCCCGATGCACTAACTAATTCTTCTCATTGTGAACAAGGCTCCCGTAAGGAAGCCGAAACGTCGTTTAGTCGTTTCTCGTCTTTCCTTTTGGTCGGCGTTACACTTTTTGTTTCATTATGACTGTCCCCAACCATACGATTTTTCGTCCAACTTTTGACTTCATCAACCTAGAGTGGTGTGTAAGACACTTTATTATTACCTAAATGTTTCTTTTTAAACGTGGGAAGAAACGGGAAAGCAAATCGGGCTGTTATCAAATAGAAAGCGGGTCTTCATATGTTTGTTCGTTTGCAATGCTGACATTTAGAAGAAACTCTTTACACTAAACTTTTGAGTTTAGTTTGAAGTTATGCGCAGGAAAAATAAATGCAGGAAAAAATATGCATCTCTGAACCAATTTCTTTTGATTTAGTGCTCAAATATCCCTTGGACAGGGGTTTTACATGAGGGGGGTGGGCGGCTTCACAGACGATTTCAAGGGTGGGTGGCTTCAGAAAAGAAACTTTGCAGTGGCTGTCCTGAAATTTGTTGCACTGGAAAGGTGAACCGCTTCCTCAGGCATATCATTCCAGTCTTTCGCGGTTTGTGGAAAAATAGAGTGAAGGTGCGATGATGTACGCGCGTGCGGCGGGTATACAGACTTGGAATGACTGGTCCGGGATGAATGGCGGTGAGCGGGAGATATAAAGCTGTTATCAATTTGGAAATATATAGAACTTGTGGCAGAGAGCGAGCCTGGCTATTTTACGTCGAGTTTCTAGATTGCGAAGATTTGCATTAGATTTTAGCGCTGTGACACGAGTATAGGAAGAATACTAAAAAATAAATCGAGCTGCCCGGTTTTTGGATAGATTCAATGGAGTTAGAAAGATTAGTCTGATGAGGGTCCCGAACTGAGCAAGCATATTCTAGCTTGGGCCTTATAAGGATTTTGTAAGCAACGGTTTCTAAGGAAGGGGAGCAGAATTTAAGATTTTACCTGAGAAAGCCGAGAGTGTGATTGTCTACTTAGATATTTTCGCTATGTGAGAGGACCACAAAAGATTGTGTTAAAATAAGTCCTAGATATTTATAAGATGTCACAGAGGTTATTACTGTGCTACCAAAAAAATACGGGGGCACTACGTGAGAATGGCTGCGGTGGAAAGCAATTAATGAAGTTTTGCTGACATTTATAGACATAAATCATGTTTTACATCATTTTTCTACTGTTTGTAAGTCGCGTTGACGAATGAGAGCATTTCAACTATGGTTTGGTTTGGTTTATGGGGGTTTAACGTCCCAAAGCGAATCAGGGTATGGACGCCGTAGTGAAGGGCTCCGGGAATTTCGACCACCTGGGGTTCTTTAACGTGCACTGACATCGCACAGTACACGGGCCTCTAAAATTTCGCCTCCATCGAAATTCGGCCGCCGCAGCCGGGATCGAGCCCGCGTCTTTTGGGCCAGCAGCCGCATTTGAACTATCGTTAATCGGTCGGTATATAAACCAATCATAAGAAAACAGAGGGATGTTAGAAGATATGTCGTTAGGGAGGTCATTGATGCAAATTAAGAAGAGCAAAGGGCCCAGAACGGAACCCTGAGACACATAAGAAATCACAGGAGAGAGCGGAGAGCAATAGTCATTTACAAAATCGAACTGATGACGGCCGATCAAAAACTACGTAACCAGTTATAGACTAGGGGATAAAGATTTAGGCTTGAAAGTTTCAAGAAAAGTCGGTTATGAGGAGCGTTGTCAAAACCTTCCTCGAAGCCTAAAAACAGTGACCGTACAGGTATGTTGAAGCCTAGGTGGGAGCTGATGTCGTTGATAAAATGGGGAAGTTCTGTATCGAAGATAAATTCTTAAGGAATCCATGCTCAGTGGAATGAAAAAAGTTGTTACTGTATCATTGCGTGCTGCAGACGAGACATGACCAGAGGCTGCGAGCAAAGGGAGCAGAAGAACCGCCCTTTTATTGAACAGCCAAGTATATTTACAGAGAAGTGGGAGAGGAGGGTGTGTTCCCTCACCAACATGTTACAAGCATGACTGATATCGCGTACGCCACACAGGTCGAATATAGGAGGCCCGCGGTGCACCAGATACGATACATCCCCCTTTCTTTCGAAGGAAAAGAATAGATTTGATAGAGACAAAATATTGAGAACGATGCTAAGGAAACCAGCACAAATTTTCGATCATATGCAAGTCTCTGTGGCGGCCTTCGTTCTCTTTTTGACCATCTTGGTACATGTTTTGGTGCGGAGGCACGCCTGCAGGAGCGTTGGAGGCAGGGATGCTGCTCGTTGTGGCCGGTGACCCTGCAGGATCGGTGCTACTGGATGCGGAAGTAACACCTTGAGGAGCTTCTTGTCTGAGGCCGTTTTTTGCTCATGAAAGCTTCTCTGTCGAAAAGCCTCTTTTGTAGGCAGCAGGTGTGGCCGATTGCGCCGCAGGATTATTCTTTCTTCGATGACTATGTTTTATGAGGTGTGGTATCAAGACGCTTGAACGACTTGACCTTTAGTGGCCCATGCCCCCTTTTTTATGTGAACCGTGTCTCCAGGGTGGAGCGGTGCTAGTTGTCTGGTGGAATGGTCGGTCTGGCGATGCTTCTGTACGCTGCTAATTGGACACGGCCGGACGTAGGGGAACGTTGTCCGCAGTCTTCTGCCTTGAAGCACCTCGCCAGGTGATGGTCCAGATTCCATTGGAGTAGATCTGTAGGCATGAAGACGAAGCCAAAAATCTTGATTCATTTCATTGATTTTCTTTAAACTCCTCTTAACTACTTGAACGCCTTTTTCTGCTAAACCTTTGGACTAGGGGCACCTAGGACTGGAAGTGGTGTGGTTGAAGTCGTACGTACGTTTGAGCAAATTTAGCAAACGCGCGGCTGGCAAATTGTGGACCATTGTCCGAAGAAACTTCAACTGGTATGCCGTATCTGGAAAAATCGCTCTTGTTGCTTCAACGACTGTCTTTGCAGTAGTGTCTGAGTATCTGTACTTCCGGAAAATTTGATAATGCGTCATAGACGCACAGGTATGACCGTCCTCCATACTCGAAAATATCGATGCCGACACGATGCCAGGGCTTATCGGGTACCGGGCGCAACTTTAATGGCTCTTGTGAATGTCTGTACGCGTACGTCTTGCATGCAGAACACGCCTGCGCGGAAGCTTCCATGTCAGCATTGATTCCTGGCCAAAATACGAGATTTCTTGCCCTTGCTTTACATTTATTTATGCCCAGGTGGCCTTGATGACTTCTTTCCAAGGCTTCTTTCCTCATGTTAGCCGGGACCACGAATTTGCACTTTTTTAAGAGGACTCCCTTTACGTGAGAGAGTTCTCCCTCAAACGACTTCCACTGGCCTTTAAGTGGTTTTCCACCTGCCAGGTCATGGACAACTTTCTTTAAGTCTTCATCCCGACTAGTTTCAGTAGCCCTCTTCCAGGTACTCTCGGTGACGAGTGAAGAGACTACAATCACTGCATGCACTTCAGTGTCGTCATTGATGACATCATTTTCTCTGCTGGTCCCGGTTGTTACTCGTGACAGCAGGTCGGCGAGAAAACGGTGCTTCCCTGGCGTGAGTTGCCATTTTGTGTCGTAGCGAAGAAGGCGCAGAAAAAACCGCTGCAGCCTCGGGGGCATGTCTCCAATGGCCTTCTACGAGATGGCGATCAAAGGGTGATGATCAGTCTCAGGAGTAACCGACCGACCGTATACAAAATTATTGAATTTCTCACAGCCATATGCGACCGCCATGACCTCCTTTTCAATTTGCGAATAGCGCTTTTCGCATTCTGTAAGCGCCCGTGAAGCATACGCGACAGGCTTCCATGTGTCACTGTGACACTGTAACAATGCTGCGCCGATTCCGTTTCGTGACGCATCGCAAGACACCTTTGTTGCTTTGGTTGAATCGAATACTGTTAGCAAAAGTTCTGTACTTAAACAGTCACAAATCTGTCTCCATTCTTCAGCATGATTAGACGTCCAGTCAAGCGCAACACCTTGCTGTACAAGATTTCTGAGGAGCGTTGTCCTGTGGGCCAGTGACGGCATGAACTTGCCGAAATAATTCAAGGCGCCCAGCATTCTCTATACCGCGAGCTTGTCAGCCGGCGGTGGCATTTCTACCAGTCATTTTATCAGTGATGGGCTCGGTCTGATTCCTTCCTTCTCAATGACGTTACCCAGAAACTCGATTTCGCTGACGCCAATCGAACACTTGTCCGGGTTAAATGTCAATCCACCGCGTTCAGCTGCCCACAGTACCGACTGTAGGCGCATGTCATGCTCCTCCCTCGATGACACCCAGACTAGCAAGTCATCAACGTACACTCTGACACCGGAAGGCCTTCGACAATTCAATTTCGTTTAGAGTTTTCTGAAATACCTCAGACGCCGAGGATATTCCAAAGGTTAAGCGGAGAAATCTGTAGCGCCTGAATGGCGTTGCAAAGGTGAAAATTCGGGAGGTTTCGTAGTCTAACGGAATCTGCTGAAGACCAGAGTTTGCTTCAAGACGCGTAAAAACTGCAGCGCCCGCGAACTCTGCCTTCTCTGTGTGTGAACCTTCCTGCTACTTTGATCAACCTAATCGCTGTGACAACGTGCCGTGCTAAGACCTTCAGTTTTTCTCTGAACAATGGTCTCGTTCCGCTCGAAATCCAAGCGTTGTTCTCTCCGTGCCTTCCTTCAATACGCCATGCCAAGAGGATCATCAAAATTGTACGTTCGGAGCTTTGGAGGCAAGTGCGTCACCTGCAGATGGGCCTGCGTGTCCTCGCCGCCAGCAGGAGTCCAACCAGGAATGCTGTGATGCTCTCTTCAGGACATGGAGCAGGCAAGCTGTGCGTATGACTGATTTCCTCTGGCAGTCCTGTCTACCGAAGCTGTGCTCTTGGAAGGAAACTAGTGAAAAGAAGAACACTGTGCGCGGGAGTGTTACCTGTTTATGTGGGTGTGTCCTGCCACAAAACGTTGAACATGTACTTAGTTACGGGCCCAAGTTTTGCACCGAACCTAAAAAGACGGCAGTGGGACTTGTGTCAATGGTGAAAAAGGTTACTAACTCGGCTGTTGAGGAGGAGAAAAGCCGCTGCACGTCTGAAGGTATGGACTGTCTCTTAAGGAAGGATTACCGTTCTGGCAAATTAAGCTCAATACGAAAGAAACTGTTGACTATTTAAAATCTAATGATCTCACCTTGCTTGTTGCCGACAAGGAAGGTGGGTTTGTAGTGATGCAAAGACACTTCTTCCTAGGCAAAGCGCGTGAAGCTATCGAGAAAAACTTTGTGAAAAAGCCTTTAACTGCTGCAAGGATTAAAAAGCATGCGATTCCCCTTTGCAAAGACCTGAATTTGGCTAGTCTACAAAAATGATTGAATGTGCTGACAAGAATGACTTGATAGTCTTCTTCTCAGCTAAGACGCACAAGCCTGAAATCCCCCTGCGTGCGATTGTCACCGAAACAAGATCTTGGCAGGCTCTTCTTTCCCGCTTCATCCAGAAGCGGTTGAAGCTTCTTCATGTTATTGATCCGTTCAGAGTGGCCAAGTCCAAAGATGTAATTGATTTTTTCTTAAAAGAGGATTTGTCTTCAGGGGCTAGCTTTGTCTTCTCGATTGACATCGAAAACATGTTTTATTCTATCCCTCAAAGTGAAATTTTAATGACAGTGAAAGAGAGCATTGAATCCTTAGGAACTGTGGGCTTTCAAAATTATGCGGGTATTTCTTTGGTGAATTTTATAACTCTTTTAGAGTTTTACGTTTCCAGCACATTTATAAATTTTGATGGCGGGATGTACGTTCAGCGCGATGGTGTGTGCATCGGATCTTGCGTCGCCCCCGCGCTAAGTGAATTGTTTTTAGCCAGTTTGGACAGACGCATTGAATCGTGTCTTGACAACAGGATTTTAAAGATATTTAGATATGTCGATGACTTTTTGGTAGTTGCAAAAACTACTCAGGATGACAAAAAGGATGTTCTAGTCGAACGAACCTTGCAAGTATTTAGGTCTTCTGCCTATGGTCTTAATTTCGCTTATGAGCTTTCTAAAGAGGGCAGCCTACAGTTCCTAGATGTTAGGTTTTTTTGACCGACACACGAGTTTGCTATATGTACCAGCCAAGGTCCAAAAAAGAACTTCTGAATTTTGATTCGGCCCATTCAAAATTAGTAAAGAGAGGTATAGCCAAGACATGCCTTAGTGCTGCCATAGATAAGTCCTGCTCACACAAGGTGATGGAGAGTGTGCACCTGCAGGCGGATCACTTTACGAAAGCAGGCTTCCCTAGGGAACTCCTGACATCTGTCGCTGAAGTCCTGCAAAAAATGATAACCGTTAAGAATTCTGCAACGACGACTGAGCTACAAGCTCATGAGCGGGTTAGATACGTGGCACTGCCCTACATCCATCAGCTGACACACCGCCTAAAGAAGGTGGCGCAGAAAGGCAAGGTCCGTGTTGTGCTGACTGCACCCGATAGACTCGGAAAATTGTGTATAGCTGTTAATGCTGCCTCAATTCAGAACAAGCCCCGTTGCCCGATAAAACATCAAAGGCCATATGTGGCCTGCAGGACTAATGTGGTATACAGAATTCCCCTGTCATGCGGGAATTGCTACATCGGCCAAAGTGGCCGTTGTATCAATGTTCGGCTTATGGAGCACAAGCTGGCTGTCGAGGCATTATCAGGTCCGGGACACTTGGCGGCACATTGCAAACGATGTAAGGATAAATGTTCTCCGATATTTGATCAGACCAGGGTCTTTTTTGTAAGCTCATATCAAAAACAACGCGAAATACTGGAAGCATTCATCATTCACATAGAACGACAGCCTTGCGTAAGCAACCAATAGGTATCACTGTCATCTAAAGAAATACATTTCCTGAACAAGAAGGTGCCGTTGCACATGCGCTTTAGGGTGTGATCTGATGTACACGTCTGCCTATATATTCATGTGCCTGTCTGGAATAAAGCCAGTTGATGTTAGCGTTCGTGGTGTCCTTCTATCTTTGTCCGTGTCTCTAGCGCAGTTACCATCTGCATTGAATCTTAAGATCACCAACTAGCCCAGCTGTCTGCTTTAAATGACTTACACAGTCTGTGGGCTCTGAGACTTTCGTGAAGATGCCTGCGCGCTCCATGCGTCCCAGTTCCTCACGCAGGGGCTCCTGGAGGGCCA
Organism: Amblyomma americanum; assembly: GCF_052857255.1. Classification (NCBI taxonomy): domain Eukaryota; kingdom Metazoa; phylum Arthropoda; class Arachnida; order Ixodida; family Ixodidae; genus Amblyomma; species Amblyomma americanum. Next base: position 233,402,438 of record NC_135498.1, read on the forward strand.
GCGGTACTCGCCGGGCCGCTTGGACCACTGGCGTGGCGTCGTCACGCAAAACTATATGATAGACCCATTCCACGCATCCAGTTTCTGTGAACAAGTGGCGAAAGTTCTTTTTGACTTCCTCAGAACTGTTTTCAGAGACGGCGTGTACGCGTGACACGAGTCACAAGACTTTCGCTGGCTTGTAGGCCCAGGATGGCCTGATGCCCCTTGGATGCCACGAAGAAGTCGAGAATGGCGCAATGGTCACCCAAAGCTACTCGTGTGCGAATGACACCTTCATGCTTGATGACACCCCCGCCGTAGGAACGGAACACTGAGCTGCTTGGTTTCAGTGAAGGCTTGGGGCGAATTTTACGGTAGCATCCTAATGGAAGTAAATTTGCTTGCGCGCCTATATCGACCTTGATTTCGAGCGGTACATTCTTGATTTGAGCGAGCACTGTCCAGTCGTTTCGGCTTGCGAGACTACGCGACACGTACAGAATGTCAAAGTTATCTTCACTGTTCTGAAGTTCGCCAACCTCGGCGAACGTTTTGCAGCAGATAGCAAAACGGTTAGGCCGCTGACACTTTCGGCATGTTTTCCCGAATGCAGGACAGCTTCGTGGCGGGTGCACACGTCCGCACTTGCGACACTTGTGGTGTCTGGGCAATTCACTTTGTCTACTGACGTGTTCCTTGCGCATCGTGTCAATCTGGCTTTCATCCCGGGCCCAGAGTTTCTGTGGTGCTGCTGCCACTACAGCCGCTTTAGCAACCTGCTCAGCCTTCGCCAACGCCGGCGCCGTGTCCCACAGCAAAGTTTCCTGAGCTTTCGCGTCGTTAGTTCCATAAAGGATCTGGTCTCTAATCATTGCATCCATTTGGGAGCCGATGTTGCATGCTCTTGCTTGGTTTTCTATGTCTCGTAGAAAAGTTTCGAAAGGCTCACCCGGGGCCTGGACTCAAATGCGGAAGACGTAGTGCTCATGTACTTCACTCTTCCGCGCGGCACCGTATTTATCAAATTTCTTCACGACAGTGGCGTAGTCATTCTTGTTCTCGTCTTTGCCGAAGCCGAACGTGTTGAAGATCTCGAAGGCTTTCTCGCCCGCTACACTAAGGAGGAGTGCCGTCTTGCGCGTCTCTATTCGAGGCTTGTCGGTTGGTTCTGATGCGGCGAGAAAAAATTCGAACCTTTGCTTGAATGCCTGCCAGCTCTTGGCAATTTCTCCAGCCGAGCTCAGCGGGCCTGGTGGCTTCAGCAATTTCATCAGGTTGGTCTTGTAGCGCAATCTTCGTTCGCCAAGACTGCACGTCGGTGGTCATCCAACTTCTGAAACCATGTATCGTTGCGTGCTGCAGAGGAGACACGACCACAGGCTCCGAGCAAAGGGAGCAGAAGCACCGCCCCTTTTTTGAACAGCCAAGTATATATACTCTGAAGTGGGAGAGGAAGATGTGTTCCCTCACCAACATGTTACACGCATGACTGATATCGCGTACGTCACACGGATCGTAGATACGAGGCCCGCGCTGCACCAGATACGATACAGTTACAGATAAGAAGATTCATGATTTGGTTAGGATACTATGCTCTTTCAACTTAGAGCAAGCGCTAGTAATGCAAAAGGGCCTTTAGTAAGACAAGATGATCACGATCCTTGTTTGGGAACTGGAATGACCTTATCTGTTTTCTAATCCAGCGGCACCACTCCAGACGAACGAGACTGTTGAAAAATCTACGACAGAATGACGCTGGTAATTCCTTTGGTGTTTTTCAGCATTTTGGCGTTGAAGTCGTAGATTCCAGAAGATGAGGTTAGCGTTAGTGATTCGATTAATTTGCAAATGCCGCGAGGTTCAAAAGTGATGTCTGGCATGTCAGGATGTTGAAGGTTAGGAAAACAAGAGAGAAGGCCTTTGGGTTCGTTGGTGAAAACAGAACAAAACGCAGAGTTTAGAGAGGCTGAAACTTCAGTATCAGGAATAAAAATGTCGTTTTGGTCAAGTATTATTATGGGTTTCCTCGGGCATGGATTTATAACCTTCCAGAATTGGCAGGAGTCAGCACGCAGCATATCAGGAAGTGAAGTAGAAAAGAAAGATCGCTTAGTGTTTGCAGGTAGAGACTGAAACATTTAATCAGCGCTGCAGTACTTTCGAATGCGCGTGAAGTGTTACTTCGTTTGGCAGTGCAATAGAGTCGTTTGTTTTTATTGTTCAAGCGATTTAAGGTGTTTTGAACCAGGGGCAAGACGGCCGTTCGGCTACGGTATTTGAGGGAATACGAGCTTTAAATAATTCCTGCATTTTTTATTTCAAAATTAACCAGTTATATAAAACTGAACGACAGGCGAACGTTACATAAACATAGAAACTAAACTGAGTTAACTTATTATTTTAAAGCGATGACGTGGAGGGTTATTTTCTTCTTCACTTTTTTCGGGTAGGCTATCTGAACGCAAAGTCATCGAGGATAATGTGAGTGATATGCTCCGCCGAGGCATTATTCGCCCTTCTGCCAGTCCCTGGTCTTCCCCGATGGTTTTGGTGAAGAAGAAGGACGAGTCAGTGCGCTTTTGTGTTGATTACCGTGCCCTCAACAAAATCCCTCGTAAAGATGTTTACCCTATGCCCCGGATTGATGAATCCCTCGACTCTCTTCAATGAGCTGAATACTTTTCGACCCTCGATCTCCGTTCTGGTTATTGGCAGATCCCAATGCATGAAGCCGACAAGGAAAAAACCGCGTTCGCAACTCCTGACGGCCTTTACGAATTTAATGTTATGCCTTTTGGACTGTGTAACGCTCCTGCTAGTTTTGAACGCATGATTGATACCGTCCTTCGCGGCCTGAAATGGAAAAGCTGCTTATGCTATCTGGACGATATTGTTATCTTCTCTTTTCTACCTTCCTGTATTGCTTCATTGAATACGTTCTCCTGCAAACGTTTTTAAACCTAGTTAGTAGGCTCGGCAACGCTGCAGCGATGGTCTTCGCTCACATTCGTCGCCTCTTTGCCGCGCTGGTAATAGCCCTTGCCCTTACCTGCTTTTCGTCCACCAACGCCCTGAGTGGATCCGATATACAGTACCTACACTGTACAAGTTTTTTGGACCCGCCTCCAACCCCACCGGATCCTTCGCTAGCATGAAGTGTAGCCGCGCCTGTGCACTCCTGTCCTGTACTGTGCACAACGGAGCATCCAATCTGCGCACCGCATGCGCCTCTTGGTTCGCAAGCTGACAGATCGAAAACAACATCGGCCCGAAAAGATAAAAGGCGCGGCGCACTTGTACTGCTCTTCAGTGGGCCCGGCAACGCAGCAGCGATGGGCTTCGCTCACATTCATTGCCTCTTTGCCGCGCAGGTAACCAACTGCTTCTTGTTATATGCTCCCCGTACGCGCTACCGGGCGCTCTTTGCGTTTCTGAGCCCACGCTGTTAATCCATTGCGAATGACTGTGCCGAAGTTGATCTATCATCGATAGTTTTGTCGGACGATGTCGAGTTAAATACGGGCCCTAATCTTTGTTCCACTGAAACTACTGGTGACATAGTGTCTGCACTCTAAGAACTGATATCAGGGCAGTTATCATTACTCAACAAATTGAATGCAATGCAGCCAATGTTATTACAAAATTACAAGAAATTTGAAGAAATTCGGAGCCGGCATCTAAAATTTTAACAAGATTGCTCCTTGCTTCTCTGTCCCCGCACTGAAAGAAAAGTTGGATGACGTAAAATCTGTCGCTCAAGAAAATGCAGAAAAACTTTGCAACCTGTCGTCAAACGTGGATGCGTTCAAGGATGGAGCCCATTGGCCAAACCTTCTCTTCTATGCATATCAATCAAGAATAAACTTGGAATGAAGCCGCGGGTTTAGTGATTGAATTTTGCGAAACAAAGCTCTACACAGATCTACACACTGTCGACATTGAACATGCACACAGAATTCCCTGTTTTGCCGTCAATAAAACTAGACCTATAGTAGTTAAATCCGCACATTTTCAAGTTAAAGAGCGTATTCTGACAAACGCCGGTAAACAGAGAGACACCAGTTTCAGTGCGTCATCGGACTATTCATCGAACACTCTGCTCGCCCGCAAAAAGCTCGTTGAACATCATGGGATCGCAGAGCTGGCAGAGGAGGACACAGAGAGGACACACACACACACACACACAGTCTCGCTGAACTGTCAACTTTATTTTGAACATGTCTGCCCCGTGCCTATATATTTAACAGAAGGGCATTAACACGCAAACGCATTTTCTACACAGACACGAAGGAGATAATCTATAGTAGCCACGTTTCGACAATGCATTCAAGGAGTGCTCGATCCGCACAAGAGAAAAACCAGCACGAAAAAACGCAAAACGGTCAAGGCTGGATCAAGAACTGTCAAGCGCCAAAGCAGCAAACATGGTGAAAGAAGCGATGCATAAACATAAGTGAGAGAAAACAAGACAAAAAAAATGGTGAAAAAATTGGTAAAAATGCAAGTAAAAAAATGTAATAGATAGGGCAATAATTAACAAGGCAAAATTCATGAAAATGTAAAAATGTATAAAAAGAAAGCAAGCCAAAAATTAACACAGCCAAAAATTTAATGAGGCTGCAAATAAAAGCAGGTAAAAATGGCTTAAATGAGGCAATGATTACAGCCAAGTTCAATGAGGCGTTAAAAGCAGGTAAATGGATGACGTAAGTGAGGCAACAATTAAGAGGCCAAAAGAAGAGATGTGATGAGAGTTGAGATGGGTGAAGAAAGAGTTTAAGGTGGCTTCGAATGCAGTACAATCATACTGACCCAGACAGGCATGTGATCTCTTTTTCTAAGAGGGCTACTCAAGGCACGCTAACGCAGCCTGACTTCAGGTTGTGAATGATGGCTGCTTCAATTATTTCCCGAGTCAAGTGGTTTTTGTTTTTTGCAAAGTTCTGGTGTTTGCAAAGATTAGAGGGCTGCTTTTGCAGGGTGAGCAGTCACGACAGCGGATGGGCAAGTTGCTTGATTTTTTTTTCTCACGTTCAAGTTGTGCTCCTACAAGTCTTTTGTTCAAGCAGCGACCTGTCTGTTCATCGTATTCTTTTCCACAGGACAGAGGAATAATATAGACGACTCCAATGGCTCATGAGACATACGAGTCCTTGTGCCTAATTGTGCATTCTTTCCTTGGTTCGGTTGGTTTGTTTTCGCGTCTACAGTCTGCAAACGCGGTGAGGAGCAGAAATTAAAACCTCCACTTATGCTTTTTTCTCATCTTTTTGAACTGTGGGAAACCTGGTGGATTACGGTATGGCTTTCAGTTTTTTGTTCCGATCTCTTTCGTTGGGCGTAGTGGGCTTGTTGCTTTGCATGGCACTGAGTAGGTTTTCGGCTATTGAAGAGAGAAGCATTGCTGAGTACCCGGAATGAAGAATTATCTGGGCTTGATTCTGAACACTTATCTCTAGAGAGTTCTGACAGGACTTGGTTAACGCGTTATTGACGGCGGCTTGAACAATGTTTCTCTTTATTACCTTCGAATGCGCGGAGTCGTAATGTAAGACAGGCTTGTTGTCCATTGGCCTAAAGGACCAGCAAACGTGTACCGGTGAAAACTGCAACCTGAGCTCGAGAATGCCAATGGAGCTATTCTTTGGGATCTCATGGGTTGAAATCAGGGGATATAAACTTTGATCGAAAATCGGCAACACAAGTCAACCTGCTGCAGGAAATCATCTTCTTGGCCATCTAAAAAGACGAGATATTTATCGACGTACCTAAAGATTTTAAGAACCGGTAAATTTTTCAGCTTTGTGCTGAGTGCTTTGTGCTGCTTGGCGAGGCACAACTCCCTCAAGATGGGGGCAATACATGATCCGATACAGATGCCCTGTTTTTGGATGAAAAGCGATCCGTTCCAATCAGTGTGAGTGGATTTTAGATAAGTGGATAATAGCTCCAAAAGCCGTTAACTGATAAGCCACCGGCATTTTAGAAGGCCAAGCTGCCGTGCTGATCAATGCACTCCCTAGCACTTCGAAGCAACCCATAAAGAGGGATTGAGTAATACAGGTCTCTAACGTCGACAGTTGTTGAATTTGCGAAATCCAAAGGTAAATATTATAAACTTAAACATGACAGGTTCACCATGGAACACTATACATATGTTTATGATCACTCTACAGAGAAAGTAGTTGAACGTCCTTCATAGCTAAGACTTAGGTCTTAAGAGCGTACGCGATATCAGTCATGCGTGTAACATGTTGGTGAGAGAACACATCTTCCTCTCCCACTTCAGAGTATATATACTTGGCTGTTCAAAAAAGGGGCGGTGCTTCTGCTCCCTTTGCTCGGAGCCTGTGGTCGTGTCTCGTCTGCAGCACGCAACGATACATGGTGTCAGAAGTTGGATGACCACCGACGTGCAGTCTTGGCGAACGAAGATTGCGCTACAAGACCAACCTGATGAAATTGCTGAAACCACCAGGCCCACTGAGCTCGGCTGGAGAAATTGCCAAGAGCTGGCAGACATTCAAGCAAAGGTTCGAATTTTTTCTCGCCGCATCAGAACCAACCGACAAGCCTCGAATAGAGTCGCGCAAGACGGCACTCCTCCTGAGTGTAGCGGGCGAGAAAGCCTTCGAGATCTTCAACACGTTCGGCTTCGGCAAAGACGAGAACAATAATGACTACGCCACTGTCGTGAAGAAATTTGATAAATACTGTGCCGCGCAAAAGAGTGAAGTACATGAGCACTACGTCTTCCGCATTTGAGTCCAGGCCCCGGGTGAGCCTTTCGAACCTTTTCTACGAGACTTAGAAAACCAAGCAAGAGCATGCAACTTCGGCTCCCAAATGGATGCAATGATTAGAGACCAGATCCTTTATGGAACTAACGACGCGAAAGCTCAGGAAACTTTGCTGTGGGACACGGCGCCGGCGTTGCAGAAGGCTGAGCAGGTTGCTAAAGCGGCTGTAGTGGCAGCAGCACCACAGAAACTCTGGGCCCGGGATGAAAGCCAGATTGACACGATGCGCAAGGAACACGTCAGTAGACAAAGTGAATTGCCCAGACATCACAAGTGTCGCAAGTGCGGACGTGTGCACCCGCCACGAAGCTGTCCTGCATTCGGGAAAACATGCCGAAAGTGTCAGCGGCCTAACCGTTTTGCTATCTGCTGCAAAACGTTCGCCGAGGTTGGCGAACTTCAGAACAGTGAAGATAACTTTGACATTCTGGACGTGTCGCGTAGTCTGGCAAGCCGAAACGACTGGACAGTGCTCGCTCAAATCAAGAATGTACGGCTCCAAATCAAGGTCGATAAAGGCGCGCAAGCAAATTTACTACCATTAGGATGCTACCGTAAAATTCGCCCCAAGCCGTCACTGAAACCAAGCAGCTCAGTGTTCCGTTCCTACGGCGGGGGTGTCATCAAGCATGAAGGTGTCATTCGCACACGAGTAGCTCTGGGTGACCATTGCGCCATTCTCGACTTCTTCGTGGCATCTAAGGGGCATCAGGCCATCCTGGGCCTACAAGCCAGCGAAAGTCTTTTGACTCGTGTCACGCGTACACGCCGTCTCTGAAAACAGTTCTGAGGAAGTCAAAAAGAACTTTCGCCACTTGTTCACAGAAACTGGATGCGTGGAAAGGGTCTATCATATAGTTTTGCGTGACGACGCCACGCCAGTGGTCCAAGCGGCCCGGAGAGTACCGCTGGCTCTCCAGGAGCCCCTGCGTGAGGAACTGGGACGCATGGAGCGCGCAGGCATCTTCACGAAAGTCTCAGAGCCCACAGACTGTGTAAGTCATTTAAAGCAGACAGCTGGGCTAGTTGGTGATCTTTAGATTCAATGCAGATGGTAACTGCGCTAGAGACACGGACAAAGATAGAAGGACACCACGAACGCTAACATCAACTGCCTTTATTCCAGACAGGCACATGAATATATAGGCAAACGTGTACATCAGATCACACCCTAAAGCGCATGTGCAACACCTTCTTGTTCAGGAAATGTATTTATTTAGATGACAGTGATACCGATTGGTTGCTTACGCAAGGCTGTCGTTCTATGTGAATGAGGAATGCTTCCAGTATTTCGCGTTATATGATCTAAGCATACAAAAAAGACAATGGTCTGATTAAATATCCGAGAACATTTATCCTTACATCGTTTGCAATGTGCCGCCATGTGTCCCGGACCTGATAATGCCTCGACAGCCAGCTTGTGCTCCATAAGCCGAACATTGATACAACGGCCAGTTTGGCCGATGTAGCAATTCCCGCATGACAGGGGAATTCTGTATACCACATTATTCCTGCAGGCCACATATGGCCTTTGATGTTTTATCGGACAACGGGGCTTCTTGTGAATTGAGGCAACATTAACAGCTTTACACAATTTTCCGAGATTATCGGGTGCAGTCAGCACAACTCGGACCTTGCCTTTCTGCGCCACCTTTTTTAGGCGGTGTGTCAGCTAATGGATGTAGGGCAGTGCCACGTATCTAACCCGCTCATCAGCTTGTGGCTCAGTCGTCGTTGCCGGTTTCTTAACAGTTATCATTTTTTGCAGGCCTTCAGCGACAGATGTCAGGAGTTCCTTAGGGAAGCCTGCTTTCGTCAAGCGATCCGCCTGCAGGTGCACACTCTCCATCACCTTGTGTGAGCAGTATTTGTCTGTGGCGGCTCTAAGGCATGTCTTGGCTATACCTCTCTTTACTAATTTTGAATGGGCCGAATAAAAATTCAAAAGTTCTTTTTTGGACCTTGGCTGGTACATATAGCAAACTCGTGCGTCGGTCAAAAAAAAACCTAACAGCTAGGAACTGATGATATCCAGTTGATGTTAGCGTTCGTGGTGTCCTATCTTCGTCCGGGTCTCTAGCGCAGTTACCATGTGCATTGAAACTAAAGATCACCAACTAGCCCAGCTGTCTGCTTTAAATGCCTTACTTTCTAGTACATTGGCCCTGATCTTCCCCCTTCTGTGTGTTAACCTTCCTGCTACTTTGATCAACCTAATCGCTGTGACAACGTGCCGTGCTCAGACCTTCAGTTTTTTCTGAACAATGGTCTCGTTACGCTCGAAATCCAAGCGTTGTTCTCTCCGTGCCTTCCTTCAATACGCCATGCCAAGAGGATCATCAAAATTGTACGTTCGGAGCTTTGGAGGCAAGTGCGTCACCTGCAGATGGGCCTGCGTGTCCTCGCCGCCAGCAGGAGTGCCAACCAGGAATGCTGTGATGTTCTCTTCAGGACATGGAGCAGGCAAGCTGTGCGTATGACTGATTTCCTCATCCTGGGGTCGATACATACTCGTATTATCCCCTCTTTTTTTCGCAAAATGACCAATGGGCTTACCCAGTCTTTAGATTCAATGCACATGGTAACTGCGCTAGAGACACGGACAAAGATAGAAGGAAACCACGAACGCTAACATCAACTGGCTTTATTCCAGACAGGCACATGAATATATAGGCAGACGTGTACATCAGATCACACCCTAAAGCGCATGTGCAACGGCACCTTCTTGTTCAGGAAATGTATTTCTTTAGATGACAGTGATACCTATTGGTTGCTTACGCAAGGCTGTCGTTCTATGTGAATGAGGAATGCTTCCAGTATTTCGCGTTGTTTTTAATCTGAGCTTACAAAAAAGACCCTGGTCTGATTAAATATCGGAGAACATTTATCCTTACATCGTTTGCAATGTGCCGCCAAGTGTCCCGCACCTGATAATGCCTCGACAGCCAGCTTGTGCTCCATAAGCCGAACATTGATACAACGGCCAGTTTGGCCGATGTAGCAATTCCCGCATGACAGGGGAATTCTGTATACCACATTAGTCCTGCAGGCCACATATGGCCTTTGATGATTTATCGGGCAACGGGGCTTGTTCTGAATTGAGGCAACATTAACAGCTATACACAATTTTCCGAGTCTATCGGGTGCAGTCAGCACAACTCGGACCTTGCCTTTCTGCGCCACCTTCTTTAGGCGGTGTGTCAGCTGATGGATGTAGGGCAGTGCCACGTATCTAACCCGCTCATGAGCTTGTAGCTCAGTCGTCGTTGCCGATTTCTTAACGGTTATCATTTTTTGCAGGACTTCAGCGACAGATGTCAGGAGTTCCCTAGGGAAGCCTGCTTTCGTCAAGTGATCCGCCTGCAGGTGCACACACTCCATCACCTTGTGTGAGCAGGACTTATCTATGGCAGCACTAAGGCATGTCTTGGCTATACCTCTCTTTACTAATTTTGAATGGGCCGAATCAAAATTCAAATGTTCTTTTTTGGACCTTGGCTGGTACATATAGCAAACTCGTGTGTCGGTCAAAAAAAAACCTAACATCTAGGAACTGTAGGCTGCCCTCTTTACAAAGCTCATAAGCGAAATTAAGACCATAGGCAGAAGAAATTCACCAAAGAAATACCCGCATAATTTTGAAAGCCCACAGTTCCTAAGGATTCAATGCTCTCTTTCACTGTCATTAAAATTTCACTTTGAGGGATAGAATAAAACATGTTTTCGATGTCAATCGAGAAGACAAAGCTAGCCCCTGAAGACAAATCCTCTTTTAAGAAAAAATCAATTACATCTTTGGACTTGGCCACTCTGAACGGATCAATAACATGAAGAAGCTTCAACCGCTTTTGGATGAAGCGGGAAAGAAGAGCCTGCCAAGATCCTGTTTCGGTGACAATCGCACGCAGGGGGATTTCAGGCTTGTGTGTCTTAGCTGAGAAGAAGACTATCAAGCCATTCTTGTCAGCACATTCAATCCTTTTTTGTAGACTAGCCAAATTCAGGTCTTTGCAAAGGGAAATCGCATGCTTTTTAATCCTTGCAGCAGTTAAAGGCTTTTTCACAAAGTTTTTCTCGATAGCTTCACGCGCTTTGCCTAGGAAGAAGTGTCTTGGCATCACTACAAACCCACCTTCCTTGTCGGCAACAAGCAAGGTGAGATCATTAGATTTTAAATAGTCAACAGTTGCTTTCGTATTGAGCTTAATTTGCCAGAACGGTAATCCTTCCTTAAGAGACAGTCCATACCTTCAGACGTGCAGCGGCTTTTCTCCTCCTCAACAGCCGAGTTAGCAACCTTTTTCACCATTGACACAAGTCCCACTGCCGTCTTTTTAGGTTCGGTGCAAAACTTGGGCCCGTAACTAAGTACATGTTCAACGTTTTGTGGCAGGACACACCCACCTAGACAGGTAACACTCCCGCGCACAGTGTTCTTCTTTTCACTAGTTTCCTTCCAAGAGCACAGCTTCGGTAGACAGGACTGCCAGAGGAAATCAGTCATACGCACAGCTTGCCTGCTCCATGTCCTGAAGAGAGCATCACAGCATTCCTGGTTGGACTCCTGCTGGCGGCGAGGACACGCAGGCCCATCTGCAGGTGACGCACTTGCCTCCAAAGCTCTGAACGTACAATTTTGATGATCCTCTTGGCATGGCGTATTGAAGGAAGGCACGGAGAGAACAACGCTTGGATTTCGAGCGGAACGAGACCATTGTTCAGAGAAAAACTGAAGGTCTTAGCACGGCACGTTGTCACAGCGATTAGGTTGATCAAAGTAGCAGGAAGGTTCACACACAGAGAAGGCAGAGTTAGCGGGCGCTGCAGTTTTTACGCGTCTTGAAGCAAACTCTGGTCTTCAGCAGATTCCGTTAAACTACAAAACCTCCCGAATTTTCACCTTTGCAACGCCATTCAGGCGCTACAGATTTCTCCGCTTAACCTTTGGAATATCCTCGGCGTCTGAGGTATTTCAGAAAACTCTAAACGAAATTGAATTGTCGAAGGCCTTCCGGTGTCAGAGTGTACGTTGATGACTTGCTAGTCTGGGGGTCATCGAGGGAGGAGCATGACATGCGCCTACAGTCGGTACTGTGGGCAGCTGAACGCGGTGGATTGACATTTAACCCGGACAAGTGTTCGATTGGCGTCAGCAAAATCGAGTTTCTGGGTGACGTCATTGAGAAGGAAGGAATCAGACCGAGCCCATCACTGATAAAATGAGTTGTAGAAATGCCACCGCCGGCTGACAAGCTCGCGGTATAGAGAATGCTGGGCGCCTTGAATTATTTCGGCAAGTTCATGCCGTCACTGGCCCAGAGGACAACGCTCCTCAGAAATCTCGTACAGCAAGCTGTTGCGCTTGACTGGACGTCTAATCATGCTGAAGAATGGAGACAGCTTTGTGACTGTTTAAGTACAGTGACTGTTTAAGTACAGACACACAAAGGTGTCTTGCGATGCGTCACGAAACGGAATCGGCGCAGCACTGTTACAGTGTCACAGTGACACATGGAAGCCTGTCGCGTATGCTTCACGGGCGCTTACAGAATGCGAAAAGCGCTATTCACAAATTGAAAAGGAAGTCATGGCGGTCGCATATGGCTGTGAGAAATTCAATCATTTTGTATACGGTCGGTCGGTTACTCTTGAGACTGATCATCACCCTTTGATCGCCATCTCGTAGAAGGCCATTGGAGACATGCCCCCGAGGCTGCAGCTTTTTTTTCTGCGCCTTCTTCGCTACGACACAAAATGGCAACTCACGCCAGGGAAGCACCGTTTTCTCGCCGACCTGCTGTCACGAGTAACAACCGGGACCAGCAGAGAAAATGATGTCATCAATGACGACACTGAAGTGCATGCAGTGATTGTAGTCTCTTCACTCGTCACCGAGAGTACCTGGAAGAGGGCTACTGAAACTAGTCGGGATGAAGACTTAAAGAAAGTTGTCCATGACCTGGCAGGTGGAAAACCACTTAAAGGCCAGTGGAAGTCGTTTGAGGGAGAACTCTCTCACGTAAAGGGAGTCCTCTTAAAAAAGTGCAAATTCGTGGTCCCGGCTAACATGAGGAAAGGAGCCTTGGAAAGAAGTCATCAAGGCCACCTGGGCATAAATAAATGTAAAGCAAGGGCAAGAAATCTCGTCTTTTGGCCAGGAATCAATGCTGATATAGAAGCTGCCGCGCAGGCGTGTTCTGCATGCAAGACGTACGCGTACAGACATTCACAAGAGCCATTAAAGTTGCGCCCGGTACCCGATAAGCCCTGGCATCGTGTCGGCATCGATATTTTCGAGTATGGAGGAGGGTCATACCTGTGCGTCTATGACGCATTATCAAATTTTCCGGAAGTACAGATACTCAGACACTACTGCAAAGACAGTCGTTGAAGCAACAAGTGCGATTTTTCCAGATACGGCATACCAGTTGAAGTTTCTTCGGACAATGGTCCACAATTTCCCAGCCGCGCGTTTGCTAAATTTGCTCAAACGTACGTACGACTTCAACCACACCACTTCCAGTCCTAGGTGCCCCTAGTCCAAAGGTTTGGCAGAAAAAGGCGTTCAAGGAGTTAAGAGGAGTTTAAAGAAAATCAATGAAATGAATCAAGATTTTTGGCTTCGTCTTATTGCCTACAGATCTACTCCAATGGAATCTGGACCATCACCTGGTGAGGTGCTTCAAGGCAGAAGACTGCGGACAACGTTCCCCTACGTCCGGCCGTGTCCAATTAGCAGCGTACAGAAGCATCGCCAGACCGACCATTCCACCAGACAACTAGCACCGCTCCACCCTGGAGACACGGTTCACATAAAAAACGGGGCATGGGCCACTAAAGGTCAAGTCGTTCAAGCGTCTTGATACCACAGCTCATAAAACATAGTCATCGAAGAAAGAATAATCCTGCGGCGCAATCGGCCACACCTATTGCCTACAAAAGAGGCTTTTCGACAGAGAAGCTTTCATGAGCCAAAAAGGGCCTCAGCCAAGAAGCTCCTCAAGGTTTTACTTCCGCATCCAGTAGCACCGATCCCGCAGGGTCACCGGCCACAACGAGTAGCATCCCTGCCTCCAACGCTCCTGCAGGCGTGCCTCCGCACCAAAACCTGTACCAAGATGGTCAAAAATAGAACGAAGGCCGCCATAGAGACTTGCATATGATCGAAAATTTGTGCTGGTTTCCTTAGCATCGTTCTCAATATTTTGTCTCTATCAAATCTATTCTTTTCCTTCTAAAGAAAGGGGGATGTATCGTATCTGGTGCACCGCGGGCCTCCTATATTCGACCTGTGTGGCGTACGCGATATCAGTCATGCGTGTAACATGTTGGTGAGGGAACACACCCTCCTCTCCCACTTCTCTGTATATATACTTGGCTGTTCAATAAAAGGGCGGTTCTTCTGCTCCCTTTGCTCGCAGCCTCTGGTCATGTCTCGTCTGCAGCACGCAACGATACAGTAACAACTTTTTCATTCCACTCAGCATGGATTCCTTAAGAATTTATCTTCGATACAGAACTTCCCCATTTTATCAACGACATCAGCTCCCACCTAGGCTTCAACATACCTGTACGGTCACTGTTTTTAGGCTTCGAGGAAGGTTTTGACAACGCTCCTCATAACCGACTTTTCTTGAAACTTTCAAGCCTAAATCTTTATCCCCTAGTCTATAACTGGTTACGTAGTTTTTTGATCGGCCGTCATCAGTTCGATTTTGTAAATGACTATTGCTCTCCGCTCTCTCCTGTGATTTCTTATGTGTCTCAGGGTTCCGTTCTGGGCCCTTTGCTCTTCTTAATTTGCATCAATGACCTCCCTAACGACATATCTTCTAACATCCCTCTGTTTTCTTATGATTGGTTTATATACCGACCGATTAACGATAGTTCAAATGCGGCTGCTGGCCCAAAAGACGCGGGCGCGATCCCGGCTGCGGCGGCCGAATTTCGATGGAGGCGAAATTTTAGAGGCCCGTGTACTGTGCGATGTCAGTGCACGTTAAAGAACCCCAGGTGGTCGAAATTCCCGGAGCCCTTCACTACGGCGTCCATACCCTGATTCGCTTTGGGACGTTAAACCCCCATAAACCAAACCAAACCATAGTTGAAATGCTCTCATTCTTCAACGCGACTTACAAACAGTAGAAAAATGATGTAAAACATGATTTATGTCTATAAATGTCAGCAAAACTTCATTAATTGCTTTCCACCGCAGCCATTCTCATGTAGTGCCCCCGTATTTTTTTGGTAGCACAGTAATAACCTCTGTGACATCTTATAAATATCTAGGACTTATTTTAACACAATCTTTCGTGGTCCTCTCACATAGCGAAAATATCTAAGTAGACAATCACACTCTCGGCTTTCTCAGGTAAAATCCTAAATTCTGCTCCCCTTCCTTAGAAACCGTTGCTTACAAAATCCTTATAAAGCCCAAGCTAGAATATGCTTGCTCAGTTCGAGGCCCTCATCAGACTAATCTTTCTAACTCCATTGAATCTATAAAAAACCGGGCAGCTCGATTTATTTTTTAGTATTCTTCCTATACTCGTGTCACAGCGCTAAAATATAATGCAAATCTTCGCAATCTAGAAACTCGACGTAAAATAGCCAGGCTCGCTCTCTGCCACAAGTTCTATATATTTCCAAATTGATAACAGCTTTATATCTCCCGCTCACCGCCATTCATCCCGGACCTGTCATTCCAAGTCTGTATACCCGCCGCACGCGCGTACATCATCGCACCTTCACTCTATTTTTCCACAAACCGCGAAAGACTGGAATGATATGCCTGAGGAAGCGGTTCACCTTTCCAGTGCAATAAATTTCAGGACAGCCACTGCAAAGTTTCTTTTCTGAAGCCACCCACCCTTGAAATCGTCTGTGAAGCCGCCCACCCCCCTCATGTAAAACCCCTGTCCAAGGGATATTTGAGCACTAAATCAAAAGAAATTGGTTCAGAGATGCATATTTTTTCCTGCATTTATTTTTCCTGCGCATAACTTCAAACTAAACTCAAAAGTTTAGTGTAAAGAGTTTCTTCTAAATGTCAGCATTGCAAACGAACAAACATATGAAGACCCGCTTTCTATTTGATAACCGCACGATTTGCTTTCCCGTTTCTTCCCACGTTTAAAAAGAAACATTTAGGTAATAATAAAGTGTCTTACACCACTCTAGGTTGATGAAGTGAAGAGTTGGACGAAATATCGTATGGTCGGGGACAGTCATAATGAAACAAAAAGTGTAACGCCGACCAAAAGGAAAGACGAGAAACGACTAAACGACGTTTCGGCTTCCTTACGGGAGCCTTGTTCACAATGAGAAGAATTAGTTAGTGCATCGGGATTAAATACGCTTGAAAATAGGGCGCAAGGAGCGTGCGTAAACAGGGGTCACATTTCCAGTGTTGCGATTGAGGGTTAGATTAGTCGTTTGAATGAATAATGATTCGAGGTTGAATGCGACAGAACAGATTCTTTTTCAGTTGCCAGCATGTGTGCCCTACCCCAGTTAATATCGTGGCCCGTTGATACGGATCGAGTGTTCGGCTATAGCATTGGAGTTCACGTTTCAGTTTTTAACTTCATTACACTGTTCTTTAAGGCGCCTTTTGAAATCACCAGTCTCGCCGGTGTAAACACTGTCCCAACCGGAACACGGGACGCTGTAAACAACGCCAGGGTACTTTTCTTTAGGGAGACCGTCTTTGACGTTAACCAGCGCATGCCCTAGATTTGTTGTGGGGACATGGGCAACGTGAACTTGGAATGTGCGCGGAATGCGGGCCAAGGCCTCGCAAATTTGTGGTGTGTAGGGAACAGTGGCACGTTTCAGAGGGCACAACACGAGAGCTTCACCTGTCGGGCAAGACAGTTGCTTTTCTACGGATGCCACAAAAGCAGCTGGGTAATCGTTGCGCACGAGTTCTTGCCGTACAGTATCCAAGTCCACCGCCCGATTTTCACGAAAACTGCATATGCGTTCTGCGCGTTTGAACAAGGTTGCGGCAGCAGATTTCTTTTGAGTGGCCACGTGAACAGATTTGAAGTTGAGGTATCTCCGATGTGCGTAGGCTTCCTGTAAACGCTGAATGATAGAATTCTACTGTTCAGTGTTCCACTGCACCATTCTCTTCTTCAACGGTGAAATCACTCGCTTCTTTGATGGAATTAAAATGGGACGAAAAGGCCAGCAAATCATCTCTCCGAATGAGGGAAAAGCATTCGTCTACATTTCTAAGGAAAATTCTTGGTGGTGATGGGAATGTTTCAAGGGCACGGCGCTCAACAAAATCTGTAGTCAGATTCACGACAGTCACTGAAATGGAGGCGCCCATTGGCGTACGCCGAAGTGGTCGGAAAAAAGGCGGAACTGTAAGAGCTTGCGGAGATCTGGAACATCAGTGGGTGCCCTTCGTTGTAAAGAATTGTCAGCTTCAAGGCCTGCAGTGCAAGCCTGTACGACCATGTAAACGGGAACGCATGTGAAAAGCGACTTGACGTCAAACGAATCCATGGATCGTCATCGTCCGGGGATACGTCGCTTACCTTCTTGATGAAGTCCGTCGAGTTGCGTACGTGTGTCGAGAAGAGGCCGACAAGTGGCCTGAGCCTCCGGTCAAGGTAGCTGGATAAACTGCAAAGAGGAGAAGTACTGTAGTTTACGATGGGACGCATCAGCACACCAGATTTGTGCACCTTTGGAAGCCCGTAGAGAGCGGGGGACGAATCGATCGTGCACAAAAGCTTGAAGTAAAGTGCTTTGGAGGTAGGAGGAACGAATTTAAACAGGCCAGGCAGAAGTTTTTGTAAATCGCGCTGAACCTTTGCGGTCAGGTCCTTGTCGAGATCGGTGTAGATGGTGTCATCTTGCAGTAGTCTTTGAATTCTGCTTATGTAGTCATTCCGGTCCGGAAGGACTGCAGTGTTTCCTTTGTCTCCTGGAAGTATTAAGAGATCCATGTTATTTCGAATGCTATTGAAGGCTTGTCGTTGTTTAGAGGTCACCGGGGACGTGTACTGCTGCGGGCGGTACTTGGAGAGGACGCTGACAGCACGAGTCCTTGCTTCATCTCGGCGCGAAGGTTCAACCTGGTTAACCACGTTTTCCACGGCACACACAGGTTGTTTTGCGTCCAGGGTATGTTCAGATTGTAAATTTAGACTCAGGTATAAAACTGAAAGCTCTGCGCTGTTAGGTTATGAAGAAGAGAGGAAGTGGATCACCGGTGTAGGCGCAGCTTTTTCTGTAGTTGAACAAAGCGGAAGGAATTGACGTAACTTGTTTTTGCGTGCAAGGTCAGCGGACTGAGACAGCATGGTTGCTTTACGATTGGCGTGCAGCTGCAGGCCAAGAACTTCCTCCGGGTAGCGGGTTTCCAGGCGACAAAGGGCGAAAAAGGCTTCATTTCCCAGTGCTATAAGATTTTCTTTGCATTCAAGTATCCTGGCTGGAAGGAGCGAACGTTCAGCATTAGCAGTAACGCTTAGTCCGAAACGTGTGCGGACGATACGAATCAAATAAAGGTATCGCGTTATAAATGCTGAAGACTTTCACGTCAGGATGAATTTAAGATGGGCTTTGAACGATGCGACACTGGTGACCAGCACACGTACTGACGTATTCTCATAACAGTACCTTGGCCGTACGCCCGGCGAAGGTTGATGAAGTCAAGAGTTGAACGAAAAGTCTTCTGGTCGGGGACAATCATAATAAAAATTAAACAGGAGGACGCCAAAAAAACGAAAATCAAAAAACCACAAAACGACATTTTGGCTCCCATACTGGAGCCTTGTGTACGTTGAGAAGAATTAAGTAGTATTCTTTAGGTGCCTATTGTGCTAGTTCTATTTGTGGACTTGCTAAAGGCACATGCTCTACTCCAGACCAAACCATTTTTCTTAATATTCATGCAAAGTTCCTGAAATGTTCACGCCTTGAAATCTTTGCGAGATATATTTAACGGTGCTGTCTCTTTTCTTCTACGTGTCTTGGTTCCATTTTAGGAAGTCATAGACTTGAAACACAGACATGTTTTTGTCACCTAGTTGGTCCCAGCTTAGCCATACGAATGAACTGAAATGTATCCTGTTCTGCTCACAATGATTCATTTTATGCAGGGAGAAAAAGTCTGCTACGAAAAATTTTCTGCATTTTTTAAAAAGTAACGCTTTTAGAACGTATGTTTTTTAAGAAACTGCTATAGGTGTCACGAATTTTAATCACATCTGAAGCGTTGAAGTACAATAAACATACTACAGCTGCGTTTTATATACGCCCGTACCAAATTTTGTTTTCGTGCAACAAGCGTTATCGCAATAATGGTGTGGTAATGAACTTGCATAAAAATAATCAACGAAATAATGCTCTCAAAGTTTTTCAAGCAGGCAGTGGTAATGCGGTCTCTTGGGACACGAATAAGGAAGTTTAGAATTGGTTTCTTTACTTACGAGACTACAGGAGGACGCGTCTGGAAGCACAAGGCTTTACTTACCAGCAGTACCGAAATGGTGGGTACTGTATTCAAATTTGTATCTGCCGTAAATGTTGCTTATTCCTCCTCATTCTTTGGTTACTTGATATGTTCACATCGAAGTCTTCTGTAATTTACCCTTTACCGGATAATTTTTCTTGATCATTACACAGCTGTATGTGAACAACTATTAGAGATTGTTCAGGTGAATTGTGCAGCGAGAAGTACATCATGTACGCTATACAGGGTAATGATTAAACGATTAATCAATAACATTAAATGACCAACTTTTTATTTCTAATTTGGGGGCAATATTATATTGCGAAATTCAGGGCTGTCAACACGACAGACCAGCTCAGTTTTAAATTCTCTTATTCGGCATTGTTGTTCGAAGTCAAAAATACGCATTCAAAATGTCTATTTGTAAAACGGCGTCGCTGCTTTTTTATAAACATCAAAAACAAATGCAATTTGTGTCCTTGATGATATAGAAGACGTTCACGATGTTCAGACAATGCCCCACACAATGGCAATATTTTAGAAATATTCAGTGCGGAAACGCCCAGTCAACAGATTTCAAATTCGTATGTTGTTTAATGCGTAGTGCAAAATTTATTGATATACATGTTTCTTTCTGGTTACGTATAGAGTAACCGATTTCTTAACATTAAAAGTCATGTGCCCATTCTTCGCGCCATTTGGTCACTGCGGCTAAACCATTATTTAAAGCTATATGGTAACTGAGAGGGTCAATTTCGTGGCGAAGTGCACAGTCGTCGGCTAAAAGTTTATTATTGTGAGAAATATTCGCAGCTATCTTTTAATAAAAATTAAAATTACCTTGAGGCTAGAACACTTCCTTGTGGATGTTACAAGTGAAATATGCAATCGGGTTATTGTAATCGAAGTTTATATACGAAGAGAATGAAAGCAGGTGCACATCTGCTAAGTCATACTGCTACAGATGAGAGACATCGGTGAAAACAGCACTGGTCTTAATACGAATAAAGCAGAATAACTCAAAATTATTACCTGCATGTTGCCTTTCTCATAGACATTCTCTAGCTAATCCCAGAGACAAGAAGTAACATCTGGAGCTACCAAAGAATTTACCTCGTGCAAATGACAGACACACGTCTTACACTGTACAGCGCCCCATGTGCAGCAAGGAGTGCATACTTTTTCCGCACTTCTAGAATGATTACAATTTGCAGTCTTTATATATATCGATTACGCCTGAGAAATAAAACTGAAACACTAACCAATATCGACAAACTGCGTAGGATTGCTCAGATACAATAAAGAGAATGCGCTTAAAGAAGGAGCCATAAAGAGTCCCGCCTAATCCTTACATATATTTGGGAAAAGAAGGGCTCTGTAGTTAACGTCCCTTCTTTCTGAACAACTCTCAAACTGATGCCTGTGATCTGTTTTCGAGCACGGACAAGGTACTTCATGCTCAGCACGAATATATTGGAAAACAACAATGCGCCGCCGTGGTGGCTCTTTGGTTATAGCGCTCAGCTGCTGACCCCAAAGACGTGGGCTCGCACCCGGCCGCGGCGGTCGAATTTCAGTGGAGACGAAATTCTAGAGACCCGTGTACTGTGCTATGCCAGTGCACGTTAAAGAACCCCAGGTGGTCGAAAATATCCCCAGCCCAATACGGTGTCCCTCATAGCTTGATTCGCTTTCGGATATTTCAACCCCTATAAACCAAACCATGCTGCAAAGAGCGATGAATATTTTGTGAACTGCTTCTCTGTGAATTGTATTTTCTTGAACAACACAGTGTGATGTAGTATTAGAACGACCCTCCAATATTCTCTTTTGTGTTTCGGTGATTTTTGTGGTATTGAGTTCAAGCTTGGCTTTTGACGTCGAATGGAGTTGTTCAACTATCAGAGGCCTTACTGCATTGTAGACTTGGGTTCTGAAAGCATGATATTATTTTTTGTTCGCGCGTGTTTTTTCTGAATGACGGTGTCGCTCTACCAAACTTCGCGCTGCACGCCACTTAAGCTGGTCATGGGCAGCTTTTTCTTGCAGCATCCATCCATCTGAATTCTTCCAAGAGGACAAAATCTATGTTCTGGTTTGACTTGGAATATACCCGCAATTGTCTTCATTATCTAGTGTTGGCCACGAAAACATCTGTTGCCAAAAGGAAAGTTCAATTTAGAAAAACGTCTGCAATATTTTCTTTTCTTGGTGGTTCAAAGCACAGTCGCAGGCTTTTTTTTCGCGTGACTAAAACAGCGCAGCATAAACGTCAGTGCGAGCTTGGAGGAAAATTTATGACCAGTTGTGTGCCTTTCTTTATTGCTCCGGCGCCTGGTTTTATCTCGTTTTTTACTGCTCTGGCTACCCGACTTGTCATTCAACTTTCTGTATACTTTCTTGATACTTTCTACTCCATGTATCTGTTCGCAATCCATTCTCTAAAAACCTCCGGTGATAAAAAAATGTATTGTGTCTACAGTAAACTTTGACTGCGATAACGAAAAGTACTTACCATCTTTGAAGGAAAACATTTGACCGTCCTTGAGCATTCAATTCGGGAAACGTGATTGCGCTTGTCGGAAGCCCTAGAGTGCCGTGTAGGCTTCAACCTCAGTTATTCTCAACAGTGCGGCTGCCTATAGGATTTGTTTGTAAACGCCGTACATCACTGCAACTACACTACATTTTCATAGCCGGTCGGGGACCTCGCTGCACATAGGTCATGCAGAGAGGCTGTTTTTGACCCAAGCAAGGACGAGAGAGAAGAAAAAATGAAAGTAGACACCGCTATGCTCTCCAGGATTCGTTGGTATCTTACTGGCTTCACATTTGATCGAAGAAGAAAACGAAACTGGCAGGAACTATCATCATCATAAGTTATGTGCGTTTCACGATACACTGTTGCACAAGAGATGCGCCCACTGCGAAGAACGTTCTAGAGCAGATCAACACTATCTTATATGGACTTGCCCATCTTTTTCGCGAGGGAGACAAAATGCAGCACATACTAAATGACGACAGGGCCACCCTAGCCTACCAGATACGATGAAGCACTGCAGCACAACATGCCACCGTGGCATACCGTATTGAGAGTGGCCTGATCCCGTGGTGTAAGAAAGTTCATGGTGCGACGCTCTGAAGGCTATGAAAATGCGCGACTTGAAGTTGCTTCTGCACCTACAGCCTCACCCCTCCGAAGTCCCCAATAGTGGCTAGAGCCATCCCTCTCTTGTAATAAAGGTTTTATTCATTCAGTCATATCCCCTAAATAGTTACCTCTCGTGAATGAGTGCCATTCTATTGCTCATTTGTCCTAAGCGGCAAGGATTAAAAACGGATTGATTGAATGGCTAAAAAATTACCTTGAAGGGTGCAAACAACGAGCCTTGGTCGACGCCGGCTTTCAGACGTTGAAACAGTTACTTCTGACGTTCCGCAGTCCTCTGGATTGGGGTTCCTTCAGTTTGTAATATACGTCGATGACCGTGGAAAATGCTACATCCCGCGTGCAGCTGTACGGGAAGGATTGTTTTGTACTGTTTGATAAAAACCAAACGTGACACGTGTATTTGAGAGCGAAACGTATTCTGCATTCGACTCTGTTGCCAAATGTGAGAAATAGGTGGGATGTTGGAGAAGTACTTTGATTTGGGCTAGTTGGTTCATATCTTGAAAGAAGTTAGGACGGCGCTAAAACGACAAAGACAAAGACAAAGAGGCGCCCGTCCTGTTGTGTTCGTGCCTCTTTGTCTTTGTCTTTGTCGTTCTAGCGCCATCCTAACTTCTTTCAAGGGATGTTGGAAAATGCCAGTATGATTGTTTCACGCGCTGGCTTACCCCTGCTCCCTCTGGCTACTTTTTTAAGTAACCTGCTTGTATCTAAAATGACAGATTATAAATGTATGTTTGTATTGTGTTCGGCTCACCTGACTGGGACAATTAGTTGTCGAAAATTCAATATTGTTAAACTTTTTAAAACAAAATTTTTCAGTGGTGGGTCATTAGAAAGTTAACGAACTTTACCATTTAATTACCATCATACCAATTTTTGGGCACCTCTGGTTGCATTTCACGTTCGAGTTGGGATCTAACGAACTGTGCTGGAGTGCATAGACAGTCGTGGGGGGTGGTTTACGACTAACAACTGTTGTTTCAATGTTCGTAATGATTGGGTTATATAGGAACTGAAGCAGATTGTCTAGACGAGCGCAGATTGCGAATTACATTAGAGTTGCATTATAACACTTATTTCAATAAAATATTTAATAGCACCGCATTTTATTTCGAGGACGTGGTATCATGAATGGAAAAAGCGCGACATAGACGCACTAATGTTTCTTTTAAGAGTTATTTTATCACGCATGATAGCAATGATTGAAATAAGCTCCATCATAATGTTGCTGAGACACTATTCCAAGCTCCGTTGTCGGACTTTTGGCGTGCGTAGATGTTCAGATGCTGCTCCCAGCGTTTTCTTTTCCTCATTTCTCTGTGGTTGTGTCCCGTTTGTTTGCATTTTTTATTTTCCTTTCTCTGATGGTTATTGGTCGCCTCTTTGTAATGTACCACTAATGTGTTTATCCCCAACTTGAAGATCTTCAGGGTGCTGCCGAAATTGTAAATAAATAAATCTCACACAATTTTTGGCAATGGCTAAGAGAAAGGAAAGAGGCGAGAAAAACAATTACGCCGATATTTTCTCATCGCGCAGCAAACTAAGCCGAGATAACCACCCAGCTGTTATTGCTGCCATAACACCTTTAGCACCCTAAAATTCCAAGAAGGAAGAGTGACAGGCAGGGCGACACAGTATCTACATTGCTTTTCACCATCTGTTCACTACAGGCGTAAAATTTTCGAACATTTGAAATGTCGGAATTAAGGCGCAGAAACCAAGTTTTCCAAGAATTATTTGAAGGATTAGGAAGATACTCAGGACATGAATATGCATGTAATTCTTATCCAAACCTGCCCGACCTTTCACACAGAAAAGTCTTTTTTATCGATCATACGAAAGCTCTACTGCATGGTGCTTTGTCGTTCTAAAGGCTGCCACTTGCACGCGTGTGGTATCGCAGGAGGATACTTTTTGTGCACTCACTGTCCTGCTGAGCCAAAGAAGGCGCATGCGGAGCTACATTGAAATGCGACGAAGTGGCCACCCGAGATTCATCTGTTCACTATATAAGCGACCGAGTTTCAAAAATTCCGTCTCGCCTTGTCTCCAGAAGCCAGTCTAGTTAAAGTGTGAGATCCCGGAGTATGCGTTAGAAGCATGACTGCATCTAGGAAATGAAGGAAGTTCACAGGCAAGCCGATCAAGGCTCCTTTTAAAACCTCTGCTCTGAAAACTGCACGAGAGTACCAGAAGACGCTTGAAGAGGAGCTCAAGCCCCGGAGCTTCGAAGGATCGCATTCCAGCTCCCTTCCACTGCACTCGCCAAGTGGCTCATTCTCGGCAGTAGAATATGAACGGATGACGAGGTAAGCAGTAGTAAAAATTGTTAAAGACTATAACGGTGTCTCAAGTGGCGTCTGCACTCGTCGCAATGCGCGAGAGTGTTCTGTTGTTATCGCACCTTTTTTCTCAATTATCGTCACGTTTGGCACTTAGAGGCAATTACTCTTTCAGAAGTTAGAAATAATAAGTACGGTTATGTTGTCAAGATCAAAAAGGATCTCAAGCAGTTTTCTTTTCTTTGGGAAGTGCATTTTTAGGCATAGATATGCATATGTTTACAGGCGGTATTTAGAGGCCTGAATTGGAAACAGTTGGGAATAAGAATAAATGGAGAATACCTAAATAATCTGCGATTTGCAGATGACATTGCCTTGCTGAGTCACTCAGGAGGTGAACTGCTAATCATGATCAATGAGTTAGACAGGCAGAGCAGATCGATGGGTCTAAAAATTAACATGCAGAAAACCAAGGTAATGTTCAACAGCCTAGCAAGGGAACAGCAGTTTACAATTTGCAGCGAGAGCCTAGAAATAGTGACGGAATACGTCTACTTAGGGCAGGTAGTGACAGCTGATCCGGATCATGAGAGGGAGATAACTAGAAGTATAAGAATGGGGTGGAGCGCATATGGCAAATTCTCGCAGATCATGTGTGGCAGTTTACCAATTTCCCTCAAGAGGAAAGTGTACAACAGCATAATGTTACCGGTACTCACCTACGGGGCAGAAATGTGGAGGCTAACGAAAAGAGTTCAGCTTAAGTTAAGGACAACGCCGCGAGCCATGGAAAGAAAAATGATAGGTGTAACGTTAAGAGATCGGAAGCGGGCAGAGTGGTTGAGGGAACAAACACGTTTTCTCTTCAGATTCGCGACGCTCATTGGCTCGACGCTCGATGCTGCATTTAGGTTACCGGCTGGCCTGCGCCTAGCATTATTTCTGCTGGAGGGCTGCTGCTTCTTAAACGCGCCGTGCGCTCTACGCTTACGTACACTGGTGAAGGATGCATGGAGTAGAGCTTTTACGCACAGACCTAAGTCGAAACTGGGAGGCCGTCTTTCTATGATTAGACCTCAGAAAATCCAAGCACCGCTGGGCACCCGGCGGCGCATGGCATTGAGCCAAGCGCCTCCATGCCGCTTGCATTCTTAACTTTGCTTGATAAAATTTATTATACGGAAAATATGCGGCTGCGCCAAGTAGATTTGCATATTCGCATCGTTAGCTATGCATACGCCGGCTCTCTGTGTAATGCTAATGCTTTCGCTCCTTGTTTCATTGGCGATACGATGCTCAAAAGCTCTTTCATTTCTACCCCAGCGGTGGCCGAGTGGTCGAGCATCCGCCTCGCGTGCGGGAGGTGCGGGGTTCGATCCCCAGTGCCGCCGGGCACCTACCGGTGATGCAATGGGTACAAGTCTTCTCCTGCCTGGTGCTCAGCTTATTTAGGTTTACATGCTCTTAATATGGGTCTTTGACCCCACCTTGAGAAGTCGAAAATAGCTTGTGCCATGGCACTCTGGCCACTGATGCTCTTGCGCCATTAGAATTCATCATCTTCCACTTTCTTTCGAGCGCTTTTTGAACTGCAAATGCAGTCAAAATTTACGAATACTTCACAGCAGCACTAATTTTTCCGAAGTGCAGACCCCTGAGTGATCATCGCGCAGCTCCAGCTACTGCAGAAAAATGATCCATTTCCTTTTCACTTCTTTTAACACGGAGGAGAACGAGGAATGTAATAGTTCACACGCTACCACTCGAACAAACAGCGAAGTGGGGACGCGGAACAAAAGGCTCGTCATCTTCTCGACCACGAACGAAGCTCTAGTCGGCTCGCCTTTCTAAACAGCCTATGTACATTTGAAGCTTTATCTATTTTGACTTATTCGGATGTCCAGAAGTAATTAGATCACCTGCTGAATTCCATATTCTCGGCCTCGGCACTAACCGCCTTTACTTCGTCATGTCACCACGCTTAATAGACAAGAACATATAACATATAAAGTGTATATATAACATAAAATTTTGTGTTATTTTTATTTTATTTTTATTTAGAACAGGTATACAGAAAAAGCAGAAAAGTGAAGAGTGTAGCCTAAAAGAGGAAGATTCTGCCATGGAAGACGAGGCAAAAGGCGTATCAAATACGCCTGACAAGGTCTTTCTTCCTGGCGAAAAATAGTGACAGGTCTATCTGCTTGGAAGAGAAGTACATTTTTTACTCGAGCTTTATAAGTACATGGTGACTCTAAATCCACTGCCATGTCAATATTGCCACGCTGCTGACTTTCTGCCGGCGCCACCTGGAGGTCGAACTGTGTTCCCGACCGCGTGGCCGAACGTCTTCTTTGTCCAGAACGAGCGCGGCGGTGTTGGCAAACCTCGCCCGAGTGAACAGCTTTGTTCTCTGTATTTTCGCCGGTGACATTTTTGGTGGAGGGGCTGGGTATCATCCCATGTACGCTGACCGGGACGATAGCCCTGACGCTTCTCCCCGACGAGCAGACGCCACACCTGTCCACAAAGCGAGCCGTCGCCTGCGAGGCCTGCAACCCGAATTTGAGCCACTCACGATTCCTGCTCGGGCCATGACTTCCGCCACTGGCAGCCAGACAGGTCAGTCCTTCGGCAGTGCCCCGCCGTTCGTCTTTCTTGCACCTCGGTCGCCACCATCCTTCCACGGCGACCGGTTCGAGGATGTAGAAGATTGGTTGGCCGGTTTTGACCGTGTGGCCGCGTTCAACAAATGGGACGACGAGCGAAAGCTGCTGAACATGTACTTCGCACTGCAAGACTCGGCGATAACGTGGTTCGAGAACCACGAGGCGTCCTTCTCTAACTGGGGAGCATTTCGCCGCGAGGTGCTCGCCACGTTCAGTTCGAGCGAGCGAAAGGAGAATGCCGAACTTGCCCTTCGCTCCAGGTCACAGCAGTCCAACGAGAGCGTGGCCATGTTTATTGAGGACATGACCCGCCTCTTCAATCGGGCCGACCCAGCCATGCCCGAAGCTACAAAGGTGAGGCACCTTATGCGTGGGGTAAAGGAGCAGCTGTTCGCTGGCCTCATGCGCGACCCTCCGAGAACTGTCGCCGCCTTTGCCAAGGAAGGGACGACCATAGAACGTTCCTTGCAGGAACAGAGTGCCCAATACGGCCGTCAGGCAAATGTAGCGGCCGCTCAGTACTGCACGTCCTTGCCAGGCACCAGGGATGAGGCACTGCGAGCGCTTGTGCGGAGCATTGTCCGCGAAGAACTGCGACACCTCCACTTGAGTGCTCCGTCAGAAAGCGTACCTTCGACAGGCGATGTTCTCCGTGACGAAATCCGGCGAGCGGTGCAGCCACCCCCCGCACCCCTTTCGGAGCCGCACGTAATGTCCTACAGCGATGCCCTGCGCCGACCTGCCTCGGCGCCGCAAGCGTTTCGCCCCGTTGCCGAACAACCACCACCCCATCGTTACGTGCGTCCCATCGAGCAGCAGCAGGACCCGTGCCCTCCATTCCGCAAAGCGTACGTGTGGCGAACGTCCAACGATCGTCCGCTCTGCTACCACTGCGGGGAGCCTGGCCATGTTCTGCGGAATTGCCCGTACCGGCGGATGGGTCTGAGAGGATTCCCACCGGACACGCCTCGACCGCGCTATGGTGAAAGACCGCGGGACATAGAGGAGTACCTGAACTCTCAAGTGCCGCCCCCGACCTCACAGCGGCGACAGTCGCGATCACCATCCCCGAGGCGCTTTGCTACGCCCAGTCGGCCCTCAACCTCCGGTCAGTTCGGAGGCACGTCCCCTCGGCGGGAAAACTGAAGACGGCGTCCTCCGGGGGTAGGGCCGCCGCCGCTGCACGAAGTCAACAGCCTCCACCCGACGATTGGACGCGACGGCCCGAGCGTCAACGACCCGATCCGACGACCTCACCGACGTGCTGCGAACGATTAGTTTCCGCTGAAATTTTAGTAACCGTCGACAGTTATGAACTGACCGCACTCGTCGATACCGGCGATGATTTTTCTGTGATGAGCAGGGAGCTAGCCATGACACTCCGTAAGGTTCTGACACCTTGGTGTGGACCCGTGATCCGCACTGCCGGTGGCCATGTCGTGACACCAATCGGCGTCTGCACTTGCCGCATCCAAATCCGTGGTCTTACTTTCACCGGCTCCTTTGCCATGTTAGCTGACTGTTCAAAGGACCTCATACTGGGCATGGATTTCCTTCACGAGTATGGTGCGATCATAAACCTTCAGGAACTCATGGTATCTTTTTCCGCCCAGCGAGCCGTTAACACAACCACCGAGCCCTGTAAAGTAATGTTGCGCATATGTGACGACCACATAACAATCCCTCCGCGAGCCAGCAAGTTCGTCACAGTCGAGTGTACTGACAGCACCGGCGCTCTTGGCATTGCTGAAGCGAACATGTCCCTGCTACTCGCTCGGCAAGTTTGTGTAGCCCGAGGCCTAGTAGACCTTGCCAATGGTCGTACCGAAATCTTAGTCACGAACTTTACTCGTGAACCGCAACATTTGACGAAGTCAGAAGTCGTCGCTTATTTTGACGAGCTTGGAGAGTGTACGAGGCAGTGCTCTTTATCCACGACGTCAGACCTCGCCGACGCGACGGCTACAGCCATTCCGACTGACGTGAACCAGCACCTCTCGGCCAGTCAGAAAAACTGCGTGCAAAGCCTAATCTATTCCTTCCGCGACTGTTTTGCGGAAACTTCCAAGGTCCGACAGACGCCGCTTACCAAGCATCGAATTGTCGTTGCTGACGACCAAAGACCAATTTGCCAGCGCCCTTATCGCGTGTCTTCCAAAGAACGCGATGCCATCCGCCGCCAAGTTACACAGATGCTCCAGGACGACGTCATCCAACCTTCCACGAGCCCCTGGGCATCGCCTGTTGTTCTCGTCACGAAGAAAGATGGCACCCTCAGGTTCTGCGTCGATTACAGGCGCCTGAATACCGTCACGAAAAAAGATGTGTACCCTCTGCCCCGCATTGATGATTCCCTAGACCGCCTGCGCCATGCCACCTTCTTTTCATCCCTTGACCTCCGCAGTGGGTATTGGCAAATAGAGGTCGACGAACGCGACCGAGAGAAGACCGCCTTTATTACGCCTGACGGTTTATACGAGTTTAAGGTACTCCCTTTTGGCTTGTGCTCGGCCCCTGCCACGTTCCAACGAATGATGGACACCGTGCTGTCCGGTCTGAAGTGGCAGACATGCCTCGTATATCTTGACGATGTCGTGATCTTCTCTGACACGTTTGATGAGCACCTGAAACGCTTGCGTGCTGTTTTCGAGGCCATACATTCCGCTGGTCTCTCTCTCAAGCCAGAGAAATGTCACTTTGCATTTCAAGAGCTGAAGTTTCTTGGTCACATTGTCAGCGCACGAGGTGTTAGTCCAGATCCCGAAAAGACGGCCGCCGTAGCTGCCTTCCCTAAGCCAACAGACAAACGGAGCCTGCGTCGTTTCTTGGGCCTCTGCGCGTACTATCGCCGGTTTGTTCCCAATTTCTCCCGGCTAGCAGAGCCTTTGACCCGCCTGACGAAGGATTCTGAACCCTTCATTTGGGGCCAAGACCAGGCCAGCGCCTTCACAGAACTCAAGTCCCGTCTGCAGTGTACGCCTGTGCTTGGCCACTTCGACGAAGAGGCCGACACTGAACTGCACACTGATGCTAGTAACGTTGGCCTCGGCGCGGTCCTTGTTCAGCGGCAGGATGGTCTAGAACGCGTGATTGCTTACGCCAGTCGCACTTTGTCCCGTTCAGAAGTCAATTATTCCACAACGGAAAAGGAATGTCTAGCTGTGCTGTGGGCCGTTACGAAATTTCGTCCGTACTTGTATGGCCGCCCGTTTCGGGTCGTGAGCGACCACCATTCACTCTGTTGGTTGGCGAACCTGAAGGATCCCTCGGGGTGGCTTGCTCGATGGAGTCTTCGGTTACAAGAATTTGATGTCACCATCGTGCACAAGTCTGGCCAGAAACACAGCGATGCTGACTGTCTATCCCGCGCCCCAATCCTGTGCCCCACTGACGAGTCCGACGACGATTCCGCTTTTCTTGGTGCTCTCACCACGTCCACCCTTGCCCAACAACAAAGGGCCGATTCTGACCTGCTGCCCCTCATAGAATACCTTGAAGGAATCGCCCCATCTCCACCTCGGCTCTTCAAGCGCGGACTGTCATCGTTTTGCTTGCGCGATGGGGTACTCTACAAAAAGAACTACGGCCCAACGGACACTGTCTATCTGCTTGCAGTGCCAGCTGCGCTTCGTGACGACGTTCTGCGCGCGTGCCACGACGACCTTTCTTCGGGCCATCTCGGGTTTTCCCGCACGTTGGCGCGCATACGCACCAAGTACTACTGGCCCAAGCTTGCTGCGGTTGTCCGCCGTTACGTCCGAACCTGCCGAGAATGTCAGCGCCGGAAGACGCCACCGACTAAACCAGCCGGG
Organism: Amblyomma americanum; assembly: GCF_052857255.1. Lineage (NCBI taxonomy): Eukaryota > Metazoa > Arthropoda > Arachnida > Ixodida > Ixodidae > Amblyomma > Amblyomma americanum. The sequence continues at coordinate 233,433,636 of NC_135498.1, forward strand.
CTCCTGCAGCCTATCGATCCCCCGCGCCTCCCATTTCAACAGGTCGGCATGGACTTACTCGGCCCGTTTCCGGCGTCTTCCATGGGTAACCGGTACATTGCTGTTGCCACTGACTATCTCAGCCGCTACTGTGAGACCAAGGCTCTTCCCCGTGGTACCGCCGCCGAAGTCGCAAGTTTTTTCATTCATAACAATGTGCTTCGTCACGGAGCTCCAACGGTCGTATTAACTGACAGGGGAACCCCGTTTACGTCGGCACTTACGAACGAGGTACTTCGACTCAGTGGCACCAGTCATCGAAAGGCAACAGCTTACCATCCGCAAACCAACGAACTGACTGAGCGGCTTAACAAGACAATTGCCGATATGCTTTCTATGTATGTCGACGATGACCACGCGAACTGGGACCGGATACTTCCTTACATAACGTTCGCGTACAACACTGCGCTTCACGAAACGACGCGCTTCAATCCTTTCCATTTGGTGCACGGTCGCGAAGCCTTGACCATGCTGGACGCCATGCTTCTTCCGGATCCTACTCCCTCTTCTGTCGTGGATGCCGACCAATTTGTCCGTGACGCCGAAGTTGCTCGCCAAGTTGCTCGACAGCGAATCCGGTGCCAACAACAACGCGACGCCGAGCGTTACAACCTCCGCCGCAGGGAGGTGATTTACACACCCGGTGACCAAGTCTTGGTGTGGAGCCCAATCCGTTTGCGAGGGCGCTCCGAGAAGCTTCTTCGCCGTTACTTTGGTCCGTACCAGGTGTTACGCCGCCTCAGCGCGGTGACCTACGAGGTGCTCCCTCAAGGAACTGTCCGGTCCTCTCGACACCCGACGTCCGAGGTCGTCCACGTGGCGCGAATGAAGCCGTTTTATTCCCGTTAGCCCCGGACCCAACCCCGCCATTACCTTTCGCCTTATTTTTTTTTCTTCCCCTCGCGTGCGGCATCGAGTCGATGCCTCTTAGATGGGAGGGGCAATGCCACGCTGCTGACTTTCTGCCGGCGCCACCTGGAGGTCGTACTGTGTTCCCGAGCGCGTGGCCGAACGTCTTCTTTGTCCAGAACGAGCGCGGCGGTGTTGGCAAACCTCGCCCGAGTGAACAGCTTTGTTCTCTGTATTTTCGCCGGTGACAATATGTTCTAGAAGCAAATTTAGAAGCTCAGGGACCTAGTAGTCTAATGGTTGTGTCCTATAAGAAGTTCTGACTTTTCTATAGCAAATGAATTTTGCCTAAATTTATTCGCGCATTCCGAAGAAACGAATTCAAATTTGTTTTTACATGCGGGAAAATGTTCAGTGCCAGGCGCTGTCAAAATATACTGGTAATTGTAAGTATTTCAATTTTTAACAACAGCGGTGGTGTGCGTTCACATAACGATGCATTTTCGATGAATCGACTGCAGGAGGAGGAGGAGGGGGAGAAAAGGCAGGGAGGTTAACCAGAAAAATAGCCGGTTTGCTACCCTGCACAGGAGGAAAGGGTTGGGGGGAGAAAAAGATGAAAGAGAAAAGACAGTTTCAGGAAATTAAAGTCACTATGCGAAGTCACACTAAAGACAAAGCCTGTGGTGCAGGCCAGAAGTCCTCAAAAAGCGGAGCATTGACTTCGCGGCCTTCACCGCTAAACGGCCGCAGCGGCCAGTGGCAGAGAATCTTCGTTTACGTCAGTGGGCGCAGGTCTAGAAGCCAAGTGCATGGCAGAGAGACTGTCTTTCGGCGCTGTAGGCAGGGCATTCACAACGAATGTGGGCTATAGTTTCATCACATCCGCAGATGGCATATGCAGGGCTGTCAGCCATACCTAATAAGAAGAAGTAGTGCTTGGTGAAAGCTACACCAACCCACACGCGACACAACAAAGTTGCTTAACGTCGTGTTCGGCCGGATGGAAGCCGAAGCTTCAGATCGGGGCCCAAGGTTTTAAACGCGAATGCGAGAATCGGCCTGATTTCCACGTGGCAAGCTTGATGCCCCGCGACAGGGGTCGAAGCCTACTCGCTGCGTCGGCTCTCGAGATGGGGATGGACACACATTCGCGCTCATGGTGAGCACTTCGCGCGCCTCGTCCGCGCGGTTGTTGCCTGCGGTGCAGCTGTGTCCTGGAAGCCATTGGTAAACTATATCGTGCCCTTTGTTGGTGGCTGTGAGGTGGAGCTCTCGGATTCCCGCCACAGGTTGTTCATGGGACTTATGACGAAGAGCAGATTGTAAAACTCGGAGGGCTGCCTTTGAATCAGTTAAAACAGACCATTGCTGGGGTGTTTCTTCACTGATATGCTCAATGGCGACACGAATAGCAGTAAGTTCTACACCAGTCGATGAAGTCCGGTGTGATGCTTTCACTTTCTTAACTATGGTCTTTTTGGGGATGACTACGGAGCCCGAAGAACTGGAAGGGGTCACTGAGTCATCGGTGTAACGTGCAGTCGGTGTCCGTGTTTCTTATGCAAATATTCTACAATGGTCTGTTTTAGTGCTGTCGACGATAAATATGCAAATACTCTACAATGGTCTGTTTTAGTGCTGTCGACGATAAATCAGTTCTCTTTTTGATGCCCGGTATGGGAAGAAGCACACAAGATTGGTGCAGACTCAATAGCCGAGAAGACGGTCTAGAGGCTGGTGTGAACTGGGTTGGTAGGAAGTCGCGATAGGCATCAATAATTTTCGCAAACGATGTACTCGGGCGGTTAGCAGGAAGATTGGCAAGATGGTGTACGGGAATCTGAGAGAGGAGACGAACACGCGCTCTGAAGGCTTCGATTGTGAAATAGGCAGTCACTAGATTCTCCTGGGCGATGAGTACTGTTGCGGCTGTAGAAGCGCATCTTGGCAGTCCTAGGCACGTCCTCAGAGCTTGAGCCTGTACACTTTGCAGGCATCGTATGTTCGTTTTTCTCAAGTTTCCTAGTGCAGGGATACTGCCTGAAGGAATCCCATGAATAATGGGGTGTACAGCTGGAGCAACGACTGCACTGATGCTCCCCACGCTTCCCTCCGAGATAGGAGAGAACGCGAACGATCGATGTCAGTCGTCTTTTCATGTACGAGACATGTGGGCTCCATTTTAAATTGCTATCGATGATTACTCCAAGGAAGCGATGGCTTCTTTCGTAGGGTTTTGTTGACCCATTTATGCGTACGGGGTAATGGGACATGCTCTTGCGTGTAAAGGCAACAACGGAACCTTTTTCAGAAGAAATCTCTAAGCCTTTCAGGCGGAGGTAGGCCACAAGAATGTTACCGCCTTTTGAAGCCTTGCTCGAACTTGTTGTCGCGTTACTGCTGACGCCCATATCGTCTGCATAGACTGAGACTCTAGCAGGCTGTGGTTGTATATCGACAAGGCCGACAAGCGCAAGACTGAAAAGCGCTGGGCTAAGTACTCCAACCCGTGGGACCTCACGGTAAGTGTAATGTGAAGATGTTGGTCCTTCCTCAGTTTGCATAAATAGTGATCGGTTGGATAGATAACTGCGTATCCAGCAGAACATGCGACAATCAAGTTCTCCACATTCCAAAGAGTCCAAAACATCTTAATGAGTGACGTTATCATACGCCCCTTTAACAACCAGAAACAACGCCGCGGTCAAGCGCTTCAGATGCTTCTGATGTTGAACTGATGACACCAGATCAATCACGCTATCAATAGATGAACGTCCCCGCCGAAACCCGGACATTACACGTGGGTATATTTGATAGCGTTCCAGATACCACTCAATTCGCGTAAGTACGATCCTTTTCATGAGTTTGCCCACGCAACTAGCCATTGCGACTGGACGGTTTGATGCTAGGTCAAGTGGAGATTTTCAAGGTTTAGGGACTGAAACCAGACGACTAGATTTCAACGTGTCCGGAACTGTACCCGCACACCATGAGTTGAAGTGGTCTAAAAAAACTCGTCGAACCTCCTGACCAAGGTTTGCAAGTCGCGAGTATGTTACTCCATCGGGCCCCGGCGATGAAGACCGTCTGCAACCGGCCATGGCGGCGTCTCGTTCTTCCATGGAGAAAAGGTCAATTCGCGGATCCCTATATCTAGGCACTTCGCAGTAATTCAGAGTTGTGGATTGATTCCTGGGACCTGCTATTCTTGAACAAAACTCTTCACCCATCCTCGCTTTGCTACGTCCTTGGTGAAGTGCGAGAGACTTGAAAGGTTTGAGCTCCAGATGCGTGAAAGAGGCTTTTGAGGATCCAATGATTCACAGAATGCCTTCCAACGGTCAGCCTGAAAGATTTGAGTTCTTCGCTGAATTTTCTTCTGTGTGCGCCTTGCATCTATTAAGTCGTGCAGCGACTTTATGCGCCTGTATCTTCTCTCTGCTATTCGTCGAAGTGATCGGAGGCGCTGCAGCTCCATATAGAAGTCTGTGAACTTTGGCGGTGGAGTGAAGAAGCATCTCGTGTGTTCCATAGCCTCCTTGATGCGCTCTTCAATGCATGTTGTAATGTCTTCTCTGCAGGATTCTTCCATAAAGGTTTTAAACATGCACCAGTCTCTTCGTTGCAAATCCTTTTATTCAGCATTTTTTCCATAATAAGCCAGGAAAAAACACTGGGACAGGAACAAAAAGCTACTATCCTAGTAGCTTGACGGGGTTCCTGCCCCTGTCTTGGCATGGGTAGCAGACAACAGGCACTTATGTACAAAACTTAAATAACGTCATAATCATACACGCGCTCAAACACAACATCGCATAAGTCATTTACAGGTCAGATTAACAACAACAATAAGACAGAAAACATAAAAAGGATAGAACATTCAAATGCACATTTGTGTCAAATACAGTCTTTTACAGTACAAACCTACAAACGTACAAAATACAGTACAAACGTTTGGCAGATCTGCATCCAGTGAGACCATGAACTATAGTATATGTGGGGATGTGGTAACTTCCATGCGTTTATACATCGGCAAACCACCGGGCGCGTCTCTCAAGGCCCCGAGACACAAACGCGAAGTCCAGAGAACTGCTGTAAGACAGCCAGCGAATGCACGTTGGAGAACCATCGTTAAGGCATTGTAGGTCGTGGTCAGAGGCGAAACAGACAAGGATTCTTCCCTATGTACAGCTGTTTCCCTATATTTGTTATTTTTTCTTTACCATTCAGCAGTGCTGATTCAGCGGATTGTCCTTTTCGGAAAACACATTGACGGTTTTCCATTATTCCCTTAGTGCGCAAAAAACTGCTGATTCTACAGTTGATTGATTTTCCGCCTTTTTTTAGAACTGGAAGCACGGATGCTGGGTGTTAGTTATCAAGATCGTTCTTTGCCCCGTTCGTATGTATTGCGCACATTCGGGCGATCTTCATTTCACCAGAGAATGACGCATGCCACAGTATGAACTTGCAGATATGACAAAGTGGTACGATCGTCGCATGATCCTTTCACAGGAGGGTCCGCAATATCGTTGTGACCACATCCACAAGTACCTTTGAGGTTTTCGATAAATGTTGGCATTTCACTTGGCGTGGCTGGGGACAAAAACATGAAAATGCTTTCTTGCCTATCATTGTAACTTCTAGATGAACAGCGTTGCGTGGTCTCTTATGCACCAGATGTTAGAAAATGACCATCAATCTTGTCCGCCAGTAAGAGGCCCGAAATGGTTTTACCATCAATCAGTAGAGTCTGGGCCACAGAAACTTGATTTCTACATGCATAAAAAGGAGCGATGGCTTAGAGGTAGAGCGTCCGCCTCGCGTGCAAGAAGGCCGGGGAACAAATCCTGGAGCCCAACATATTTCCACTGGGTTTCAAAAAGAAACGCGTGTCGATGGAATTGCATAACCAGTCCTTAGGTGCGGCCTGATCTCGGTGACCAGAACCGACAACGCACTCCCTCACCCCAACAGGATTGTGCCACCCTGGTGTAGTACTGGTGCCACCCTGGTGTAGTAAGATGCAGCGATGGCGTAGAGGTAGAACATCCGCCTCGCGTGCAAGAGGACCGGGGTTCAAATCCTGGTGCCGCGCAACTCTCCACCGGGTTTAAAAAAAAAATCCGCGTGTCGATGGAATTGCACAACCAGGCCTGGAGTGCGGCTTTATCTCGGTGACCAGAACCGACAACGCACTCTCTCACCAGAGCAGGATTTGGCCACCCTGCTGTAGTACTTGGCCACAACCTTCTATGATCAAACCAATTAACCCTCGGCCCTCAGTCCCCAGCGGCTGCAAAGCAACTGACCACGGCGGCGGTCAGACCTGTGACGCAGCGGAGGGTGCTAAGAATCTCTGGCTCCGGACAGGCCACCATTGGAATCTGAACCTGGCAACGTTTAACGCTAGAACTTTAGCTAGTGAGGCTATCCTAGCAGTGCTGTTTGAGGAACTAGCGGGAATTAAATGGGATGTGATAGTGCTTAGCGAAGTTAGGAGGACAGGTGAGACGTATACAGTACTAAAGGACGGACACATACTGTGCTATCGCGGGTTAGAGGATAGACGAGAACTAGGTGTGGGTTTCCTCATTAATAAGGATATAGCTGGCAACGTAGAGGAGCTCTACAGTATTAACGAGAGGGTAGCAGCTATAGCAATTAGGCTGAATAGGAGGTACAAACTGAAAGTGCTGCAGGCCTACGCACCCACATCCAGCCATGATGACCAGACCGTTGAAAGCTTCTATGAGGACGTAGAATCAGCAATGAATAAAGCAAAATCGCAGTACACTGTACTGATGGGCGACTTCAATGCGAAGGTGGGCAAGAAGCAGGCTGACGACCACGCGGTAGGTGACTATGGGATAGGCTCTAGAAATAGCAGGGGAGAGTTATTAGTCGAATTCGCGGATAGAAATAATTTACGGGTCATGAATACCTTCCTCTGCAAACGAGAAAACAGGAAGTGCACCTGGAAGAGCCCCAATGGTGAGATTAAAAATGAAATCGACTTCATACTGTGCGCTAAACCTGGCATCATTCAGGAGGTGGCCGTCCTCGGAAGGGTGCGTTGCAGCGACCATAGGATGGTAAGGTCTAGAATTAGCCTAGACTTGAAGAGAGAACGGAAGAAGCTAGCGAAGAAGAAGACCATTAACGAGTTAGCCGTAAGAGGGAAAGCACAGGAGTTTAGGATAGCGCTGCAAAACAGATATTCGGCTTTAACTGAGGAAGATGATCTTGATGTTCATTCAATGCACGATAACCTGACATCAATAATTACGGAGTGCGCAGTAGAAGTAGGCGGTAGGAGAGTTCGAAAATATACCGGGAAGCTATCTCAGGTGACGAAAGATCTGATTAAGAAGCGCCAAAACATGAAGGCATCTAACACTACCGATAGAATAGAACTAACGGAGCTATCAAAGTTGATAAATAAGCGCTAGGTAGCCGACATAAGGAAGTTTAATATGGAGAGAATCGAGCATGCTATAAAGAACGGAGGTAGCCTAAAAACAGTGAAGAGGAAACTAGGCATAGGTAAAAACCAGATGTATGCATTAAGAGACAAGCAGGGCAATGTCATTAGCAATATGGATAAGATAGTTAACGTAGCCGAAGAGTTCTACACAGACCTGTACAGTAGCCAATGTAATCAGAGCGCTAATGAGAAAGACAGCAGTGCACAGCAATGCGTCATCCCGCCAGTAACGAAAGATGAAGTAAAGAAAGCCTTAGAAGCAATGAAAAGGGGAAAAGCAGCTGGGGAGGATCAGGTAACAGCAGATCTGTTGAAGGATGGAGGGGACATCGTGCTAGAAAAACTAGCCACCCTGTATACGCAATGCCTTATGAGCTCAACTGTACCAGAAGCTTGGAAGAATGCAAACATTATCTTAATTCATAAGAAGGGAGAGGCCAAGGACTTGAAAAATTACAGGCCGATCAGCTTACTATCCGTTGCCTACAAAGTATTTACTAAGGTAATCGCTAATAGAGTCAGGGCAACGTTAGACTTTAATCAACCAAATGATCAGGCAGGCTTTCGTAAAGGATATTCCACAATAGATCATATTCACACTATCAATCAGGTGATAGAGAAATGCGCAGAATATAACCAACCTATATATATAGCTTTCATTGATTACGAGAAAGCATTCGACTCAGTGGAAACCTCAGCAGTCATACAGGCATTGCGTAATCAGGGGGTAGAAGAGCCTTATGTCAAAATACTGGAAGATATATATAGCAACTGCACAGCTACTATAGTCCTCCATAAAGTCAGCAATAAAATTCCAATAAGGAAGGGCGTCAGGCAAGGAGACACGATATCGCCAATGCTGTTCACCGCATGTTTGCAGGAGGTATTTCGAGGCCTGAATTGGGAACAGTTGGGAATAAGAATAAATGGAGAATACCTAAATAATCTGAGATTTGCTGATGACATTGCCTTGCTGAGTCACTCAGGAGGTGAACTGCAAATCATGATCAACGAGTTAGACAGGCAGAGCAGATCGATGGGTCTAAATATTAACATGCAGAAAACCAAGGTAATGTTCAACAGCCTAGCAAGGGAACAACAGTTCACAATTGGCAGCGAGAGCCTAGAAATTGTGCCGGAATACGTCTACTTAGGGCAGGTAGTGACAGCTGATCCAGATCATGAGAGGGAGATAACTAGAAGGATAAGAATGGGCTGGAGCGCATATGGCAAATTCTCGCAGATCATGAGTGGCAGTTTACCAATTTCCCTCAAGAGGAAAGTGCACAACAGCATAATCTTTCCGGTACTCACCTACGGGGCAGAAACGTGGAGGCTAACGAAAAGAGTTCAGCTTAGGTTAAGGACAACGCAGCGAGCCGTGGAAAGAAAAATGATAGGTGTAACGTTAAGAGATCGGAAGCGGGCAGAGTGGGTGAGGGAACAAACACGGGTTAATGACATCCTAGTCGAAATCAAGAGAAAGAAATGGGCTTGGGCAGGGCATGTAATGCGAAGGCAAGATAACCGCTGGTCCTTAAGGGTAACGGAGTGGGTTCCAAGAGAAAGTAAGCGTAGCAGGGGGCGGCAGAAGGTTAGGTGGGCAGATGAGATTAAGAAGTTTGCAGGCAAAGGGTGGATGCAGCTGGCAAAGGATAGGGTTAACTGGAGAGACATGGGAGAGGCCTTTGCCCTGCAGTGGGTGTAGTAAGGCTGATGATGATGATGATGATGATGATGATGATGATGATGGTGTAGTACTTGGCCACAACCTTCTATGAAAAAACCAATTAACTCTCGGCCCTCAGTTCAGTCCCCAGCGGCTGCGAAGCAACTGGCGAGGGCGGCGGTCAGACCTGTGACGCAGTGCAGGGTGCTAAGAATCTCTAGCTTTGGACAGGCCGCAATGGGAATCGGAACCCGGCAACGTTTAAAGCTAGAACCTTATATAGTGAGACTAGCCTAGCAATTGTGTTCCAGGAACTAGCAGGAATCAAATGAGATGTCATAGGGCTTACAGAAGTAAGGATTCAAGGTGACGCGCATACAGTACTAAATGAAGGGCATATACTGTGCTATCGCGACTTAACGGATAGACGAGAACTAGAACGAGAGCCATGGCACTGATGACGAAATGCCACGCCACTCACCGTTCATGCAGTTTCAGGCGGTGCTGCTGACCGGATTCTACTATCAGCTACCCGTTTCACCGAGATGCCTACCGGATGCGCAACCTGCCGCCCCTGACTGGACTCTTGACCCCTGCAACCGTTTTACAGATTACCTGTGCGCACTGCAGTCGTTTTTAGAGGCGTCCAACCTTCTGATCTGGCAACACGCAACAACATCAGCTAATCAGGACACCTACATAAGGCGTGCGGTTTTCACCGTCCACTTGGGCCACGGCACCACTGACGAAATGCCACGCCACTCACCGTTCATGCTGTTTCAGGCGCTGCTGCTGACGGGATTCTACTATCAGCCACCCGTTTCACCGAGATGCCTACCGGGATCCGCATGCTGCTACCTCTGACTGGATTCTTGAACCCTGTAACCGTTGTACAGATTACCTGCGCACACAGCAGTTGGTTTTAAAGGCGTCCAACCTTCTGACCTGGCAACAGGCAACAACATCAGCTGATCAGGACACCTACATAAGGCGTGCGGTTTTCATCGGCCACTCGGGCCACGGCACTGGTGACGAAATGCCACACCACTCACCGTTCATGCTGTTTCGGGCGCTGCTGCTGATGGGATTCTACTATCAGCCATCCGTATCACCGAGATGCCTACCGCGATCCGCAAGCTGCTGCTGCTGACTGGATACTTGACCCTTGCAACCTTTGTACAGATTACCTGTGAGCACTGCAGTCGTTTTTAGAGGCGTCCAGCTTTCTGATCTGGCAACAAGCAACATCAGCTGACCAGGACACCTACATAAGGTGTGCGGTTTTCACCGTCCACTTGCGCCACGGCACTGCGGACGAAATGCCACGCCACTCAGCGTTCATGCTGTTCCAGGCGCTGCTGCTGACGAGACTCTACTATCAAGCACCCGTTTCAATGAGATGCCTACGGGATCCGCAAGCTGCCGCCCCTGACTAGACTCTTGACCCCTGCAACCGTTGTACACAGTGCCTGTGCGTACTGCAGTCGTTTTTAGAGGCATCCAACCTTCTGACCTGGCAACACGCAACATCAACTCATCAGGACACCTACATATGGCGTGCGGTTTTCATCGCCCACTTGGGACACGCACTGCTGACGAAATGCCACGCCACCCAGCGTTCATGCTGTTCCAGGCGCTGCTGCTGACGGGATTCTACTATCAGCCACCCGTTTCTCCTAGATACCTACCGAATCCGGAAGCTGCCGCCGCTGACTGGATACTTGACCCCTGCAACCGTTGTACAGATTACCTGTGCGCACTGCAGTAGTTTTTAGAGGCGTCCAGCCTTCTGACCTGGCAGCATGCAACATCAGCTGATCTGGACACCTGCATAAGGCGTGCGGTTTTCACCGTTCACATGGGCCATGGCACTGGTGACGAAATGCCATGCCACTCATCGTTCATGCTGATTCAGGTGCTGCTGCTGACCGGATACTACTATCAGCCACCCGTTTCACCCAGATGCCTACCGGATCCGCAAGCTGCCGCCGCTGACTGGATTGTTGACACCTGAAACTGTTGTACAGATTACGTGTGCGCATCGCGGCCGTTTTTAGAGGCGCCCAACTTTCTGACCTGGTGGTCTATTCTCGGTATTCAAATTCGCCGGTCGGCGCCATGTTGCCTCTCTGATTGGCTGTCAGAATTGTCAGTCAGCGACGGGGCAGTGCAACGTGGGTGTCATTCTTCGTCTGTTGCATACACACTTTTCGCGCTGACGTCAAATTGACGTAGCATTGAAAACACATTTTCAGCAGCGCTACTCTTGGTACCCGGCTAGTAAATATAAGTGATTGTGAAGGAAAAAAGAAGGTACAGGTGGTACGTATGAGAACACATGCGCTCTAATTGCCAATTTAGACAAAATTGATGCACACTGATAATGGCCGCTTCCTAATATCTAATTGGCTGGAACAGTGTCACGTGCAACACGTGATATGCACACATTTTGAAGTGATGTCAAATTGACGTTTCATCATTTTTACGGTGTGCCACCAGTGCTAAAAATGGCTGCAATTCGCCGCCATAATTTCGCCCTGCGAAAGGTACCCCAATAAATTAAGTGAGTGAATGCAACGCTGATTTATACGACGTTAGGTCGCCGCAGTTTGACAGATATTTTTTGAAGCGAGAACTAAACTTATAAAAGTGTTGTTTATTTTGCGCAATGCAATGAAATGGCATCATAAGGGCACATGTGAAATAAGCAAGGGTTCAGAGCGTTATTGCCACAGTTTAAAGGTGCAGCCGCATAGGGGTGCAAACTGCTCTCCCGTTGCAAACCCTTCGCCCGCAATGAAGAATCTTCGGTCCAGGGGATCGCGATAATGATCATTGGTGTCATTAGTCCACGCCTTTTACAGAACGCAGGCAAACGCAGCCCACGCACTGGCTGTGGCGTTCAGTGAGTGCTTTGGTACTGTAAAGTACTATTTTTTGTGGTTGCTTGATCGATGTGCCCATTTCAAGGCAATGTCTATTTTGCTCGCTCTCTTTTAGGCATGGAGTCGGAGAGCAGCCATTATCTCGATCGTCCTGACACCTTCGATTTGCCTGACGAAATGTTCCGTGGACATTACCGACTCACAAAGGATTTGGTGATGTGGCTGTGCGACTAACTGCGTGGCGATCGTGAGTGGAAGCGCGCGTACACAAGTACTTCTCTGACAGTGCAGCAGCAGGTGCTGTGCGCGCTCCACTTTTACGGCACAGGCAGCTTCCAGGGAGTGGTTGCCAGCGACGAACATTTGGCTATTAGCCAGCCAAGTCTCACTTGCTGCATTCACGGAGTAACAGACGCCATTGTAAGCAGTCTGGGACAGGAATGGATTTCGTTCCCATATACTCCGGCGGAACTGGCGACTGCGCGGGACAGATTTCAGCGGCTGGACCGCAGATTCCAGGTGTGTATCGGTGCCGTCGGCGGAACTTTAGTTTGCACCCGCGCACCATCCGACGCAGTCAACAAGCCAGCGTACTTCTGCCACGAAGGGTAATACGCATTGAACGTCATGGTGGTAGGAGCGACAGTAACCAGCCTTGTAACGGTGCTCTTCGATGCCCTTTGTTAATTTGTAACATAGTCGAATACATATCGAGAAAGAAGCGCCAGGAGGCCGTCGAGCCAGTGGTGTCGACCGATTTTCATGAGTGACCGCGGCCGGACGTTCCTTTCGACCGTTGTTGCCGAAGTTCTGCAAGCTGCTTCTACACTTCACAAGATGACGTCCAGTTACCATCCCCAGACCAATGGTCTTACAGAGCGGTTCCATCGCACCCTCTCAGATATGATTGCTATGTACGTCGAACCTGAATTCGGACACAATCCTTCCTTTCGTCCCGTTTGCCTACAATTCCTCGTTGCGACGAACCACTGGTTACTCCCCGTTTTTCCTCGTGTACGGCCGTTCTCCCACTACCCTTCTCGACGTCTCTTTCTTCTCGATGCCTGCGAGCTCCTCACCGTTTCTCCAAGAACAATTTCTCTCCTGCATGGCCCGATGCCGCCACCTTGCTCGCCTGAACACTCACGCCTGCCAGGAGGATCGCAAGAGTCACTACGACATGACGCTCCGCGTTGTGTCGTTCTACCCTGGAGAAGAATTCTTGCTTTCTACCCCTCTCCGGACGCCTGGTCTTTGTGGCACGTTTCAGCCTCGTTTCATTGGTCCCTACTTGGTGCTCAACCAAACTTCACCAGTGAACTACCGCCTCACCCCTGTTGATCCTCCCCCGGACCGCCGTTACCGCAGGACTGAAATTGTCCACGTCTCCCGCCTGAAGCCTTTCTTTCGGCGCTTTGCATCGGACTAAGCGCGGCCAGGCTGGCCGCTTCTGTCCGCGCGGGTAGTTAGTGTGAGCACTTTATGCACTTTCGTCGCGGTCGCCTCTCTGGCTGTGACTTCATCCTCTTTTCATGCACTGTACATTCCCATCGTCATCGCTTGGTGCTGTTCGCTGGAACACGTCTTTGCCAGCGGGCTGGAATAAAAGCCTCCCTTGAAGTCTTCCCTTACCGTATTATTACTATTATTATTATTATTATTATTATTATTATTATTATTATTATTATTATTATTATTATTATTATTATTATTATTATTATTATTATTATTATTATTAAAGTTCTCTGTTAAAGCTACTCGCTGCATTCACATCTGTTCAGTGCAGATATTTCCCCACCACTCACATACCTAGTAAGTATTCACCAGACTGGAAGTTGTGATGGCAAAGGTCATAGTGTACCGGGTGAGCACACCACACGAACGAATCGTGAACAGATACAGGGAATGTCGCATACAGTGCCCTGATACGCAGGTTTGCATCGCACACCTGTGAAGAAATGTGCACAAATGCCTTTATTATTTTTACTCAGTATACTATAGTATCTCATACATGCTATGATGCAGATGTTATGCTTATTTATGCTAATATAGTAGATGCTTTTCTTGAACAATATTTATGACAAGTAGTATTCATATTGATACGTGGCGGCTAGAAGCAGCAGTAGAAAGAGCAGAGGTAACCTGCTACGCAAGGAACCGATGGCTTGGAGTAGATTCTCAGCACACGAGCGCGCACCTCAGCGTCGTCTTCGTTACCAACCACTTCGTCGTCCTCCCAGCGTCCGTAGCATGACCCCCCCCCCTCGCGGCAAAAGCACCGTCCCGGTGCGCACTATACAGGCCAGCTAGACGGCGAGTTGTAAGGTTTGAGGCGGGACACATGGACGATGTCGGTGCGGGGTGCAGCGGCCGGAGATGGCGGATGTAGCGGGGTGATCTCGTACGTCACCGCGGTCACCGGACGTACGACCCGATAAGGGCCTGTATATCGGGGGAGCAGTTTTTCACAAAGGCCCACACGGCGGGAAGGGATCCAGAGTAACACAAGGGAGCCAGGAGAGTAGGTGACTTCACGACGGCGACAGTCATGACGTCGTTTCTGATTGACTTGGGAGGCCGACAGCCGCTGGCGGGCGACAATACGGGCAGCGTCAGCGCGAGCGATGGCGTCCCGAGCGTAAGGACTCGTGGAGGCGGTGGCGGGCAGTACACTGTCGAAGGGAAGCAAAGGATCGCGGCCAAAGAGAAGGTAAAAAGGGGAGAAACCGGCTGTATCGTGACGCGTAGAATTGTAGGCGAATGTTACAAATGGGAGGCTAATATCCCAGTCGCGGTGATGATCGGAGACGTAAATGGAAATCATGTAGGTGAGGGTACGGTTCAGACGTTCAGTGAGGCTGTTCGTCTGCGGATGGTAGGCCGTGGCGAATTGATGACGGACGGAGCAGGAGCGGAGGAGTTCGGCGACCACTTTGGAAAGAAATCAGCGACCGCGATCGGTGAGCAGGTGACGGGGAGCACCGTGGTGGAGTATAACGTCGTGCAGGAGAAAGTCAGCGACATCAGTTGCGCAGCTGGTTGGGATCGATCGAGTAATAGCGTAGCGCGTGGAGTAGTCCGTCGCGACCGAGATCCATTTGTTTCCCATAGCAGACACCGGAAAATGGCCGAGCAGTTCGAGGCCGACACGGGAAAACGGGTCTACGGGGATGGGAATCGGCTGAAGGTGCCCGGGAGGGAGAACCGAGGGCGTCTTCCGCCGTTGGCACAGTTCGCAAGCGGCCACATAACGGCGGACAGAACGGTATAGACCGGGCCAAAAGAAGCGGCGGCGCACGCTGTCGTAGGTGCGGGAGACTCCAAGATGACCGGCCGTGGGAACGTCATGAAGCTGTTCAAGGACGCTGCTGCGCAGGTGTTGAGGGACCACGAGCAAGAGGTTAGCGCCGTCAGGCCGCATATTGCGCCGGTAGAGGACGTTCTCATGGAGCACAAACGGGGCGAGAGACGCATCACAGCGGTTGGCAGTGAGGCGGTCGATGAGGGAACGTAGCGACGAATCCAAGCGCTGTTCTTGCGCAATGTTGCGGAAGGCCGAGATGGATAAGACGCAGGCGTCAGCCTCGCATTCGTTGGAGGAAGGCGGATCGACAGGGTAACGGGACAAGCAATCCGCGTCCTGGTGTAAGCGGCCGGATTTGTGGACGACACAAAATGTGTACTCTTGAAGGCGAAGAGCCCAGCGCCCCAGCCGGCCAGTAGGTTCTTTGAGCGAAGAAAGCCAGCATAAGGCGTGGTGATCCGTGATAACAGAGAAAGGGTGCCCAAACAAGTAAGGGCGGAATTTTGCAATAGCCCAAACCAGAGCGAGGCATTCCCGCTCGGTGATAGAATAGTTTCGCTCTGACACAGAAAGGAGACGGCTGGCGTACCCAATAACGCGAAGCTTGTTGCGTTGCCACTGAGCAAGTAGGGCATCAATGCCATGCTGAAGGATCAAAGTGCGCCAACACAAGTGGAGCAGTGAGGGCACTGATAAGGGCTCTGAAGGCGTCAGTTTGGGGGGGTCCCCAAGAGAACGGGATGTCCTTCTTGAGGAGCGTCGTAAGAGGTCGGGCTATTTCCGCAAAGTTCTGGATGAACCGGCGGAAATAGGAACATAGGCCGAGAAAGCTGCGCACACCACCGGAGGAGTGCGGAGTAGGAAATGAACGCACGGCGCGGACTTTGTCGGGGTCGGGTTGGATCCCAGCAGAATCGACCAAGTGGCCAAGTACCTTGAGCTGACGGCGGCCGAAGGTACATTTCTTCGAGTTCAGCTGAAGACCAGCGCGGCGGAAGACGGCAAGGATGGCTGAAAGTCGATGCAGGTGGCTTTGGAATGTGGACGAAAAAACAATCACGTCATCTAAGTAGCAGAGGCATGTCGTCCACTTAAAACCGCGCAGGAGGGAGTCCATCATGCGCTCGAAGGTCGCAGGGGCATTGCACAGGCCGAAAGGCATAACTTTAAATTGGTACAGGCCGTCCGGGGTGACAAACGCGGTTTTCTCCCGATCCCGTTCATCGACAGCGATCTGCCAGTACCCTGAGCGAAGATCGATGGAGGAAAAGTATCTGGCGCCGTGCAAGCAGTCGAGAGCGTCGTCAATTCGGGGCAAAGGGTAGACGTCTTTCTTTGTGACGGCATTCAGATGGCGGTAATCGACGCAGAATCGCCAGGTTTGATCTTTCTTTTTAACAAGCACGACAGGGGACGCCCAAGGACTACAAGAAGGCTCGATGATGTTGCGGGCCAGCATCTTGTCCACCTCTGCCTGAATAACACGGCGCTCTGCGAGGGAGACCCTATAGGGCCGTCCGTGAATAGGGCGGGCTTCGCCGGTGTCAGTGTGGTGGGCGGCAACAGAGGTTTGACCCAAGGGACGGTCCCCAAAGTCAAAAATATCACTGTAGGAGGGCAAAAGGCTGTGAAGAGCTGTTGAATCAGCAGAGGGCAGATCGGCCGCGATCATCCGGGAAATAGAGTCCTCACGGGAGGGTTGCGATGTGGGGACATTGGAGACGGCAGTCGTTGGGTCAGGAGCCAGGACAGAAACTGTGCAATCGGTCAATGGGGGTAGATCAGCAAGGGAAATGCCGGTCGGAAGTACTTGAGGGGACAGGCTGAAGTTGAGGACAGGGAGGCAGGTGCAGTTGTTTGTGATGTGGACAATGGTGTGGGGAAAGAGGACATTACGATTCAGAATCACAGCGGTGATAGGGCAGGCGACGTAGTCTCCATCAGGGACGGGAGGAGAAGGCGACAGAGGGATGTAGACAGCAGTTTGTGGCGGGAGACGAGCAAACTCGGTGGATTGAAGGCGAGGTGAGCTGGTGGAGTCGTCATTGCACAGGGGCAGATCCAATCGAAGAAGGCCTGAGGAACAGTCAAAAAGAGCTGAATGGGCGGTTAAAAAGTCAAGGCCAAGGATTATGTCCTGAGGTCACCGGGTCAGGACGGTGAACAGAACGGGTATATGACGCCCGGCAATGCTGACTCTCGCAGTGCACATTCCAATCACGGCAGCGGGGCCGCCATCGGCGACGCGAACCGTGGACATGGCGGCAGGCGTTAAAACTTTCTTCAGACGGTGGCGCAAAGAAGAGCTCACGACAGACACTTGCGCGCCAGTATCAATGAGGGCAAGGACCGGGACACCATCCACGAGAACAATCAAGAGATTACGTTGGGCAGCGGGGGTCAAGAGAGGATTTTCAGGCCGGGTCAATGATGCAGCGTCACCTCCGGGGGCTGCATCGGCTAGTTTTCCGAGAAATGGCGGGAGGTCGAAGGAGAAGGGCTGCGGCGTGTGGGAGGAGAACGGCAGCGGCGGCCTAATGGGGAAGGTGAGCGGCTGGACCCACGAGCGTGCGGAGCGGGCTCGTCAGGGAGCGGATCGGGTCGTGGTGTGAAGCGCTGCGGGCCGTAGTCGTTGCGGCGGTCGACGAAGGAGTAGGGGCGAGGTGGCGGGGACCAACGGCTGCGGCAGTGACGGGAGATGTGTCCGACGCGAGAGCATGTAAAACAGATCGGCCTGTCATCAGAGGTACGCCATTCGGCAGGATTGCGATATCGGTACCGAGGCGAGAAGCTGCGACTGTATGGCAGCTTCGATCACAGGAGGGTCCGGGCTGCCATGAGCGTTGTCCACGACGCGAGGAGAAGGGACGGCCAAGTTCGCAACCTCCTGGCGAACGACGGCTTGGATGAGGGCCAAGGTGTTGTCCGGCAGTGGCAAGGAAGAAACAGCGGACGTCATCGCCTCCAGTTCGCGGCGCACGATACGGGTTAAGTTAGCCGGGTCGGAAGGCTGCCGCAATGTTGGCAGATCTTCACAGGAGGAGCTAGCAGCAGTGTTCGGCAGCCGGTCAAAACGGTGAGAAATGCGCCGGTGTTTGGCTTGCTCGAGACGGCGGCACACCTCAAGAACAGAAGCGACCGTGTAACAGTCTTTGCATAGAAGCAGATTAAAGGCATCGTCGGCAATGCCTTTCAGTATGTGGCCAACTCGATCTGCTTCGGACATGTCTTTATCAACTTTACGGCACAAGGTGAGGACGTCTTGTATGTAGGCTATGTATGGCTCAGAGGAAGTTTGGGCGCGGGACGCGAGTGCTTTCTTGGCGGCGAGTTGGCGGCCGATGGGTTTTCCGAAGAGGTCGCGGAGCTTCTGCTTATATATGTCCCATGAGGTCAAGTCATCTTCGTGGGTTTCGAACCACACTCTCGCGGTGCCGGTCAGGTAAAATATCACATTAGCAAGCATCAGCGTTGAATCCCACCTGTTGTGAATGCGGACGCGTTCGTAAGGGGCCGGCCAGTCGTCCACATCAACGTCGTCTGTGCCGCAGAACGTGCCCGGTTCGCGGTGGTGGGCGACGACGACCGCTGGCGGTGTTGACGGAGAGGGAGATGGCTCGGACTCTGTAGACATGTTAGCGAGACGGCGGCCACGACAGAGAGCCAGCTTGAGGTCGGGGATCGAATTTAGCAACCTCCACCAAATGATACGTGGCGGCTAGAAGCAGCAGTAGAAAGAGCAGAGGTAACCTGCTACGCAAGGAACCGATGGCTTGGAGTAGACTCTGAGCACACAAGCGCACACCTCAGCGTCGTCTTCGTTACCAACCACTTCGTCGTCCTCCCAGCGTCCGTAGCAATATGTTCGGCACACTTTTTTTTACTTGTGCCAGATGCAGCACGGCTCCTCCTGTTACTTGAGCGCTTTTACGTGTTCACGTTAGCTTACTTGCAAGTACTGACATCCGATAACACTTTGGAGCCCTCGATAGAAGCAGTGCAGAGGAAATGAAACGAAATTGTAAATGAAATTTCTCCAATCAATACAATGACTACTACACCATGTACATCAAAACACATCATAGGCAAAAGTCAAGTGCCTGGAACACTTGGTAGACTTGTAACTTACAAAATAAATTACACTGTGAACGTGACGAAAAAGCACCAGCACCAATCATCATAGCGTTAAAAAGTAACAGTAATTGTGCATGTCCTGTTTGAGAGCACCCGAGTTCTGCATGTACCTTGTCCGTGCTAATTTTTTACTCTATTAATGTACATATTAGGCTTCTTTACTATTGTACACATGCACTGCTGAAAGAAGTATCCAGTCTAGTGCCTCATTTATTTTTTCTTTAATGCCACGTGGCTAATTAACACCCATTAGAACGTCGTAACGACTGAACTTTTGTCCCTCTGCACATTGCGGGTATTGCATGTTTGTTTTTCAAAAGTAATGATCGAGCCATTTTTGTGCTTTCCACTGCGGTCACATATGTTAATTAACCCGCACTCTCCAATAGGACGCTTCCTCTTCATTGCAAAATTAATGCTCGCTTAAGTGCAGCACACGCACATACCGAAATACTCCTCAAAGGAAAAGCACCGAAGTTTGGGCCAGTTGGTAATGATCCATCTTGAGAAAACGAAGCAGCACGAAAAAATGAGGACGAAAAAGACACACATAGGACAGGACGAATGCTTCGTCCTGTCGTATGTGTGTCTTTTTCGTCCCCGTTTTTTCGTGCTGCTTCGTTTCCTCTAAGGAGGCGCTCCAATCAGTGGTATCGTCAGATATTCTTGACGCCGCGGTTAATCCGTATTTAATCGCCTTGCACATGTTAGCATGAGGTCTCAGGAGCTCGCAGGTGCAATGAGCTGAAACGCTGCTTAACCTGATTAACCGCGGCGTCATGAAAATCGGTCGACACCACTGGCTCGACGGCCTCCTGGCGCTTCTTTCTTGATATGTATTCGACTATGTTACAAATGAACAAAGGGCATCGAAGAGCACCGTTACAAGGCTGGTTACTGTCGCTCCTACCACCATGACGTTCAATGCGTATTACCCTTTGTGGCAGAAGTACGCTGGCTTGTTGACTGCGTCGGATGGTGCGCGGGTGCAAACTATAGTTCCGTCGATGGCACCGATGCACACCTGGAATCTGCCGTCCAGCCGCTAAAACCCGTCCTGCGCAGTCGCCAGTTCCGCCGGAGTGTATGGGAACGAAATCCATTCCTGTCCCAGACAGCTTATAATGGCGTCTGTTACTCCGTGAATGCAGCGAGTGAGACTTGGCTGGCTAATAGCCAAATTTTCGTCGCTGGCAACCACTCCCTGAAAGCTGCCTGTGCCGTAAAAGCGGGGCGCGCACAGCACCTGCTGCTGCACTGTCAGAGAAGTACTTGTGTACACGCGCTTCCACTCACGATCGTCCCGCAGTTAGTCGCACAGCCACATCACCAAATCCTTTGTGAGTCGGTAATGTCCACGGAACATTTCGTCAGGCAAATCGAAGGCGTCAGGACGATCGAGATAATGGCTGCTCTCCGACTCCATGCCTAAAAGAGAGCGAGCAAAATAGACCTTGCCTTGAAATGGGCACTTCGATCGAGCAACCACAAAAAATAGTACTTTACAGTAACAAAGTACTCACTGAACGCCACAGCCAGTGCGTGGGCTGCGTTTTCCTGCGTTCTGTAAAAGGCGTAGACTAATGACACCAATGATCATGATCGCGATCCCCTGGACCGATGATCCTTCATTGCGGGCGAAGGGTTTGCAACGGGAGAGCAGTTAGCACCCCTATGCGGCTGCACCTTTAAACTCTGGCTAATAACGCTCTGAACCCTTGCTTATTTCTCATGTGCCCTTATGACGCCATTTCATTGCATTGCGGAAAATAAACAACACTTTTATAAGTTTAGTTCTCGCTTCAAAAAATATCTGTCAAACTGCGGCGACCTAACGTCGCATAAATCAGCGTTGCATTCACTCACTTGCTTTATTGGGGTACCTTTCGCAGGGCGAAATTATGGCGGCGAATTGCAGCCATTTTTAGCACTGGTGGCACACCGTAAAAATGATGAAACGTCAATTTGACATCACTTCAAAATGTGTGCATATCACGTGTTACACGTGACACTGTTCCAGCCAATTAGATATTAGGAAGCGGCCATTATCAGTGGGCATCAATTTTGTCTAAATTGGCAATTAGAGCGCATGTGTTCTCATACGTACCACCTGTACCTTCTTTTTCCCTTCACAATCACTTATATTTACTAGCCGGGTACCAAGAGTAGCGCTGCTGAAAATGTGTTTCAATGCTACGTCAATTTGACGTCAGCGCGAAAAGTGTGCATGCAACAGACGAAGAATGACACCCACGTTGCGCTGCCCCGTCGCTGACTGACAATTCTGACAGCCAATCAGAGAGGCAACATGGCGCCGACCGGCGAATGTGAATATCGAGAATAGACCACCAGGTCAGAAGGTTGGACGCCTCCAAAAACGGCTGCGATGCGCACACGTAATCTTTACAACAGTTTCAGGGGTCAAGAATCCAGTCAGCGGCGGCAGCTTGCGGATCCGGTAGGCATCTCGGTGAAACGGGTGGCTGATAATAGAATCCGGTCAGCAGAAGCATCTGAATCAGCATCAACGGTGAGTGGCATGGCATTTTGTCACCAGTGCCATGGCCCAAGTGGACGATGAAACCGCACGCCTTATGCAGGTGTCCAGATCAGCTGATGTTGCATGTTGCCAGGTCAGAAGGTTGGACGCTTCTCAAAACGACTGCAGTGCGCACAGGTAATCTGTACAACGGTTGCAGGGGTCAAGAATCCAGTCAGCGGCGGCTGCTTGCGGATTCGGTAGGTATCTCGGTGAAACGGGTGGCTGATAGTAGAATCCCGTCAGCAGCAGCGCCTGGAACAGCATGAACGCTGAGTGGCGTGGCATTTCGTCAGCAGTGCGTGGCCCAAGTGGGCGATGAAAACCGCACGCCATATGTAGGTGTCCTGATGAGCTGATGTTGCGTGTTGCCAGGTCAGAAGGTTGGACGCCTCTAAAAACGACTGCAGTACGCACAGGCACTCTGTACAGCGGTTGCAGGGGTCAAGAGTCTAGTCAGGGGCGGCAGCTTGCGGATCCCGTAGGCATCTCATTGAAACGGGTGCTTGATGTTAGTCTCGTCAGCAGCAGCGCCTGGAACAGCATGAACGCTCAGTGGCGTGGCATTTCGTCAGCAGTGCCATGGCTCAAGTGTACGGTGAAAACCGCACACCTTATGTAGGTGTCCTGATCAGCTGATGTTGCGTGTTGCCAGGTCAGAAGGCTGGACGCCTCTAAAAACGACTGCAGTGCTCACAGGTAATCTGTACAAAGGTTGCAGGGGTCAAGAATCCGGTCAGCAGCAGCAGCTTGCGGATCCCGGTAGGCATCTCGGTGAAACGGGTGGCTGATAGTAGAATCCCATCAGCAGCAGTGCATGAAACAGCATGAACGGTGATTGGCATGGCATTTCCTCACCAGTGCCGTGGCCCGAGTGGCCGGTGAAAACTGCACGCCTTATGTAGGTGTCCTGATCAGCTGATGTTGTTGCCTGTTGCCAGGTCAGAAGGTTGGACGCCTTTAAAAACGACTGCTCTGCGTGCAGGTAATCTGTACAACGGTTGCAGGGTTCAGATAACCAGTCAGATGTGGCAGCATGCGGATCCCGGTAGGCATCTCGGTGAAACGGGTGGCTGATTGTAGAATCCCGTCAGCAGCAGCGCCTGAAACAGCATGAACGGTGAGTGGCGTGGCATTTAATCAGCAGTGCCGTGGCCGAAGTGGACGATGAGATCCGCACGCCTTATTTAGGTGTCCTGATCAGCTGATGTTGCGTGTTGCCAGGTGAGAAGGTTGGACGCCTTTAAATACGACTGCTGTGCGCACAGGTAATCTGTACAAGGGTGCAGGGGTCAATAATCCAGTCAGAGGCGGCAGATTGAGGATCCGGTAGGTATCTCAGTGAAACGGGTGGTTGATAGTAGGATCCCGTCAGCAGCAGCGCCTGAAACAGCATGAACGGTGAGTGGCGTGGCATTTCGTCAGTGGTGCCGTGGCCAAAGTGGACGATGAAAACCGCACGCCATATGCAGGTGTCCTGATGAGCTGATGTTGCGTGTTGCCAGGTCAGAAGGTTGGACGCCTCTGAAAACGACTGCAGTGCGCAGAGGTAATCTGTACAACGGTTGCAGGGGTCAAGAATCCAGTCAGCGGCGGCAGCTTGCGCATCCGGTAGGCATCTCGGTGAAACGTGTGGCTGACAGTAGAATCCGGTCAACAGCAGCGCCTGAAACACCATGAACGGTGAGTGGCGTGGCATTTCGTCATCAGTGCCATGGCCCTCGTTCTAGTTCTCGTCTATCCGTTAAGTCGCGATAGTACAGTATTTGCCCTTCATTTAGTACTGTATGCGCGTCACCTGGAATCCTTACTTCCGTAAGCCCTATGACATCTCATTTAATGCCTGCTAGTTCCTGGAACAGGATTGCTAGGCTAGTCTCACTATATAAGGTTCTAGCGTTAAACGTTGCCGGGTTCCGATTCCAATTGCGGCCTGTCCAAAGCTAGAGATTCTTAGCACCCTGCACTGCGTCACAAGTCTCACCGCCGCCCTCGTCAGTTGCTCCGCAGCCGCTGGGGACTGAACTGAGGGCCGGGAGTTAATTGGTTTTTTCATAGAAGGTTGTGGCCAAGTACTACACCAGGGTGGCACAATCCTGTTGGGGTGAGGGAGTGCGTTGTCGGTTCTGGTCACCGAGATCAGGCCGCACCTTAGGACAGGTTATGCAATTCCATCGGCATGCGTTTCTTTTTCAAACCCAGTGGAAATATGTTGGGCTCCAGGATTTGTTCCCCGGTCCTCTTGCACGCGAGGCGGACGCTCTACCTCTAAGCCATCGCTACTTTTTATGCATGTAGAAATCAAGTTTCTGTGGCCCAGCAACTACTGATTGGTGGTAAAACAATTTCGGGCCTCTTACTGGCGGACAAGATTGATGGTCATTTTCTAACATCTGGTGCATAAGAGACCACGCAACGCTGTTCATCTAGAAGTTACAATGATAGGCAAGAAAGCATTTTCATGTTTTTGTCCCCAGCCACGCCAAGTGAAATGCCAACATTTATCAAAAACCTCAAAGGTACTTGTGGATGTGGTCACAACAATATTGCGGACCCTCCGGTGAAAGGATCATGCGAAGATCGTACCACTTTGTCATATCTGCAAGTTCATACTGTGGCATGCGTCATTCTCTGGTGAAATAAAGATCGCCCGAGTGTGCGCAATACATACGAAAAGGGCAAAGAACAATCTTGATAACTAACACTCAACATCCGTGCTTCCAGTTCTAAAAAAGGCGGAAAATCAATCAACTGTAGAATCAGCAGTTTTTTGCGCACTAAGGGAGTAATGGAAAACCGACAATGTGTTTTCCAAAAAGGACAATCCGCTGAATCAGCACTGCTGAATGTTAAAGAAAAAATAACAAATATAGGGAAACAGCTGTACATAGGCAAGAATTCTTGTCTGTTTCGCCTCTGACCACGACCTACAATGCCTGAACGATGGTTCTCCAACGTGCATTCGCTGGCTGTCTTACAGCAGTTCTCTGGACTTCACGTTTGTGTCTCGGGGCCTTGAGAGACGCGCCCGGTGATTTGCCGACGTAGAAACGCATGGAAGTGACCACATCCCCACATATACTATAGTTCATGGTCTCGCTGGATGCAGATCTGCCAAACGTTTGTACTGTATTTTGTACGTTTGTACGTTTGTACGGTAAAAGACTGTATTTGACACAAATGTGCATTTGAATGTTCTATCCTTTTTATGTTTTCTGTCTTATTGTTGTTAATCTGACCTGTAAATGACTTATGCGATGTTGTGTTTGAGCGCGTGTATGATTATGGCGTTATTTAAGTTTTGTACATAAGTGCCTGTTGTCTGCTACCCATGCCAAGACAGGGGTAGGAACCCCGTCAAGCTACTAGGATAGCAGCTTTTTGTTCCTGTCCCAGTGTTTTTTCCTGGCTTATTATGGAAAAAATGCTGAATAAAAGGATTTGCAACGAATAGACTGGTGTATGTTTAAATCCTTTATGGAAGAATCCTGCAGAGAAGACATTACAACATGGATTGAACGAATAGCAGAGAGACGAATAGCAGAGAGAAGATACAGGCGCATAAAGTCGCTGCACGACTTAATGGATGCAAGGCGCACACAGAAGAAAATTCAGCGAAGAACTCAAATCTTTCAGGCTGACCGTTGGAAGGCATTCTGTGAATCATTGGATCCTCAAAAGCCTCTTTCACGCATCTGGAGCTCCAACCTTTCAAGGCTCTCGCACTTCACCAAGGACGTAGCAAAGCGAGGATGGGTGAAGAGTTTTGTTCAAGAATAGCAGGTCCCAGGAATCAATCCACAACTCTGAATTACTGCGAAGTGCCTAGATATAGGGATCCGCGAATTGACCTTTTCTCCATGGAAGAACTAGACGCCGCCATGGCCGGTTGCAGACGGTCGTCATCGCCGGGGCCCGATGGAGTAACATACTCGCGACTTGCAAACCTTGGTCAGGAGGTTCGACGTGTTTTTTTAGACCACTTCAACTCATGGTGTGCGGGTACAGTTCCGGACACGTTGAAATCTAGTCGTCTGGTTTCAGTCCCTAAACCTTGAAAATCTCCACTTGACCTAGCATCAAACCGTCCAGTCGCAATGGCTAGTTGCGTGGGCAAACTCATGAAAAGGATCGTACTTACGCGAATTGAGTGGTATCTGGAGCGCTATCAAATATACCCAGGTTTAATGTCCGGGTTTCGGCGGGGACGTTCGTCTATTGATAGCGTGATTGATCTGGTGTCATCAGTTCAAAATCAGAAGCATCTGAAGCGCTTGACCGCGGCGTTGTTTCTGGATGTTAAAGGGGCGTATGATAACGTCACTCATCAAGATGTTTTGGACTCTTTGGAATATGGAGAACTTGATGGTCGCATGTTCTGCTGGATACGCAGTTATCTATCCAACCGATCACTATTTATGCAGACTGAGGAAGGACCAACATCTTCACATTACACTTACCGTGGGATCCCACGGTTGGAGTACTTAGCCCAACGCTTTTCAGTCTTGCGCTTGTCGGCCTTGTCGATGAACTACCACAGCCTGCTAGAGTCTCAGTCTATGCAGACGATCTGGGCGTCAGCAGTAACGCGACAAGTTCGAGCAAGGCTTCAAAAGGCGGTGTACGGTTTCTGGCGACAGCCGGTGGTCTGATTCAGCTGCGTATTCGGCCAGGACACCTGCAGCCGGGGTCCCTGCACGGCGATAGGCATCTTGGTTCCCACGGCCGGTCCTCGCGTGGTTTATTCGATTCGAGACGGAGGATTCCACTGCCGTTTGAAAACAACATTGTTCCCGGAAGATCGACCGTGCGGCACGGAGGCAGTTAGCGACCGCCAGAACCGAGCAGGGGTGACTCACCCCTTCAACTGGGCCTGCTCGCCGGCGCCTCACCCATTCGGACTTCCCGGAAGACGGGTCCGGCTTGAGCGTGAGAACTGTCGTTCGGACGCGAAGACAACGCTCTCTCTGGTGGGGGCGATTGTCCAGCGGCACCCTCTTTCTCCGGCGAGGCATGCGACGGGGCGTGTCCCTATGTGAAGTGGTGTGTGTGTACGACAACGCAAGTTAGGCCACGCCCAACCTGGCGAAGACCGCCTCGAACCTGGGGAATCCTAGGGACCGGACCCTTTTTAAACCGGACGACGAGTGCCGTGAGAAGGAATCCTCGATCATCCTCATATCTTCTCAGATCCTCCGACCTTCCCCCATAACCCTCCTATGGGTTCCAAAATCTTGTAAATAATGTAAAATAAACCCCCTGTACAGTTTCCTTCATAACCAAGTCCGACAACGTCATTCGGAGAAGGGACCTGCGGCGCTGAAAGAGTCAGCTCACTCAAGGACCCCTCGTCTCTAACAACTGGTTGGCAGCAGCTGGGATGGACCGTGCGACATCGTGATTTCTCAACTGGTAAGCGTTTCGGCATTTTGCTATAGGATTCGCCAGGCTTCAGATTTTGAGAGAATAATCTAGAATCACTGGGAAGTGTATGTCAATTGAGAAAGGGTAATCTCACGACATTTTGAAGATAGCATTGCCAAAGCGGAGAAGGCATTGTCATGGACCTTATGAAATTGTCAAAGTCGGACTTGCTGTTGTTATGCTAGGAACTGTCGATAGAAGTACAAGGAAAAATTACAAAACTTGAAATATGCAAGACAATTGAAAAGCACGTAGATGACGATCAGCTGGTAGATACGTGGAATTTGGTACAGGAAGAAAAAAGAAAAATGGAAGCGGAATGGGAAAAAGAGAAAGAACGGGCAAAAGTGGGAAGCTGAAAAAGAAGAAAGAAATCTAAAGCGATTGCAGCTTGAAAGCGAAAATCGAAAAAAAGGCGACAGTTCGAGAGCCGGGTCTCCTGAAAGAGCAAGCGATGTACAATCATATAGAATGAACAGATTCATGCAGCCCTATGAAAGTGGAAGGGACATAGGATTGTACCTGGGAAACTTTGAGAGAACTTGCGAAAGGGAGAACTTTGCTCGCAGTACATGGCCGCAACGGCTTCTGGCACTCTTGCCATGTGAAGTAGCTGAAGTCATAGCGAGACTTAGCACACAAGACGCAGCTGACTACGAAAAAGTCAAAGCCAGCCTGCTAAAAAGGTACCGGCTGTAAGCCGAAGCTTTCCGACAGCGCTTCAGGAACGCAATGAAAAACGATAGCGAGGGCTATCCGGATTTCGCGTATGGACTAAAGACGAATCTGCTAGAGTGGCTAAAAGGAGCCGAGGTTTATGAAAGCCGAGACAAAATCATTGAGTGTTTTTGCCTTGAGCAATTTTACCGAAGCATTCCCCAAGTGGTGAAACTGTGGGTTCAAGACAGGGAAAAAGTCGACACAGTTGAAAGGGCCGCTGAGCTAGCAGAGGAGTACGTTTCGCGCAGAAGGTTGAGCACTGAAGAGGGTGCGTCACACGCTCGAAACGCGATGCGAGATAAAGGGCCTAGCAGAAAGACGCGAAGTGCTAGAAGTTCGGAGCAATCAGAGGCAACGAAGGTAGCGCCAGAAAAGCATGAAGAACAGGCGAAGAGACAGGGAGCAGACAAAGCCGCGAAAAAAGAGTTTGAGGCTAGTAGGCCATTTCGTTGCTACAACTGCAATGGTGTCGGGTACTTTGCAGCCAAGTGTACAAAGCAACGTTTGGTGTTCTCGTGCGTAGAGGATAACGCCGAGAATCTAGAGCTCCTTAAGCCATACCTGCACGAGCTGCACGTTAACGGGAAACCGTGCAGGGTGCTTCGTGATAGCGCCGCGACGATGGACGTTGTCCACCCGTCTTACGTGTCAGTGGACGATTTTACAGGAGAAGTCTCGTGGATAAAACAGGCAGTAGAAGAACACAGTGTATGCCTTCCCATAGCTAGAGTGATAATTTGTGGACCGTTTGGAGAGCTAATCTCTGAGGCCGCAGTTTCGAAGGCCGTGCCACTTCAATATCCTTACCTCTTCTCGAATCGATCAGACCAATTGCTACGCGAGAGAGGCCAAAAAATCGGAAGCGGGGTGATACAAGCTTTGACAAGTTCGAAAACTCGTCAGCTCGCATCTCAACTAAGTCAGATTCCCGAACCTCAGGTAGCCAGAGACGCACCAGCCAGCATATCGTTGCAATCAAATGAGGAGGGAAGTGAACCAACGTGGAATGAAAGCAAGACAGCTGACCGAGCAAATGAGCTACGAGGGACTTCAACCACTAAATCGGTAGAGGAATCAGAAAACGCTGAAGGATCCGTTTTATCTCCAACATCGCGTAGTTTTGATAGCCTTCTGCAGGTGAACAGGGAGTCCCTAACAAAAGAACAGAAGCAGGATCCCACTTTGGAAAGACTGCACCTTACAGCTAAAGAGGGCATCGCGAGACGCAACATAACGATGCATGAGAAGTGAGGCTTACTATACCGACACTACCAGGACAGAAAAGGCAAAACATTTGATCAGCTGGTCGTGCCCGAAAAATACAGAGCGGACATTCTGAGTCTCTGCCACGGAAATGGCTGTGCAGGACATCTGGGAATCAATAAAACAAAGGAGCGCCTATTAATGGAATATTAGTGGCCGGGTTGTTTCAAAGATGCAGAACGCTACGTAAAATCATGCGATGCGTACCAGCGCGTGGGCAAGCCGGGAGAGACATGGAAGGCTCCACTGAAAATTGTTCCATTGATCTCGGAGCCTTTCCGCCGGCTTGTAAAAGACACAGTAGGCCCTTTGCCTAACACGAAATCAGGCTATAAGTACTTGCTTACTATGCTATGTCCCGCCACAAAATTTCCCGAAGCAATTCCGTTGAAGGACTTGAGCTCCACAGAAATAGTTGATGCCCCTTTGTTAGTGTTCGCGAGATTAGGATTTCCGGCCGAAATCCAAGCCGATCAGGCGACGGTCTTTACAAGCGCCTTGACGACCTTATTCCTAAAAAGATGCGGAATAAAACTGTTGCACAGCTCGGTGTATCATCCGCAGCCCAACAGTGTAGAGAAATGGCATTCGGTGCTGAAGCGGGTGCTACGCGCTCTTTGTTATGAGCATAAAGCAGACTGGGAGGATTGTCTGCCGGCCACACTTTATCGTTACGAACAGTCCCCCACGAAGCTACGGGGTTTACGCCAGCAGAACTCGTGTACGGAAGAGCCCTCCGCTCTCCCCTCCGAATGCTGAGAGAAATGTGGGAAGGGACAGGAGAGAACCAGACAGTGGTTGAGTACGTGCTTAAGCTACTGGACCGCCTTAACAATACGAGGGAATTAGTAAATCGAAATATGAAAGCTGCCCAGGAGGCCGCCAAGGTCTATTATGACAAAAACGCTCGCCTTCGAGGTTTCACCGCGGGCGATCGCGTGATGATCCTCCGGCCATCGAGAAAAAACAAGCTGGAAGTTCACTGGGATGGTCCAGTAGAAGTGTTGCAAAAACTTTCGGAGACGAATTACGCGCTAAGGGTTCCAGGCAGGGGAAAGCAGGTGAGAATCTATCATTGCAATCTGATGAAGCCGTTCGTGGAACGCAGCGGGATCGTCAATCTGACTCTAAATGAACCAGAAGAACTGGACAGCGAGAGTCAGGGTTGGAAGGGAGGTGCGGACGCTAGTGACAACGTGGAAAACATTCTGGCTCACTCCGTGAATGCAGATTTCCTAAGCGGGACACATGTCGACACGCTAAAGCAGTTGTTAAGCGAATTCGCTGACCTATTTAGCAGTCGCCCGGGAAAGACACACCTCCTGACACACGAAATCGAGCTCAGCTCTGATGAGCCGGTACGGTCGAAACCCTACAGGGTATCACCGCGGCAAAAAGAAATAATGGACGCGGAAATTCAACGCATGTTGGAGTTAGGGGTTGTAGAGCCAGCGGAAAGTGACTATGCCTCACCGCTAATTCTTGTTGAGG
Organism: Amblyomma americanum; assembly: GCF_052857255.1. Lineage (NCBI taxonomy): Eukaryota > Metazoa > Arthropoda > Arachnida > Ixodida > Ixodidae > Amblyomma > Amblyomma americanum. The sequence continues at coordinate 233,464,443 of NC_135498.1, forward strand.
CCCCAGGGAAAGATCCTCGTCCCTGCGTGGATTATAGAAAGCTTAATGCAATTACCAGGGATCAGCTATACCCGATTCCCAACATAGAGGAAAGGATAGAAAGGGTGAGCGGCGCGAAATTCATTTCCACCCTCGATCTCGTACGGGGATATTGGAAAGTTCCCCTCTCAGAAAGCGCGAGCAGGTATGCCGCTTTCATCTCCCCAGCGGGCACCTTTCGACCCTTAATGCTTAGTTTTGGGCTGAACAATGCCCCCTACAGCTTCTCGAAACTCATGGACATCGTACTGAAGGACATGCAGTGCTTTGCACTCCCTTATTTAGACGATGTGGCAATTTTTAGGGAAACCTGGCAAGAACATCTAGAACACCTAACGACCGTGTTTTCCAGTTTACGACAGGCTGGACTGACAATGAAGGCAGAAAAGTGTAGACTTGGTTGCGCACACGTGACGTACTTCGGCCACGTTGTAGGCCAGGGAACTAGGAGCCCATCCGAGTTAAAAATTGCCCCGATCGCGGCATTTCCGCAACCACGGACGAAAACGGCCATTCGCTCATTTTTGGGATTAGTTGGGTACCACCAGCGATATATTCCTAACTACTCACAGCGGGCTAGTCCCTTAACTTACGCCTTGCGAAAGGGAGCACCTACTAACGTAAGTTGGGATAACCAAAAAGAAAACGCCTTCAAAAGCCTGAAGGAAGCACTCGTGTCCCGACCCTTGCTCAGGACCGCTGACTATGGGAAAGAGTTCATAGTCCAGTGTGATGCCAGTAATAGAGGGCTGGGTGCTCTCTTAAGCCAAGTTGGCTACGACCATGAAGAACACCCAGTTCTGTACATCAGCCGCAAACTGCCAGTAGAGAGGAAGCGTACAGCGCTTCCGAAAAAGAGTGCGCGTGTTTAGTTTGGGCAGCGCAGAAGTTGTCGTGTTACCTGTACGGAGCAAAGTTTGTATTTGAGACTGACCATTGTCCTTTAACGTGGCTGCGGCAGATGTCCCCCAAAAATGGTCGCTTGCTCAGATGGAGTCTGGCTCTCCAACAGTACAATTTCTCGGTGCGTTATAAGAAGAGGAAACTGCACGGAAATGCTGATGGCTTGAGCAGACTGATATAAGCAGGAGAACTAAGAGGAATAACCTCCTGTGTGAGTGTTTTTTTTTACTTTGTTCCGAGTAATCCGGCTGTGGCAGTTTCAAAAGGAGATGTTTCGCGCTCAGTCGGCGCAACATTAACCCAAATTTGAGCACAATTTTTTTTAAAAGTGTATTGTTGTCAATGGAAGAAGCCTGGTGATTCTTTCGCGAAGTCCGAGCGCTTGTGGGTGGGGCAGTGCTTTGCTGTTTGGAACGTCCCACCTGCGCTTTCCTTTGCTGGCCCTCGGGGCCCAGTCAAGCTGTCTGTGACTTGTAGGTTACCAACTTGTAGGTTATAAATAAAGTGGATTTGGATTTGGATCGCCGAAGGTCCGACAAGCGCAAACAGCCAAGCGTCGCATTATAATCGACTAGCACGCCCGACCTCTCCATAATAACCCCTATCATATGCGCCGCGAGAACACAAGCCATCTGGAACCAAGTGGAAGAAGTGGTTCGTGACGACGTCGTGCAGCCTTCAAACAGCCCATGGGCGGCACCGGTTGTACTAGTGAGAAAGAAAGACGGCGCACTTCGATTCTGCTTTGATTACCGCCGCTTGAACAACATAACAAAGAAGGACGTCTACCCCCTCCACCGTATCGACGACACACTGGACCGGCTCTGCAACGCCAAATATTTCTCATCGATGGACCTCAAGAACGGCAACTGGCAAATTGAGGTCGATGAAAATGATCGCGTGAAGACCGCATTTATCACTCCGGATGAGCATTTCGAGTTAAAGGTGATGACATTTGGACTGTGTTCTGATCCAGCGACGTTCCGGCGAGTAATGAATATAGTGCTGAAATGGCAAATTTGTCTGGTATATTTAGACGGCGCCGTTGTTTTCGCCTCAAACTCTGAAGACCATCTAGAAAGGCTTCAAACAGTACTAGAAGCAATCAAGCCCTCCACCCTAACGTTGAAAGCAGAGAAGTGCAGAAGTGCCACTATGAATAGCTGCTGTTTCTAGGCCACATCTTTACCAAGGAGGGAGTACTCCGAGACCCGTAGAAAACAGCGGCTATTGCACAGTTTACACCACCAGCCGATAAGAAAGCATTGCAGAGGTTCCTCGGACTGTGCGCATATTACCGACTATATGTGAAAAAGTTGCTGTGGTTTAGCTCAGCTTAAACCTGGAGTGCAAGTTGTTGGGCGAGTCGGTCGTACATCGTTGAGTAAAGTTACTGCGAAAAATAATGCAAACACAGACGAGAAGGGCACAAGGACGGGCGGAGACTCGCGACTTGGTTTATTGAGAAGAACAAAGCATACTTTTACCTTCCACACCACCATTTCAATCACTTAGCGCAAGCCAGAAATCTGATTTCTCTCTAACAATGTCTTATCGAGGTATCACTCACGCAAACATTTTTGTTCCTTATGAAAAAAGCCTCGGCAACTTCATACGCCATCTGGTCACGGCTATGCATCAAAATCCTCGTTTTGGCAGTAAAGGCAGGCAAGGGTTATCAAGCGTAGCCGAAGGGCATGCGCTACAGTGTAAGGACAGATTAGACCCCTTTCCGGTCTTAATTGAAAGCTGGTGTTGCCTCAGCTGGTCCCCCGATGGAAAAGCTTACATAAGTCAAACAGGCCGATGTGTAAACGACCGACTGAGGGAACACCAGCTTTCAGTTAGGACCGAAAAACGGTCTAACCTGCCCATACACTGTAGCGCATGCCCTCCGGCTACGCGTGATAACACACGCCTGCCTTTGCTGCGGAAAACGAGGATTTTGAGGCATAGCCGTGACCCGATGGCGTGTGAACTTGCCGAGGTTTTTTCATAAGGACCAAAAGGGATAATTGCGTGAGTGATACTCCGATAAGACTTTATCAGACAGAAAGCAGATTTCTGGCTTGCGCTTAGTAATTGACGTGGCGGTGTGGAAGGTATAAGTATGCGTTGTGCTTCTGAATAAACTGTATTAATTGTATTAATTTGCATAGTACCTTTACTCAACGATAAACCTGGACTGACGCGATAGCTACAGCTGACCGAGTGGAACTCGCTCAGTCAAATTGCAAAGTCAGTCTTTCGTCGCTGCGTTTCGCTGGGCGTTCCTTCTTCATCTTCGTCCCGGGACGCAGATTCACTCTCTCCCCTTTCTTCCTCTCCACTCCTCCCTCACTCGGTTTCGCCGGCGCGCTGCCCCGATGGCCACGGCGCCACCACACTGAAGGCTGGAAATGCTAGCGTAATGCAGGCGCGCGGCGCGCACACCAGCTGCGCGCTCTGACCTTACTCCGCGCATGCGCATAGCTGACGAGGCGGGCGGCGTCTGCTCTGCCGTCGGCGCAGCGGCGAGGCGCGCACACCAGGTGCGGGAATGACATCACTCCGCGCATGCATAGAGCTGGCGGAGCGGTGGTGCCACGGCTCAGCGCGCAGCGACGCTCACCTCACGAAGTGGCTGACGTAGTGTGGCTATTGCGACAAAACTTTTCGCGCACCGCCGAATCCTGACCCAACTGACGAAGGCAGACGTGCCATTTAAATTGGAAGCGCCACAAGCAGAAGTCTTCAAAGAACTTCAGCATCGTTTACAGTCTCCATCGACTTTCGCTCATTTTGATCAAAAAGCCGATACCGAAGTTGATATTGACGCAAGCAGCGTGGGCCTAGGCGCAGTCCTCGTTCAAAAAGCGACGGGCTGGAGAAAGTGATCGCATATGCTAGCCGTTTCCCTTCGAACGCCGAGGCTCACTGTTCGAGCACTGAGAAGGAGTGCTTTGCCATCATCAGGGCAACGTTGAAATTGCGCCCTTACCTCTAAAGACGACCTTTCAAGGTGGTCAGCGATCACCACGCGCTGTGCTGGCTTGCCAATCTGAAAGACCCCTCAGCCGCCTCGCTCGATAGAGTATGCGCATCTAGGAGTTGGACGTCACCGTAGGTTACAAGTCCAGACGCAAGCACTCTGGCGCCGATTGCCTCTCACGAGCCCCTGTAGATGCACCGCCGCCGGACGATGATGAGGACGTCTTCCTGGAGCCCACCAGCCCCCGCTCTTTTGCACAACAACGCTCGGACTCCGACATCAAATGCCTCATCGAGTACATGGAAAGCAAGGATTTTTTCACCCCCCCACCTCATTCAAGCGAAGACTGTCTTCCTTCTGTGTACAGAATGATGTGCTTGTGAAGAACTTCGCAGCGAACAAACATCCTACCTCCTTGTTGCACCTGCTTGTCTCCGCGAAGAAGTTTTATAGGCTTCACACGACGAGCCGAGAGCTGGACATCTCGGATTTTCTTGCACCTTCCGCCGCACTCAGGACAAGTATTACTGGCCCCGATTGTCTGCCGATGTCGTACATTATGAGAAAACCTGCCGTGATTGTCAGCGGCGAACGATCCTGCCCACCCGACCAGCATGATTTGTGAACCCCATTGAACCCCCTTTAAGACCCTTTCAACAGATTGGCGTAAACTTGCTTGGCCCTCACAGCTGAATGCAAAATCACAGCTGAATGGAAAGATGAGGTGGTGTGTGGAACAAGACGAAAGCAGCAATGCCGGTGGTGGTTTGGCAAATAGGGGACCGTCCTATATTGGTTCTTAGAGACAGCGGAGCCAACACAGTTTTGGTACGGAGAAGCCTGGTGAAAAACGAGGATTTTACAGGGGAAGCGTCGGCCGTCACTCTTGTAGATCGCACAGTAAGGTACCTTCCTGAAGCCAGGATTCTAGTGTCCACGCCATATTATACTGGGCAGGTAGTGGCAAAATGCGTAGACCAACCCATCTACCATCTCATCTTGGGAAACATTACGAGTGCAAGAAGTGTCGAAGACCCCGATCCCGAGTGGAGGATGCTCGACGTTGAAGACATCCAAAGGAGGAAAGGCCCGGTACAGCTCAGGCGGGCGCAGCCAGTTTCTCGTCGGCACTGGAAACAAGAGCTCAAGCGACAGCCCGAGCAACGCAGCGTCCGCTCTCTACTCCTGTTGCGATGTGCCTGAGCGTAACACCGGGCGAAATTGCAATTAGGCAAAGAGAACACCCGAGCTTGAAGGCCTGCTTCAAAAGAGTCGGGGAAAAAGTGAAAAGAAAGAAGAGTCGTACGTCATTTGAATTTTAACTGGAAAATGGTCTTCAGCACAGGGAATACATATTTAGTTCAGGGAGGCGGGTCGAACAGCTGGTGTTACAAAGAGATATGCGAGAGACCGTGCTACGCTTAGGGCATGACGCCATTATGGCCGGACACCAGGGTGTTCAAAAAACGGTGTCTAGGATCACCGAGGAGTTCTTTTGGCCGCGTGTTCAGAGTGACGTTAAGCGCTTTGTTCGCTCATGTGACGTGAGCCAGCGCACAGTTCAGAAGGAACGAGTTGATTCCGCACCTCTGGGCAAGATGCCAGCCATCGGCCTACCGTTTCAGCGAGTGGCGATTGCCATTGTGGGGCCAATCTCTCCAGTATTCGCCAAAGACAATAGTTATGTGCTTACACTGGTTGTTGGGGCCACTCGTTATCCTGACGCTATTCCACTGAGAACTATTGACAGTATCCAAGTGGCGGAGGGTCATGTGGAAATGTTTTTGCGTTATGGGTTCCCGAGGGAAGTTTTGAGCGACCGGGGCTCGAACTTCACATCGGAACTAATGAAGGAGGTTAACCGCCTTTTGTCAGTAAGGCCGTTACTGACGACGCCTTACCATCCCTTGTGTAATGAGCATGTAGAGATGTTCAACGGCACAGTTGAGTTTCCCCTTCCGGTGGCGATGAGAGGAAACTACTTGATGAAATCGGGGTTTCTTGATGACCCGGTGGTTCTACTCGCAAACATTCACATTACTCAAGGAAAGGAGAAGGTTAACTATTTATTTACAACATAGGTAAAAAAACGAGAAGAAACAAAGCAAGGAGAAAACTATTTACATGACTAAATCGTGTATCAGACGAATTCAGCCCCCGCTCAACCCAGAGCGCTTGGTTTTAAACCCTCTGTCTCCGCCCTTAGCGGGGACAGCAACTAAAGAGATAACAAACGACCCATCTCGCCAATCAGTGGTTAGGGAAAGGAAAACAAGGTCCGCCCACTGATCAGAGATTGGGGAAAAAGTACTGATTAAACATTTGGGAAAGGAGAGGTTGCAATCAAATAGACAAACAACACAAATGCGACTTCCGTTCCCCACGCCACCCACGGCACCACAGACGCTAGAAACATGTGCCGACGAGGCGATGACTCAAGTTGTTGACAGCAACAAAGAGAACTCAGTCGTTAAGGGAAGTAGACAGTCGTTACAGGAATAGTGGGTTTCCGGTCACCCGGCTAATACTAAGCCGTATCTCGTGCGCCCCCGAAACCTCGTCCACCCCTTAACAACCACATGTCGTCAGCTGTACTTGGTTCGCGTTTTTCCCGGCGGGTCATCCCCGTGACGGCGCGGCGTAAACGAGGACGTCCGCTGCACAAAGGGGAGGCAGGGACGGGACGGGCTCCTTTGTTGGGGACTTCCGACCCCACTGGAGCGGCTTTCCTTGCGAACACAAGATCAACGAGTTCGCGGAAAGGTCAGCGAACTCCACATCTCCCAACCAAGAATGTCACGCGGACACTTGCTGTCAGTGTGACATAAAAGTCCAGCCACAGTTTCCCGGAACAAAATTCGCACACGCGCGCACATGTATGCTCAGCTGTTCAATCAGGCCACAAACACGCACACACGCGCGCACATTGCGGTTAATTCAATCCGCACCCACAAGGTTAGGACACCAATCTGCACATTCCAGAATCCACCATGTCAGATCGGTGCACTAAATTGGCAGAATGATTTCTAGCCACCTACATCTCGAAAAAGAAGATGTTTCCTTTTAGCTTTGTCCACAAGATTGGACCAAAATTCCAATTTATCCGGCACGGAGCCGGTTGTGAAGGCTACCGCCATTATCGTGTCTACATCGTCAGCTTGCTCAAAATCGACAGAGCTCACCAGCTCCCTGAATTCCACAAAGATTGCTGCTGTCATCGCGTCTGCATTCTCCCGTTCTCTGAATCTCGCACTAAAGTTAGTTGTCAGATCTGCTACTTCACATGCAGCTTCACATCAGGTTTCAGGTGAGGCTAGCTCTTTGCAGAGCTTGCAGCCGATGTTCTCATGAAGAAAAACCATCGCCTCAAGGATTCTTGCCCCAGAATTACCTTGACCAGCTTGGTTCCGCACTTCTGGTAAGGAGGTATCATGCGTCATGTTTAGACTTACAGGGATGAATGCAGTATCCGAATCTCCGAGTTCCCTACCTGCTGTGAAACTCTTTGCAGCTGTCGCTGTTAACTCCCAATCTGATGCAGAAACATTTGTAGCTTCCGGTTTTTCCTGAAGCTCCACTGAAGCCTCGAGTCTGTCTCGAACAGATTCGTGCGAGATTCTGAAACGCTCATCGAAATCTGAGCTCTGATGTTCTTCACCTGGGTGGTCCCTTTCTGGCTGCTATAGTAGCGAGTGTGTTTCCGACGTTACTAGCTGCCCTACACCTTCAGCTAGATCTGTCAGCGCGCACAGTGTCAGCACCGGCTGGCAAAACAACTCACCTTTGGCGGCTAGATTACTATCGACTGCAAAGAGCGTTCTCACAATCAGGTCCGCCTTCTCCCCATCCTCGACCCTTGATGCTGCGTCAGAGTTAACGCACACTGGCTGGGGCGCGATGCTGAACTCTTGTTCGCGAGCAATACACTGAAGTGTCTCCTGGGTCTGGTCTATATTGGGTTGATCTGACAGCATGTTCGTCACAGGAGTGACTAACACTCCTATGCCTATCTCTTCAGGCACGACACACAAGGTTAGGCCCTGCTCTCTAACCGCTGCAGCTGTCAAAGCTGTAGTCATCGGCACACACGTCAGATTAGTGTCCGCTACCTGGAGAACCGCACCTTCCTGTTTTGTTTCTTCAGAGCACTCATCCCTAGAAAGTGACTGAATTTGTTCTCCTGGTAACGTTATTTCAGTCCCTGAATCCACACAGGTTTCAGAACTCTGACCTTCGGTGTGCAAGTCGCCGCATGCCGGCGCCAGTATCTCTACCTGAGCTACTAGCTCGCACACATCTCCCCTCACCGCGGGAACATCTTGTTCTTGCTCTTTTGGACACTCAATCATCGAATACCCAAATTTCATGCAGTTATAACATTGAACTGCTGCGAATAAGGCCTCGCTATCGACTTTCGTCCCCTGCCTTAATTTCATCTGCATTTGTGCCAATTTTCTCGTTTCCAGCTCAATTTGCAGTTTCAAATTTTCAATTTCACTTAGCTGTTCAGCCTCCTCCTGCTCAATGCATCGCATCCTGCCCTCCTGATCATACCGTACAGCAGCCATCTCCGTTTTCCGCGCTATCTTTTCTAGCACATAAACACTACACCGACATGGTGAATTCGGAGAAAGCAGAAAGGTCTCCTACCTTCCTGGTTGCTCTCTGCCCCGGTGATCTCGTCGTCCTCAGTGATGACGACAGGCTCCTCGATGCGGACGACTTGAGCTCTGGATCTCTCAGCAGCTCGCTGACTTCTGCCTCGTTTGACTGGCTTGACTTGGTCGCCTGGTTACTTTTCAGCAGCTCGCTGACTCGAACCCGTTCGATGTGGACGACTGGTTCTTTTCAGCAGCTCGCTGACTCGAACCCTCGATGGCTTGTTGTTGCCCGGCTCCTTCAGCTCCTAGCTGACCTGAGCCTCCGACGTCCTCTCGAACTCGACCCGTGATCCCGAAGCTTTCGACGTCAGTCTTGCGACGCAGCTTCACGTTTTCTCCTTTAGGACAAACAGTTTGTCCACCGACTTGTTCTTCTCACCTTCCGTCCAATGCCTTGAGTAGAAACAAGTTGCGATCCTGTGTCGACTGCGCCAGTTGCGATCCTGTCTCGACTGCGCCAGTTGAATTTCCGCCTTCATGTGGCGATGAGAGGAAACTACTTGATGAAATCGGGGTTTCTTGATGACCCGGTGGTTCTACTCGCAAACATTCACATTACTCAAGGAAAGGAGAAGGTTAACTATTTATTTACAACATAGGTAAAAAAACGAGAAGAAACAAAGCAAGGAGAAAACTATTTACATGACTAAATCGTGGATCAGACGAATTCAGCCCCCGCTCAACCCAGAGCGCTTGGTTTTAAACCCTCTGTCTCCGCCCTTAGCGGGGACAGCAACCAATGAGATAACAAACGACCCATCTCGCCAATCAGTGGTTAGGGAAAGGAAAACAAGGTCCGCCCACTGATCAGAGATTGGGGAAAAAGTACTGACTAAACATTTGGGAAAGGAGAGGTTGCAATCAAATAGACAAACAACACAAACGCGACTTCCGTTCCCCACGCCACCAACGGCACCACAGACGCTAGAAACATGTGCCAACGAGGCGATGACTCAGGTTGTTGACAGCAACAAAGAGAACACAGTCGTTAAGGGAAGTAGACAGTCGTTACAGGAATAGTGGGTTTCCGGTCACCCGGCTAATACTCAGCCGTATCTCGTGCGCCCCCGAAACCTCGTCCACCCCTTAACAACCACATGTCGTCAGCTGTACTTGGTTCGCGTTTTTCCCGGCGGGTCATCCCCGTGACGGCGCGGCGTAAACGAGGACGTCCGCTGCACAAAGGGGAGGCAGGGACGGGACGGGCTCCTTTGTTGGGGACTTCCGACCCCACTGGAGCGGCTTTCCTTGCGAACACAAGATCAACGAGTTCGCGGAAAGGTCAGCGAACTCCACAGGCACCCTCAAAAATATGATCAAGAAAATGTGCCAGGAGAGACCTACTGATTGGGATAGATATCCCCCAGCTCTTTTGTTCGCTTACCGCGAAGTAGCACAAACGAGTCTTGGTTTCTCACCTTTCGAGATGTTATATGGGAGAACCGTTAGAAGTCCACTTGCAATACTCAAGGAGCTGTGGGCTAATAAAGAGATTGCATCAGATCTCAAGACGACATACACATACGTGCTTGAGTTGCTGGACAGGTTGAAGGAAACATGCAGGCTTGCACATCAGAGCCTGCAAAAGGCGCGTGAACGCCAGAAGGGATGTTATGAAAAGAAAGCCATTCAGAGAAATCTGAATCCGTGCGACAGTGTTCTTGGACTGCTACCCACGGATCATAATCAGTTAGTGATGCAATGGAAGGGCCCGTAGGCGGAAGAAAAAGGATATTGATTATGAATTATTGATTGATGACACTAAGGAGGTTTTCCATTTAAATAGGTTGAAGAAGTACGAAGAAAGGGGGACGTACGGTACGCCCCCAAGGTAGCGTCCTCGGGAGTAGCCGAGGAGACAGATGATGTTGTCAAGGTGGCCACTTGCAGTGGGAAGAAAACTGTAGGATGGGATAAGGTGCTAATAAACACCAATTTGAATGAAGACCGAAGTTCACAGATAAAGGCCCTACTCCAAAGGAAAGGAGATGTGTTTTCGGATGTGCCGGGCAAAACGGATGTCATATGTTGCAGACTAGATCTCTCTACAGATAGACCAATCAGCGTTACGCAATACCCACTACCTTTAGCAGTTCAAGAATAAATTGAAAATGAGGTGCGGTATATGTTGGAGCTTGGTGTGATTGAGAGGTCGTGGCCAGCATAAAATGCGCCTCTCGTTGTTGTCAAAACCCTTATGGTACTAATCGACTGTGTGCAGATTTTCGTCGGCTAAGTTACATCATAGTACCCGATGCAGTACCCATACCAAGAGCGGACGTGGTGTTCGCTAAGGCGGCTCATTAAAGGTTTTTTTTATAAATTTGACTTAGCTAATGGTATTGGCAAATACCAATGGAAGATTCGTCTAAAAAAAAGATCGCCTTTTCTTGCTCGGCGGGTTTATGCCAGTTTAAATTCATGCCTTTTGGTTTGAAGACAGCATCTGCAATATTCACGAAGCTGCTGAAGAAGGCTTTGGATGGGCTCCAAAATGTAGAACACTATATTGATGACATCCTCGTGGCAACAGATACGTGGGAAGAGCATGTAATTACGCTTGAAAAACTATTTGACAGAATTCTGCAAGCCAGGTTGACCATAAAACCGGCAAAATGGGACGTGAGCTTTGAAGCCATTTCTTTTCTTGGACACAAGCTGGGGATGGGCCACAAAGCGATGAAAGATGACCTCTTGGTCAAAATATAGCAATCCCAGATTCCGAGGACGAAGAAAGAAGTACAGTCATTCCTGGGTTAAACGGGATACTACAGGGACTTTATTCCCGATTATGCCCACATTGCCGACCCGCTTGTCGAACTCACTATGAAGGGCGCAAGCAATAAGCTGATTTGGACTGCTGAACATGAGAACGCATTCGTGATGTTAAAATGGCACATGGCAAAAACGCACGTTCTGCTGGCTCCGAATTTGGATAAAGGATTTGTTCTTCGCACTGATGCATCAGAAACAGCATTAGAAGCCGTACTTTTGCAAGAAGAAAATCGCATGCTACATCCGGTATTTCTTGCAAGCAAGAGATTAACGGTTAGTGAACGCAACTACTCCGCCGTTGAAAAGGAATGTTTGGCGGTGGTGTGGGCGGTAAAGAAATTCCACATTTATCTTTATGGGAGACATTTCAGGGTTCAAACAGATCATCAGCCGCTTGAATACTTAACCAAGGACAAAATGAACAATAGTAAAGTAATAAGATGGAGTTTTGCCTTGCAAGAATACTCATTTCAGGTGGAATGTATTAAAGGCAGAGATAACGTTGGAGCGGACTTCATGAATAGAGCCAACTGAACAGCTCTAGGTATCTCTGGGATTTATCTTGTTGTTGTTGCTGTTGGTGTTATGTGATCATACAAGGGAGTGTGTTGTGGGCACGAACATGTTTATTAAGATCTCTGGACGGACAATGGCAGTGGTGTGTTAGTGTTCTGAAAACGCAATTTTATGTGCTCTGTTAATGGTGTGCGTTTGGCGTGTGCTGGACATATGCAGTGTGTTATGTGCTGGGTCCAATATCGCCACAGAAGATAGTCGGTTGGCTGGATGGCCTGAAGAGGAGGATGACGTGAGCAGTTTTTCATAAAACTCTTGAAAGAGGGGGCCCTTGTCACATATATTACGAAACCTAAATTAAACTTTAAAGGAAAAGTGTGAAGAAGACGACATGGGTTAACCGAAGAATAAAGAAGAAGAAGCATTCGGAGAAGTGGAGAGAGATGATTGGCCGAGAAGCATTCGGTGACGTCGAGAAAGATGATTCATGCAAAACAGAAGAAGATGACGACAAGGCTTACGTGGACTAACGCCGAGGCTATAAAAGGGCTAGGGATAGCGAGGCAGGGGGGAACCGCAGAAAAGCGGAGGCTCCGGCAGGTCAGGGACGCATCGGCTGGAAGAGAGCGACGCTGGCTGCCGTGCCTGAGCCCGTTCCAGGGAGTCAACGGAGGACGCTACCACCTGCTACGGCCAGGGGTGTCTCCAGCGCTGTTGCCACCCATCCGCGTGGTGCCCCCAACGCCAACAACACCGGCATCACCTCCGCGGGCGCTTGCACCGGGAGCTTGTACGACGCAGCCAGCGACGCCGCCAGCGACGCCAGCCAACAACGTCGAACGCCGCATCGACGCCGGCTACTGGATTCATACCACGCCGCAGCCGCACCTAACCAACCGTGAGGTCGAACGCCCACCGCTAGTAGTAGAACGCTACTAGTAGACGCTCGTAGCAGTGTGCCCAGGTCGTGTGTATTTATAGTATTTGTGTTTTGTGTTAGTTTTGTTAGCTTTCTGTTCTAGTGTGTGTGTCACGTTCGGTGTACTAAACGTGCGTTGGTGTGGGTACACCTTTTGCCTAGTCCATTCTTTCGGTCCGAGTGTTCTCCGGGGAGATCTGTTACACAGCGTCAGGGCTAACTGGTCGCGCACCACGCATTTTAAAGGAAAAACGCTCATCGGGCGCGCCAGATTGCCTATTGCTTCCAAGGGGGGAAAGCTTGACAGGCAACGGCGCTTTCATTTCAGAGTCTTTGTACGGCCGGACCGTTGGACCATCACCACGCTGCCGGGCCTTTGTAGGTTTATTGCCGAAACGCGGAGGCGCTTCCAAAGATGGCGCGGGAGCTGTCCTTTTTTGTGACAGTCGGTCCTAGGGAGACCGCGTCCCAGCCGGGCGTGGCTGAAGAGATTAAAGCATGCGAGTTATCCGAGTGCTCAATGTTTGCTTGCGTAAGTGACCAGAAGATTTAATGTGTGGAAGTGGAGGCTAGGGACTAGCTTGGCATTTGGCATACAGAGAGCGGGCATGGTAAGTTCTGGAACGTGCAGATTGGTGCCCTAACCTTCTGTGCACGGAACGAATTGAGGCTGTGTGTGTGTGTGCGTGCAGTGCTGCTTGGAACCTTGTGGCCGGACTTTTATGTCACCCGGACAGCAAGTGTCCGCGTGACATTCTTGGTTGGGAGGTGTGGAGTTGGCTGACCTGTCTGCAAACACGTTGGTCGTGTGTTTGCAAGGAAGGCCACTCGGAAGTCGCCAACAAAGGGACCCGGCCCATCCCGGCTTCCCCTGCTTGCGGCGGACGTCCTTATCTCCTCCGCGCCGTCACGGGCAAAACCGATCTTAAGAAACCTAACCATGTACAGGTGTCGACATGTATGCGTTGTCAAGGGGTAGCCGAGGCTTCGGGAATGCACGAGAAACGGCTGAGTAGGAGTCGAGTGACCATGAAACCCATTATTCCCGTAACGCCAGTCTTCTCTTTCGATGTCCTGTAAACAACTTTAGCGATCATCTCGTCGGCATATGTTTGTCGCGTGTGCGAAAGAGAAAAAAAAAACAATGTTAGGAAATTGGTAACGGCTGTGCCGTGGCTGCAGTGGGAGAGGGTGGTCGCGTTTGTGCTTTTTGTGTATTTGATTGCAACCTCTCCTCTCCCAAATGCTCACTCAGTACTCTTTCCTCACTCTGTAATTAGTTGGCGGAAACCTTATTTTCCTTTCCTTAATCACTTTTTGTGAGGTGTGTCGCTTGTAATCCGGTTGGTGGCAGTGCCCGCTTAGGGCTGAGACAAAGGGTTTAAAAACAAGTGCTCTGGGTTGAACAGGGGCTGAATTCGTCTGATCAACAGTTTAGTCATGTAAATAGTTTACTCCTTGCCTTGTCGTTCTTCTTTTATTTATGTTGTAAATAAACCTTCTTGTTTCTTCGAGTAATGTGAATGTTTGGGACTTATAACCACCGGGTCATCAATAAACCCCGATTTCTTCATCAACAAGGGGCTTTCTCTCATCACCACCCGAAGAGAAAAATTCAACGGGGTTGACGCTTCTTTCAGAGGGGAGTAATTTCGCGAATCTTTGGAGTGTTTGTTCATTCTTGAAAGCTGTCTGTACGCCGCTTTATCGCTTTGTTTGCGATGCAAGACTCGACCAGATTTATCTCGATTGATCGACTCCAGGGAGAGCTGGTTCTAGATTGTTGCTGAATGTTGTAGCATCTCTGCACGCTTTATGTCGAAAGTTCGCTTGCAGCTTTAAATATAGCACGGTCGACGACACCAGTGCACGCTTGTTGCTACGGCCCGCCGAGAGATTCACTCCATTGTGGGCGCAAGTCAGCCGAAATAAAATTCTTTGTTTAGACATTATTTGCGCGGCCCTTCCGCTCTCCGGACTGCAGTCACCACTTCGTGACAATATCCTGGCATATGTTGTTCAACATTGTCCTGCCTGTTGCGGTGGGCCGCCAAAATTGCGCACATCCCGGTATACCCTGATGAATATTCTCTCACCAATTTTGATGTCTCGTAGACATTGATGATCGCACTACTTGATTTGTATGTGTGATGACACGCGAGCCACGTATTGGAATATTCTGCTTCATAAACCATGCAAACTAGGTTTTGCTTAAAGCGCAGTGCCTAGAAATCGACAAGAGAACAGCTGGAAATGAACCTTTGAGTTTTGTCGATATAGCGGTGAGAGCCATGCACAGTGCGAGCTCACAAAGTAAACTGCATCGAGCGCGGTCGACCGCGGTCTGCCAGGTGTGTGCGAGTCGATCGCGTTATGCGTATACGTACTCGGGTCTGTGGTTATGAACTTTTTAGATCGTGTGCTCTTCTTCGTTCCCCAGTCTCAGTTTTGCGTCATCGTCGTCGCCGGTGGCCGCACCGCCATCCGCAGGAAAGATTCTTCTATTCTGTCTCTATCGTTGTACGCTGTGTTTGGTTGAGCCGCCCCCAAGCTCGAGCAAAACGGGCATCGTGTGCGTGGATGGGTGTGCATGCTGCCTAACCCCTCTACATGACGCTGAGCGACCCGTGGTCTACCCGCTATTTCGAAACGCTGCCCGATGGGTTCCGGGCCGTTGTCTCACATGTGCGAAGTAAGCATCTGCGGAGGCAGTGAAGAGCCCGCGGGGTGAGAGGATCCCCAGGGGACAGGAGCCAAAAAGGAGACGTGATCGAGGCATGTACGGCAGAAGACAGAGAACGGATCCACAGGTGCCCGTATTCAGAACGACCACTTTCCGCTTCAAGATTCATTCGAATGCGCTGCCACATAAATTCTCTGGTTTGGGCGGCCAGCATCTTGTGCCCTCAGAAGCGGCGTTATGCTTGCGACGGGTTAATGCAACGTTCTCGGTAATCTATGTTGTCTCCTAGCAAACGAACTTAATTTTCTCGCAAGAATTTTTAATCCAGTGCCTTTGTGATTCCGCGCTTTGTCCTGTTGGTTTCTTCCTCGTCCCTTGTCTTTTTTGCGCGGTTTCAAGATGCACTCTACCTTTGTGATTCTTCGCGCATGGCGCCAAGCCGCTCAACAAGGGTAAGCATGGGCTACTTTTCAGCGTGCACGAATGATATCTTTCGTCTGAGGAATCGTGACAAGTATGCATCCATAACATTCAGGCGGTGTGGGTGATAAGAATAAAACGTAAGATATGGTCCATGAAATTCACCATGTAACAACAAACTTAGCGATCCCCAGGGGACAGGAGCCAAAAAGGAGACGTGATCGAGGCATGTACGGCAGAAGACAGAGAACGGATCCACAGGTGCCCGTATTCAGAACGACCACTTTCCGCTTCAAGATTCATTCGAATGCGCTGCCACATAAATTCTCTGGTTTGGGCGGCCAGCATCTTGTGCCCTCAGAAGCGGCGTTATGCTTGCGACGGGTTAATGCAACGTTCTCGGTAATCTATGTTGTCTCCTAGCAAACGAACTTAATTTTCTCGCAAGAATTTTTAATCCAGTGCCTTTGTGATTCCGCGCTTTGTCCTGTTGGTTTCTTCCTCGTCCCTTGTCTTTTTTGCGCGGTTTCAAGATGCACTCTACCTTTGTGATTCTTCGCGCATGGCGCCAAGCCGCTCAACAAGGGTAAGCATGGGCTACTTTTCAGCGTGCACGAATGATATCTTTCGTCTGAGGAATCGTGACAAGTATGCATCCATAACATTCAGGCGGTGTGGGTGATAAGAATAAAACGTAAGATATGGTCCATGAAATTCACCATGTAACAACAAACTTAGCGATCACTAGGCCGTCATCGCTACAATAAAAAAATTGAACTTCCAAAATTGAACAAATCTGGTAAATTTTTTGCTCGCACTACAGCGAACGCCCGAATATTCGACCACGTTGCACATGCGAAACTGTCCTGT
This sequence comes from Amblyomma americanum, assembly GCF_052857255.1. Classification (NCBI taxonomy): domain Eukaryota; kingdom Metazoa; phylum Arthropoda; class Arachnida; order Ixodida; family Ixodidae; genus Amblyomma; species Amblyomma americanum. The sequence goes on from NC_135498.1 coordinate 233,481,200, forward strand.
GAGTTTTTTTTTTTTACTCCATGTAAACTTTTCATTCTACTCTATGGCACCGAAGCTATTTTTATCCACCAAATGTCTAGAAGTTGGCCCTGTGATACCGCACGAATGCCAGATTTAGGAAGACGAAGAAGTGGCGAGCGCTTCCAGAGTGAACGTCCACGGCTGCTTCGCAGAGCTGACGCCGCCTTCAGACGCCGCTTTCTTCAGCAAAACGTTCATTTGGGCGAGTTGGTAGATATTCATGATTTTGAACAGCGCGAACTACGAGGGACAAGAATATCAGCGCTTGTCCTGTTTCTCTTCTTTTCTTGTCCCTCGTAGTTCGCGCTGTTCAAAATCATGAATAGCCGCTTTCTTCACCAGGCATCGTGGGGCTCCTCAAATAAATGTGGACAACTCTCCACACAACTGCAAACATTTTTTGTGAATGCACGTGAGTCAGATTGCGCAACAGAACTAGAGAGACGAAATTCAATTGCGGACTAAGCAATCCTTTTTTTTTGCAGTCCCATTAGAGATGGTGAAACATACAATTAGCAAGAGATAGATGTTGGAATCGAACGCGATGCCGTTAGCAGTGCGGGACAGGTTTGATGATCTGTCGCCAGAGCTTTCTGGTGAGACCACTGGAGAAGTAGGGCCCATCACCGAGTAGATGCAGAAGAAATCATCGCATGCTACAGCGCTCAAGAATTAGCGAAGCAGTAAGCACATGCACTACTGTGCGCTGCCGATGAGTTCCAAGAACATGACAACTATTTCACGTAAGGAATACGAAATAGGCGAAAAGATTTCAGTGTTGCCCGCTGAAATCGAAATTTGCACTGAAAACATTGCTGCGAGACAGTGCGATCGAATAAATGGCAGCGGAACGTAAACGAAGACATCGAAGAAACACACAGACGAGGACGATGCTCGTCCTCGTCTGTGTGTTTCTTCGATGTCTTCGTTTACTTTCCGCTGCCATTTATTCGATCATGCACCAACTAGCTCAACAATCCACCTTAAATAGTGCGAAACTAGGACGAGTGAAGAAGGACGCACGACATGAGTGCTGACTTTAAACTGGTTATTTGTTCTTTCCACGTTTATGGACACACAAAAAGTGCCAGCACGAAATAGAAAGAAACGATCTGGTTAACTGACACACAAGTGGAACAGCTCAGCTTTTCGCTGATTGCCAGGCAGATAAAAAGGTTAGCACTTTTCATGATAGTGCCAAAGGTGTCACGCTCGCACACCCCTTTCCCGCACGTTCAATGTTAACTGAATTGTAAGAAGGGGTTGTGGCGCAGCAGAACCTAGGTCGCTTTCGAAAAGTTGCAAAGGTTCAGGAGAAGCGTTTGGGTTGCGAGCGAGCTTCACACCTCAGAATTGTTGTCTTCTTTCACACACACAGTTCACCACAATGAGCGTGTGTGGCTGTTACGCCACAAGTACCTCCCGGCGAAAAAGGAGGCATCCTACTGACTTAGGGTGCACGCACGATAGGCGGATCGTAGTACGTCTTGAGACTGTCGACGTGCAATATTTCACGGCCGCGATGCGCGCATCCTGGGGCAAAAAAAGCTGTTAAACAAAGTAGTTCCATGGAGAGGTTTCGCAGATTACACGGTACGGGCCTTAGTACTTTGAAAGGAATTTTGTGGAGTGACCGGTACCGGTTGACGGAGTCTGGGTATAGGACGGAAGAGGAGTGATAGGGGCGCAAAGGTGCTTCTGGCGATTCTGGTCCTGCTTTTTAAGAGAGCGGGCAGCAGGCGTTATTCCTCAGCATAGGTCGCTGCTTGAGAAATGGTCAGAGATCACATCAGTGTAATACGGAAGCACGGTATCCATGGTACACGTAGGCTCGCGGCCGTACAAAGGAAAGAAGGGTGAGAAGATAGTTGGGCTTTGTGGGTTAGTGTTGTATGCATATGTTACAAATGGGGTAATGCAGTCCAAAATTTGAGTGGCCAGAGGCAACATACATGGCCAGCATGTCGCTCAATGTGCGACTGAAACGTTCAGTCATGCCATTTTTTTAGGCTGGTAGGCCGTTGTAGGGCGATGAGCAATGGGGCACTGGCGAAGTATGGTTTCGACGGTATCTGAGAGGAAGACAAGGCTGTGGTCACTCAGAAGTTCCTTAGGGGAATCGCGGTGCAGAACGACAATGCACGATGAAAGACAAAACGTCTGGCGTAGACGCGAATGGCAAGAATTAGGTTCCAACGTAGCGGGTGAGGTGATACACTGCCACTATGACCCGCTGGTGTCCAGCCGTAGTGATGGGAGATTGAGAGTTGACAGCCGTGCGGTGCGGACGCTTGTCTCGGTGCTCTTCGGATTACGCGTGGTGACCGGGACCTGACGGACGGACGACTGAGAGAGCGCGTGACTACGACAAATCGATGAGTTATTTCCTTTATTATTTTGAGAGCTTAGATTTAGGCTGGTTTTAGATGTGGACTAGCTAGGTGAAGTGCTCGCGAAAGAGCAGGTCAGTGACCTAACGGCCGGGCCTTTTCCGGCTGACAGCTATAGATAGATCTGCAGGGCTCACTTGTAAGCCAGGTAGTTAGTATTATTTTAGTTAGTAGAAGACAGGTAGTTAGTATTCCTTTATAGGTGATTGCCTTTAGCAGTAGGCATAATTTTATTTGAGCACGTGGTTGCAAGTGGTTTTTTTTATTCTCTAGCATTTTGTGGTAGGAATAATAGAGTGCTGCTAACATGGTCAAGCAACTGAAGGTTAAATGCAAGGAGACATAATCAGGGAAGTGCATAGAGCAGGCTTTGGCGGAGTCTTTACACGAGATGGCATCCACTTTAATAGAAGGCTAGGAGCCGAGATCGGGTGGAGCCTGGCAGGCCGGGCACTAGCTTTTTTAGGGGTCCACTGCAGATCAAGGCACAGGGGTAGGTAGAAGCAAAGTAGAAAGCGTAGCAATGAAGGCTGACGCCAATAAAATGGCCACTAGGAGGTCCAGGAAGAAAACTACAAAAAAGAAATTTAACACTAGGATCAGGTACATAAACATGCAAGGCGGTAGAAAGAGAGCGATGAGGTTAGAGATAGAACAGCAGTTGGAGGACGAAGAAGTAGGTGTATACACGCTATGCGAGACACATCTCAGGGATATAGAAGACCCACCATATATTGATGGCTACGTCTGGGAAGGGAGCAACATAACAACAACGGAGAGGAAGGGAGGAGGAGTAGGTATGCTGATACATCAAGGAACAAATTGGCAAAGAATAAAGTCAACTTGCAAAGAACATGTCTGGGTATCGGGTACAATTGCCGGTAAAAGGACATGGCTAGAAGTAGTTTATTTAGGGACAGGGGTAAAATGCAGGCAAGAGAACACCGATTTAGTTAAGTGTCTCAATGACGATATAAAGCAGTTTGGAGAAGGCGCCAATATTATTCTGTTGGGGGACATGAATGGCCACATCGAGGATCTGGATGGATACATAGATTATAACGGGAAGTGGATGCTAGACTTCAGTGAGCGACACAGCCTAGTTATTGTAAATAGAGAAACTAAGTGTGAGGGACAAATCACGTGGGAATCCCGTAACAGGCAAAAGAACATTGACTACTGCTTAACCTCGCAGGGGATGTATAGCAAGCTCGCATTGATGGAAATAGACGAAGAGGGGAAGTACAGCCTCGGTAGTGATCATAAGCGTATTAGTCTACAGTTAGGAGCCCTGCTCAAAAGAGAAATGAAGGGGAGTCAAACAGAGTGCTGAAAATAAATGACGAACAAATAGCGCAAATAGCGGCGTGCATAGAGGAAGCAATAGAGACACATCCCACGGAAAAGTGGGATTATAATAAGTTAGAACTCCTGATTAGTGCAAAAATAAAACAAGTAAAAAGAGTAAACCACTGGAGAGGAAAGAGGAAACCACGAAGTTGGTGGAATAAGGAAATTAGGGAGGCTATTGAACAACGACGGTTGGCATCACGCAAACACAGAGAAGCAAAGAGGGCGTAGTTATCTGAAGAGGAAATAGGCCGAAAATGGGAATCTTATCGACAAAAGAAACAGCAAGTGTAGGTCTTCGTCCAGGCAAAAATAAAGCAGTCCTCTGTTCGCTGGCTGGAATTCGCGATGCAACTAAAAGGAAGCGAAGAAAATTCTGGAACTATATAAGCTGGCTGGGCAAAGCGAATCACAGAAAGCAGGAAAAGATTCACGATGCCGAAGGAAAATGTTTAGAGGGAGATGACGCTGTGAACTACATTTCATCAGTTACTGCTGAGGCATTTAAGATAGACGATAGAGTGATGACCCCAAATGAGGGAGCAACGCAGGAACGCACAATAGAAAACCGCGTGGAACTGACGAATCTTAACTGAAAAAAGGCGGAAGCAAATATTCCAAGATGTACGTCAGCAGGGATCGACTAAATTCCAATCAAGCTAATTAATGAACTTGGCCCAAGAGGCTAGGAAACGCTAATAAAAGTATTGGAGGCAGTCATAACGAATCAGCAAATTCCGCACAGCTGGAAACAGAGTAAAATGAATTTGATTTATAAAGGAAAAGGCAATAAGATGAACATAAAATCCTTCCGACCGAATACGATAACATCAGTTACATACAGGCTGGCGATGCAGGCTGTGAAAATAAAAATGCAGTCATTGGTAGAAAGTAATAGAATACTCGGAGAACTTCAGAACGGGTTCAGAAGTGGTAGGCGCTTAGATGATTGCCTGTTCGTGCTTACCCAATGCATAGAAATAGCTAAGGCGCTAAACATACCTCTGTATTTAGCCTTCTTGGACTTAAGCGATGCATACGACAACGTGAACAGGGAACTCCTGTGGAACATATTAAAAGGTGAAGGTGTCAGTCATGAGGTGATTAATTTTCTACAGGAAATATATCGAGAAAATGAAGTTGAAATAACATCGGAAGGAATTAGGAGTACAACAACTGTCCAGATACACAAAGGATTAAGGCAAGGTTGTCCTCTACCACCGCTGCTGTTCATGCTTTATATGATAAGCATGGAAAGAAGGCTACAAGGAAGCAATCTAGGTTATGATCTGTCATACACATTAGGCGGGAAGGTTGTTGAGCAATGACTACCGGGTTTAATGTATGCGGACGATATTGTACTGTTAGCGGACAGCCAGGAAGATTTGCAAACTTTGCTGAATTGATGTGGAAATGAAGGAGACAGTCTAGGTTTCAGTTTTAGCGCAACTGAGTCAGGTGTGATGGTTTTCAACAGCACAACTGATCAGGAGCTTAAAATACAAGGCCATGAAATACCCCGAGTGGCCGAATACAAATATCTCGGGGTATGGGTAAACAACGGGCATATGTACACGGAAAAGCACGAACAGTCTCTCATAGAAAAAGGGCGAAGAGATGCCGGGATAATGAAACATAGGGCATTGTGGGGGTACAACAGGTATGAAGTCCTCAGAGGTATTTGGAAAGGAATAATGGTGCCGGGGCTTACTTTCGGGAATGCGGTTCTATGCTTAAGGGCTGAAGTTCAGTCGCGGTTAGAAGTAAATCAGGGAACTGTCGGAAGATTAGCACTAGGTGCCCACGGGAAAACCACAAACGAGGCAGTACAGGGGGATATGGGCAGGGCAACGTTCGAAGCACGAGAAGCTCAGAGTAAAGTACTATACGAAGAACGCCTGAGGAAATTGGATGATAACCGGTGGGCAGCTGAGGTATTTAAATACCTGTACAGAAAGAGCGTTGACACACAGTGGCGGAAACGAACTAGAAAGCTGGCCAGTATGTTTACCAGAGACGAGGAAGGAGAAAGAAAGAGCACTAAACGACTGGTTAAAAATGTCGAAGGTAAAAATTGGGTAGATTCAATGAAAATGAAGCATAGTGTAGAACTATATCGATGCTGGAAAAGGCAGATCAGGAAGGAAACGTTTTATGATAACTCAAGAGGCAGTGCCCTCCTCTTTGAAGCTAGGTCAGGGTGTCTTAGAACGCGCAGCTACAGAAAAAAAATTAACGAAGAAGACACATGTGCTGTGTGTGGTAATCCTGTAGAAACAATAGAACACCTCATCATAAATGCGATGTTATCCATCCCGATGTCGATGCAGGCACAGTCCCTCTTCCTGAGGCCATAGGGTTTAGAGATAACAATAGTTATGTAAATAAATCTGCGGTGGAAATTAGCAAAAAGCGATTGGAGGATTGGTGGTACAAAAGCTGAGAGGTGACTTAAGTTTTAAAGTGTAGGAAGACGTTTTTTTTTAAAGGAAATGGCGAATGTATTAACAACTTACAGCACAGTAAACAAAAATAAAGGAAAATACTGAGCATAGTGGCAACAACCACTGCCCCATTTCAAAGGGGATGCTCCTACTTTCCATCCATCCATCCATCGGGAAAGGGCCATTAGAGATCGATGCCAGTGAGGTCGAATAGGCGCTTGGGCAAGGCAAGGGCTGCATCGGAGAGATGGATAGACGAGTAGGGGTTCGCCGCGAAGGCATTTCGGGCAGGAGCGTTCGTACTGCCGGATAAAATGGTACTTTCCTCGCCACTAGAAGCCGAGACGAAGGTGCGTATAAGTCTTCACCACACCGGCTCACGTGAGCGCACGGGGGTTCGGTGTGCAAAGAGGCGCATATGTCGGAAGGGTAGTGCTCAGGAATGACAAGAAGCCTTTTGCGCCCGTCGGCAAGATAGTTGCGGCTGTAAAACCGGCCGTCCCGTCACACAAAGTGGCTGGCTTGACGGCGGAGAGTCCGGGCCGCAGACGCGTAGGTAGTGTAATGAGGAAAGCGAAGAGGGAAGCAATCGAGGGGTCCTGGCGTCGTTCAAATGGCATATCGGCAACAACAGGGGAAGTGAAATCAGTGGTGACGAGAGATGTGGAGTCGAAGTCACAGTGTAGAAGCGAGCGGGATAGAGCGTCGGCATCAGAATATTTATGGTCAAATCGATAGACTACTTGAATGTCGTGTTCTTGTAAGCGCAACGCCCAACGAGTGAGACGGCCAGAGGGGTCTTTGAGGGATGATAACCTGCAGAAGGCATTGTGATCGGGAACGACATACAAGAGGTGACCATAGATGTAAGGTCGGAAATTTACAGTAGCCGAAATGATCACCAAGCATTCCTTTTCCGTTCTGGAATAATTCCGCTCAGCTTTTTCCAGAGTGTGGCTGGCACACGCAAAATTAAGTTCGGCGAGGCCGGGTTTCCGTTGTGCCAGATTGGCGCCGAGGACCACGCCGCTGGCATCAGTGTGAATATCAGTATGTTGGCTGGAGTCAAAATGGAGGACGATCGCAGAGGAGACAAGCAGGCGCCAAAGCGTAGAGAACACCGCATCACAGGCTGGTGTCCAAAACGAGAGGCTGGGACCGCCGGCAAGCAGCTCACTACGAGGAGACACTACGCAAGCGAAAGTTCGCACGAAACGGCGGAACTAAGAGCACAGCCCGCAGGACTTTCACTGAGGTGGGTCGAGGGAAGTTTGCGACTGCACGCTGATTGCCCTCCTGGAGCAGTTTTGCCGGACCGGGGAGGACGCCTTCTTTGGAGATGACGTGGCCCAAGATGGCAAGCCGCCGGACAGCGAAGCAGCACTTCTTCAAGTTCAGTTGCAAGCCGGCGTCGGTCAAACATTGCAGGACACGCTCGAGGCGGAGCAGATAGGACGAAAAGTCTCCAGAAAAGACAATGACATAGTCGATGTAACAGAGATTCGTGTGCCACTTGAGTCCGCTGAGAATTGTGTCCATCATGTCGCTCGGATGTGCCCGGCGCTTTGCACAAACCGAACGACGTGATGTTAAATTCGCAGAGGTCGCCGGGCGCAACATAAAGCTGTCATTTCGTGGTCAGTAGCAGCCGTCGGCACCTGGCAGTAGCGGGAACGCAGGTTCAGTGAGGAAAAGAATTCCGCGCCTTGCAGGCACTTGAGGGCGTCGCCAATACGAAGAAGTGGATAGGCATCCTTGCGCGCAATCATGTTGAGTCCATGGTAATCAACCCAAAAGCGTATGTATCCGTTCTTCTTCCTCACGAGAACAGCGGGGGATGTCCAAGGGCTGTCAGAACGCTGGATGACGCCGCGCTGGAGCATGTCGTCTACTTCTTTGGTAATTACGTTGCGTTCAGGGGCCGACACGTGATATGGGCACTGGCGCAAAGGGTATGACAGCCTGTGTCTATGTAGTGAGTAACGAAAGATGTGCGTCCAAGAGCAGTGTGCGGGAAGTCAAATGACGAACGAAAATGCTGAGGAAACGCGAGGAGCTGAGCGCGTTGGGATGGCGAAACGCCGGCATTGATAGATCACCACGAAACAGAAATGGTGTCTTTGCTTGGCGCAGCAGGAGAATAGATCGCAGCTGTCTGGAAAGGAGCAGGATCTTCTGAGATGGAATATGAAAAAGCGTGACAATTGATTGATACGTGCCAGGCATTCGCCACGGGGAAGCGGTGATGGGCAAGAAATAGGGTTCGTGACGTAACTGCTCTGTGGCCATCGCAGATAGCCAGAAGAGCGAAGGGAAGGAGGAAACAGCGGCACGGGGAGCAGCGTTAGTCATAGTGAAGAGAACAGTCGAATCAGAACCGCAGGTGCACGAGGGGGGGAACAAGGTTGTAGAGAATGCAGGGATGTCAGTATTGTCAAGGACAAACCTTTTACCGGGTCGTGGAGAGGTGGCCCATGGCAGGGCGGGACAGAGCGCAGTCAATGAATGTATGGTGAAGGATGAGAAAGTCGCAGCCGAGAATTACATCGTGTGAAACCATGAAAAAACTTGGCGATGAACATAATGTCCCAGATAACCAGGCGAGCTGTGCACGCCGCCAGAGGTTTAATGCGGTGCGAGCTTGCAGTGTGGAGGCAAAAGTTCGAAACAGGCATCCTCACTTCGCTTAGTCTTCGATAAAGGGCGGCGCTAGTAAGTGATACAGCAGCGCCCGTGGCCACAAGGGCGAGAGCAGCGACGCCATCGAGCAACACTTCGGATATTTAAAATATGAATTTAAAATAAGGAGAAACCTTGGTAAGTTACCGACAGAAATCATACTATGTGCATACAAATCTTTCATTAGACCAGTTTTAGAAAACGCGGCAGTTTTTTGTGATCCGCACACCTAAATCTATATCGATTACTAAATGAACATATTAAAGCGGGAACAGATACTTTAGGACTAAATTTCCGGAACCTGAAGGCGTTGTTTTATTAATTTGCATGTCCCTAATACACACCACACATTTCATAAACAAAACACCTTGTACAGATATTTAGCCACTGTTTCATTATGACTGCATGTCTTTATTTCCCGACCGTTCCATGAGCTTGTCGCCATACCTTTCATAAAAATGCCAAGTTATAATTTTGTTTGTCTCTGTATATTTCTGTATATTTTTTTCTGTACATTTGTTTCTGGATTGTGTTGCTTCGTTGCCGTCAATGCCAGGGGGGACCAAGATTTTTTTTTTCAAGCCGTAAAGGAACGGCTTTTCTTCTTGGCCCCTTTCACAATGTGTACGTCATGTTGTGAAGAACAAATAAAAATGAATGAAATGAAAAATGAAAATATAACCAAACTTGAGAATGTCAGCGTAAATGTGTCAGGTTCATTACAATTGTTATAGCCGGAAAACATTCCCAGCAACTATTTCGCAAACAGCTAATTTAGAAGCCCTGCAGGCGAGACGATGCCAAGAAAGATTAAAACGGAATCTATCATAACCCACTTGGAATAATTAAGAATGCATATTTTAATTCAGTTACCCAGCGACAAACCCGTTCTTTTCATTCAAAGATGGTGAGCGATTTTTTGTGCAGAACAATTGTGATGAAACCTTTATTTTTTCTTAGAAATATCTGTACTTGGAACGACCTACCTGCAAACGTGGTTGAGTGTCCGACGCTATCTTCTTTTTGGAGTGCACTTTGTAATATATAGCTGTGTTTAAAACTGCCGTATCGTAGTGTGTATACTTCATTTATTTTGCTTTTTACGTGTTATGCATGTTGTTTTCGTTGTCGTTCTTCACAAAACTGAATGTACCTTATATTCTTATAAACAACATTGCTCTGTACGCCCCAGTCCTGCATAAAGCCTTTCATTATGGCAGTCTGCAATAAATAAATAAATAACATTGGTGGGGGAAGACAGAGGACTTGAGCAGTTCGATACAAGAGCAGTTCTTGCCTGTGGAACTGCGGCTGTTAGTTTCCCTCCGGGCGGGAATGTGGGCGGCGGCGCATGAGAGAGAGAGAGGAACGAGTACGCCATGAAGAGTATGAAGGATGATCAAGAAGGAAAGAGCCTGCAGAGGCGCCGGAGGAAATGGGTAGTGGATGAGGCGCAGGGTTGTAGCGGAATGGACGTGCCCGATCCTGGAAATTCGGCGTGTGTTGGCGACGAAGCCATGCGACATGGCCGGGCAAGCCACAAGCTTAACATGTAGAGCGGTTGTCCTGGGTGCGCCAAGGGTTCACGACGGCGCAGCGAGGCGGCGAGGAACACACGGATAGGTGCCGGCGGAGATGGCAGCGGCGCGACCGATGGGTGGGAGACGTAGGCGTCGTGGCCTTGCTATCTGGCGGCAACCTCAGCGTATGTGAGACGGGCAGTCATATGAGGAAGCCGATGGCTAGAGGGCAGAATGTTGGAGACCTGCTCCTTGAGGGTGCGCCGATGCACGGGAAAAAGGGATGGCGCAAGGTCGCCAGACACAAATAGGAGCGACAATTGGCAGGCCACCTCTTCCCGTAAAAGTCGTTGATCTGGGGAAGGAGTGCGGCAGGATAAGAAACCAGATCGCAAACCATCGGCGCAGGAAGTGACTCGACGAGCACGTCGGAACGCCGAGTTGAAGCTCTCTTCTTCTTGAGGACGCCACAGCTTTGGCAAAGTTGGATAACATCCGCGACCCTTCGTGGTTCCCGGACTATCAACCACGCGTCGTCAGAGATACCCTTCAAGATGTTAATAATTTTATCGGACTCAGGCATTGATGAATTGATGGCCTGCACAGGTCGACAACTTTTCCTATATAACTCTTGATTGTTTTGCTATGGTGCTGAGCGCGAGTGCGGAGGCGTTGTTCGGCGCGCAGTTTGCGCCTAACTGGGCAGCCGAATACCACCGAGACACTGGTCTTGAAGAAGAACCAGGTAGGCAAGTCGGCCTCATCATTTCTGAACCACAAGTTTGCTACGTCGTTAAGATAGAACAGGACGTTAGCGAGCTTAGTGGAATCGTCCCACTTGTAAGCGCCGACGCGCTCGTACAACGACAACCAGTCGTCGACATCGTGGTCGGCGGAGCCACTGAAAACGATGGGATCGCGCTGGCCTAGACCGCCGGAATACAGCATGGTAAGCAAAGAGATGGGGGCTTTCTGGGTGGTGACTACGGAGGTAAGGTGTGGCTATGGAGCTCCAGGATGAGAGGGGGAACGTACTGCCGCCTCCCACGAAAGTAAGAGGAGGTTGTTGGTCAGCAGAACTTAGGCCGCTTTTCAAAAGTTGCAAAAGGTTCAGGCCACGCGTTCGGAGTGTTGTTGTTGCCTCAAAAACGATGTCACATGCCAACGGTGGGGATTGGCCAGGGTTCGGGCTGCTAGCGAGCTTCAATCCTCTGGATCGTCGTCGTCTTTCATACACACGGTTCACTTCAGTGAGCGAGCGTGGCTGCTATGCTACAGCCTCAATAATTCCTCGAACCCGCTGCTAATTGTGACGACAAGCTGATTTTGTTCGAACACAAACACATATGACATAGAACTGCTCCGTCGCCTAAATTGTTTTTGCCCGCACGACTGCGCGAGCCAAGGAGGTGTCACAATATTCGGCTCATGTTCGAAAAAAACCGGCGCTGTGCTTAAGCAATCGCGACCGCGCGCGGTAAAATAGAACAAAAACAGCGGGCAAGGACCCCCGGAGAGTGCGTAGCTTTGCGTACTGCTGCAACTATAGGCTCGCCGGCGCGGCGCCGAAGGAGGCATGGCCGCGCGCGTCGTCGGTTTTTCTCGAATGTTGGAGTAGTTTCTGCTCGTTGTCGACGGAAAGGGGGTAACCTCCTCCACGGTAAAGTGATACGCTCTCCCCTTCGCTCTCGCGCCGGCGTCTTCGCAGGCGAGAAGGAACCAGAAATTTCTCGAAGGTGGTCTCCGCGCGCGACCAATGGTGTTGCGCGCCCGGCGCGAGAAGGAGGAGTTTCTGCAGTTGAAGCTGCGTGTATGTTCGCGCCTGCCTTGGCGCGAAGAAAAAACAGACGCGGGCTGCGCCTACAAACGAGAGGCTGCAACCGCTGTCTGATAGCCCGTGCCGCCGTTTAAGCTTCCGGGAAGCGCGCCCGATCGACTCCCGGGAGAACACCACTCGACCAGCCAAGGATGGACCAGCGAGGCAACGTGCCCCAGTCTGCGGATCGGCCCCGTCGTGCTCCTCAAGACGTCGGACTCTCGCAGTGCTCGGTGAACAAATTGTTTTCATTATTTGTCTCTCTCTGTGTTAGTGCACTTTGGGTGCAGGTATTTTGTTAAATTGTAATCTCTATTGTTTCTTTCCACGAGTTGCATTGTGTTTGAAAAGCACTTTGTATGTGCTCGTACGAGTGATTTCAAAATTTCTATATCGTCTCTTAGGCGTATAAACTGTTTTGTTTTGTGAACCTTTGGCTCCGACCAATTCTCTGGCTTGCGACCGGCGAACGCTGGACACCAAACGACCAGCCCGCTTGTCACTTGGTAGCTAGTCTCCGGCTGAGCTTGCCACGCTGAGTCGAGGGCATCTCCTTTGTGACCGAGACCGCTACCCTCACACGCTATAAGGATGTCTGAGAGCGCACGCAAAAGTGCGCGAAGTGGTGACAGGAGGCCCTGGTTATTCTACGTAGCAATGTAATTATGTTCTCTTGACCTGATTCTGCCCTATCGCCCAGTCTGTCCAGTGTACTCGTATGCACAAGAGAACGGTGCGCGATAAACAGCTGCCTCATAACAAGTTACAAAGTGTGTATGGAGTTCAATTTTGCATGGTTCAGCAGAGCAAAAAGATGGGCATGTTGATATTTGCTCATCTTTTCTTCTTCAATAAATGATAGAAGGGTGGAAAAAGGGAAGACACAATCCTTCCTACTGGAGGGCAAGCCATCACTGCCAGCCTGTCATAGAAGGAGGTGGGGGAGGCGGAAATGATTGATAGGAGAGGGTGGGCGCGCAGCCGCAATGTCCATGCCAGTTGGCACATACTGCCCTGTCAGGTCTAGGGGGGGGGCAGAGAGACCGGTGGCATCCAGGAACGAGAGGAGGGGCCAGAAGGCCTTGGCGACGGTGGCCACCAGGCAACAGGAGGTGTTCCACTGAAGAGCTGGAAAGGCCCAAGTGCGGAAGCCCACCTCCCTTAGGGTCTTGAAGGGCACGAAGGCAGGGCACTCACACAACAAGTGCTGGGGTGTCTCCGCTGGGTCATTGCAGATTGTGAACCAAGGAGAGGCAGTGAGGGCGACGTGGTAAAGGCGTGAGCCAGTTTTGGCGCAGCCCACTCTGATTCTTAGGAGCAGGCTGCGCTCCTTGACATCAAGGCGAACAGCTGAGTCTGGCGTCGTGGTTGGCCACTAGCCACCTTGGGATCTGGGTGGTCTAGCAGGAGGTGCCTGTCCACTATGCTTTCGGCCAGGTCCAAGATTCATCTCGATTGACGGCGCAGAAAGAGACGAGAGACTTGAAGGAACACACGACGAGTGCTTACTAACAAATGCGTTTACTCTTAACTTTAGCAATAAATACGGGGTAAGAAAAAACAAGACAAAGAACCCTTGGTGGCGCAAGGGTCAGTGAGCTAAGCATCGCCAATTTGAGAGGTGCTGAAAACACGACCAGCTCAGGGCGTACTCGTTCCCTTATCTTACTTATGCTGTGAAAGGTCCGGTAAAGGCAAGAATTGCAGCTATCTTCCTGCGATAATGGTGTCTCTCTCTCTGTGATTCTCGTCTCATTGCCTCATCATCATCATCAGCCTTACTACACCCACTTCAGGGCAAAGGCCTCTCCCATGTCTCTCCAATTAACCCTGTACTTTGCCAGCTGCATCCACCCTTTGCTTGAAAACTTCTTAATCTCGTCCGCCACCTAACCTTCTGCCGCCCCCTGCTACGCTTACTTCATTTCATTTCATTTCATTTTAATACCTTAAAGACCCACAGGGGGTATTACATAAGGGGTGGGTACATACAGTCAAATGAACAAGTGTTATGTTGAAAAATGGTTGGTAACAGCTTCGGCGAATGTGGATGGGCATGAGATGGTAGCGATGTCATTGGAGAGGTCGTTCCAGTCTACAGAAACACGGTGAAAAAAGGAAGCGGCACAGGTAACAGTACGGGCACGGGGGCGAAACACTTGGAAAGGATGACGAATGTGGTGGGATATGCCGGCTGGCGGGGCAATGTAGGGAGCGCAGCGTAGCGAACTATGGAAAAATTTATGGTATAGGCAGAGGCTAGACTTTCTCTTGGAATCCAATCCGTTACCCTTAAGGACCAGCGGTTATCTTGCCTTCGCATTACATGCCCTGCCCAAGCCCATTTCGTCCTCTTGATTTCGACTAGGATGTTTTTAACCCGCGTTTATTCCCTCACCCACTCTGCCGGCTTACGGTCACTTAACGTACACCTATCATTTTTCTTTCCATGGCTCGCTGCGTTGTCCTTAACTTAGGCTGAACTGTTTTCGTTAGCCTCCACGTTTCTGCCCCGTAGGTTAGTACTGGTAAGATAAAGCTGTTGTACACTTTTCTCTTGAGGGAGATTGGTAAACTGCCACTCATGGTCTCCGAGAACTTGCCATATGGGCTCCACCCCATTCGTACCCTTCTAGTTACCTCCCTCTCATGATCGGGATCAGCTGTCACTACCTGCCCTAAGTAGACGTGTTCCGTCACAACATCCACACTCTCGCTGCCAATTGTGAACTGTTGTTCCCTTGCAAGGCTGTTGAACATTACCTTGGTTTTCTGCATGTTAATTTTTAGACCCATCGTTCTGCTCTGCCTGTCTAACTCATTGATCATGATTTGCTGTTCACCTCCTGAGTGACTCAGCAAGGCAATGTCATCAGCGAATCGCAGATTATTTAGGTATTCTCCATTTATTCTTATTTCCAACTGTTCCCAATTCAGTCCTCGGAATACCTCCTGTAAACATGCGGTGAACAGCATTGGCGAGATCGAGTCTCCTTGCCTGACGCCCTTCTTTATTGAAGTTTTATTGCGGATTTTATGGAGGACTATAGTAGAAGTCGAGAGTTCGACGAAAACTCGTCTGGTCGGGGACAAACATGTTGACGAAGAAGAAGGAGCGCCGACCAAAGAAAACAAAAAACAAAAACAGACGTTTCGGCTCCCGTACGGGAGCCTTGTTCACATTGAAATGAAGCAAGCAGCTCAGTGGCATTACATATGCTTGAAAAGAGGGCGCAGGGAGCGTGCGTAGATTGGGTTAAGATTTCCATCGTTGCGGTTGAGGGTGTGACTAGTAGTTTGGATGATTAATGATTCCAAGTGCAGGCGAGGGTATAGCTTCTTTTCCGTTGACAGCACGTGTGCCCGACCCCAGTCGATGTCATGGCCTGTAGATACTGCGTGCTCGGCGATAGCATTTGAATCCACTTTTTCGTTACGTACATCATTACTATGTTCTTTTAGCCGCCTCTCGAAATTTCCGGTTTCGCCAACGTCTGTTTTTGTTTTTTTTTGTTTTCTTTGGTCGGCGCTCCTTCTTCGTCAACAGGACTATAGTAGCTGTGCAGTTGCTATATATAACTTCCAGTATTTTGACATAAGGCTCTTCTACCCCCTGATAACGCAATGCCTGTATGACTGCTGAGGTTTCCACTTTGTCGAATGCTTTCTCGTAATCAAACAAGGCTATATACAGAGGTTGGTTCTATTCTGCACATTTCTCTATCACCTGGTTGATAGTGTGAATATGATCTATTGTGGAACATCCTTTACGAAAGCCTGCCGGATCATTTGGTTGATTAATGTCTAAGGTTTACCTGACTCTATTAGCGATTACCTTAGTAAATACTTTGTAAGAAACGGATAGTAAGCTGATCGGTCTGTAATTTCTGAAGTCCTTGGCGTCTCCCTTATGAATTAAGATAACGTTAGCATTCTTCCAAGCTTCTGGTACAGTCGAGGTCAAAAGGCATTGCGTATAAAGGGTGGCTAGTTTTTCTAGCACGATATCCCCTCCATCCTTCAACAGATCTGCTGTTACCTGATCCTCCCCAGCTGCTTTTCCCCTTTCCATTGCTCCTGAGGCTTTCTTTAGTTCATCTTTCGTTACTGGCGGGATGGCGCATTGCTGTGCACTACTGTCATTCTCGCTAGAACGTTATCTAGTGAGGCTAGCCTAGCAGTGCTGTTTGAGAAACTAGCGGAAATTAAATGGGATGTGATAGGGCTTAGCGAAGTTAGGAGGACAGGTGAGGCGTATACAGCACTCACCTTGCCGACGCTTGTCTTGGAAGGCGCTTGACGCTTTTCTTCCACTTCGCAGTTTTACGGCTGGGCCTCCGTTCAAGTTCAACCTTTGGCGCATGGCTCCACTGCGGCTGCGCTGCATCTGAAGAATTTCCTGCTGACAACGACGCACGGTTTCGAAGATTGCGGACCGTATCTCCTCGTATCATCCGGGAAACCTAGCCTGCTCCCATTGGCCCCAGCAACCACGTTCGAACTACCAAGGTTTCTTCGGCGATACTGGGAATCATTGCTCCGCATTTGCATTCGGCAGTAGCAGCAGTAGCACATCGCCGACACTTGTCTTGGAAGGCGCTTGACGCTTTTCTTCCACTTCGCAGTTTTACGGCTGGGCCTCCGTTCAAGTTCAACCTTTGGCGCATGGCTCCACTGCGGCTGCGCTGCATCTGAAGAATTTCCTGCTGACAACGACGCACGGTTTCGAAGATTGCGGACCGTATCTCCTCGTATCATCCGGGAAACCTAGCCTGCTCCCATTGGCCCCAGCAACCACGTTCGAACCACCGAGGTTTCTTCGGCGATACTGGGAATCATTGCTCCGCATTTGCATTCGGCAGTAGCAGCAGTAGCACATCGCCGACGCTTGTTTTGGAAGGCGCTTGACGCCTTTCTTCCACTTCGCAGGTTGGTGGCTTTGCTTCCTTTATTTTTTTTCTATTGCATCGTCTGCTGCTGCTGCCGGGTGCTGTTGCTTAGTGATAGCCATGCCTAATCATACGGCTCAAGAAGAGCCTGACCCTTGTCTTTCCTGCCATGCTGTTATCCCACCCGATGCCCCATTTTTAACCTGTGTAGCGTGCGAATTCAACTACCATGTTGGAAAAGCATGTTCAGCTCTAACAGCCAGAAGCTACGAAAGCAAAAAGGCCGATAGCAGCATTGCGCAGTGGAAATGTCGGACATGTGTAGTGGCGTCAGAGCGCACTTCTCGACCGTCCAGCGTTCAATGTCGCTCACGTGGCTCCTCCCCTACGCATAGCTGTTCAAATAACGAACAGCAGCAGCTCTCTCAACAGGCACTAATGGGCATCGTGACAGATATGCAAAAAAAGCTATGCCTTCTGATGCCTTTAGTTGAGGCGATGAATGCACTTCCAGAGTTAAAGCAAATAGTGACTGATGTACAAGTGTCTGTCCAACACATGTCGGATAAGTATGATGAAGTGCTACAGCGCCTAACCTAGCAGGACCGTGAACTAACAGACATTAAGGAGCGTATTACAGCAGTGGAAGACTCCGTCAGTGCGAAGGAGATTTCTGATTTAAAGGATCAAGTTAACGAACTTGAACAGTATGGTAGACGGCAGAATCTCGAGATTCATGGGGTCAAATGGGAAGAAAATGAAAACCTTTTACCTAAAATCAATGAGTTGGCTGCTTCCCTTGGCCTTCGTTCGCTTGTTGAAGACGACATTGATGGCATTCACCGTCTTTCCACAAGAAAAGGTCGAAAGGGTCCCATTCTAGTGCGGTTCGTTTCTCGAAAAACAAAAGAGAACTGAAGAGCAAGAATAAGCAACTGGTTGACAGTGAATCAGAAGTCCGCTTCTACGATAACCTTGCCAGTCGAAACAAGCATCTTTTGTGGCTGGCACGCACAAGGGCACAGCAGATGGGTTACTGGTTCACGTGGCAAAAGAATGGAAAGGTGATGGCCCGCAAGGGCCCAGGTGAACCAATTCTGCGGATTTCGTGTGAGGCAGATCTGTGTAATATTAAGGAAACTAAGCAGGCTGAAAGTGATGATTCGGAGGCGTGAGCGTCGATCAACTTAGTTTATCTTTTTCTCTGTTTTTCTTTATCTTTTCTAGCAGGATGGATTACGAAGCATCTTCACAAAACCGCAGTTACTACGCGATACATGAATTTAACGATACAGTAATGGGATTACCTTCTCATTCAAATAAGCCTCTTTCTATGTTTTGTTTAAACTCACAAAGTCTTCGAAACAAAGGAGATGCCGTCTGCGCTTATCTGAACTTACTTCACCATAAATTTGATGTTCTAGCATTTACAGAAACCTGGTTCACTGATTCCTCTGACGTTGCTCAATTTGAAGACTATTCTCATGTGTCTTTGTTCAGAGACAACAAAAAAGGGGGCGGTGTCTCTGTATTTTCATGATGGCGTATCACACGCCTCCCTAGAGTCGTTTTCCGTTGTTGATTGTGATTTTGAGGTACTTGTTGCCGAATCTTGTGGTGTTATTATAATTCTAGTTTATAGACCCCCGTCTGGTAAAGTTGAACGCTTTTTTTCCTACCTTGACAGTGTACTTCACTCGTTTACAGGACATAGCCAATCTGTTGTCGTGCTGGGTGATTTTAACATAGATATATTGACTGAGAATACAGTTTCTAAGAGTTTTATTGGTATGATGTCTTCCTACAGCTGTGCAAATGTTATAAACCTGCCAACAAGAATTACCACAAGTACCAGAACTGCTCTCGATTTATGTTTCACTGATTTCTTACCAAACGATGTACAGTCGGGTGTGATGGCCTGCGATGTTAGCGACCATCTTCCATTTTTTGTCTTTTTGCCCCATTCGAGGAAAACTTTTTCTAATAGCGCAGCTAACACTTTCTATCGGAAAGTTAATGACGAAACTATAAATTGCTTTTGACGCATGATTTCAGAGGTGGACTGGTCACTCGTTTTTAATGAAGAAGATCCTAGTCGCTGTTACGATGTCTTTGAAAAAAAATTTCAAGATGCCTATTATGAAGCCTTTCCTTTAGTCCGCCGCTCTAGGTACAAAAAGTCTAAGAAACCGTGGGTTACGAAAGAGCTGTACAAAAGAATAAGGCAAAAACACAATCTATTTGCTGATTTTTTGAAGCACAAGGACATCAATATACTAAACTTGCATAAAGCTGTAAGGAATAAGCTCAACAGTGATCTAAAAACCGCAAAACAGGAATATTACGCAAAAGCGTTCGCTAATAAACTTGCCCCTAATCAGATATGGAGGTCATACAACAATTTAGTATAAAAACGAACCGAGCCAACTCCAGTAGAGATTGTGGTAGATGGCGTTCCACTCAGTGAGAGCAGTAAGATAGCATTTGAGGAACGATTGAGAAGGATGGAGGAAAAGCGGTGGGCTAGGAAAGTTTTCAGATACCTGTATATAAAGAATATTGACACGAAATGGAGAAAGCGAACTAGAAAATTGACAAGCAAATATCTGGACAGCAGTAAGGGGGCAAATCAGCAATTATCGGTTAAGAAAAAGGTTAAAGAAACAGAGAGAGCTTTGTGGAAAACAGGGATGCTGACGAAATCGGCACTAGAAACATACCGGACCTTTAAACAGGAAATTGTCAAAGAAAATATCTATGATAATTGTAGGGGAAGTTCTTTGTTGTTTGAGGCCAGGACTGGAGTTTTGCGGACTAAGACGTATAGAGTCAGGTACCAGGAGATAGACACTTTGTGCATTGCGTGCGGAGAGGAGGAGGAAACGGCTGAACACTTGATACTTTTCTGTAAAGGGCTTCACCCTACAGTGGAAGGCAGCGGGGCTGACTTACCCAAGGCATTGGGGTTTAGGGATAGTGAAGGGAAAGTGGATTTTAAGAGGTTAGAAGTAACCAAGCGAAGGTTATCTGATTGGTGGCTAAAAGCAAGACAGGAGTAAAATTTCACAAGACATGGCTAGGTGGCTTGAGCCACCGCCCGATGTAAAGGGTTCAGGCGTATCCATCCATCCATCGTCCCTTATCAGACATGTTTAACGAACACTTCCTGACGGTTGGTGAAAATCAGTCTGCGCAAACAACATGCACTGATCCAATGTCATAACTTAATGGCATACCAAAGCCTTCGATATTTCTTTCCCCAACAACTACAGCCGAAATCTCTTCGTATATAATACGTCTAAAAAATAACTGCTCCGTTGGAGCTGATAACATCAAGGGTGAGGTAGTGAAAGCCGTATCTGATATTATCGCACCTTTGTTGTCCCATATATGCAACCAAATGCTCAAAGAAGGCAGGTTTCCAGATAAATTAAAGATAGCAAGAGTTTGTGTGGTACATAAGACAGGAAGCTATAATGATCCTAACAATTATCGCCCAATATCCGTTTTACCGGTCTTCTCAAAAATTGCTGAACAAGTCATCAATACCCGCCTTACTTCGTACTTCATTAAGACCGGAGCTATTGCGAAAGAACAATATGGCTTTCAGAAAGGGAAATCTACGGAAAAAGCTTTACTTCACATAAAGGATAAAATAATTAACAATATAGAAAACAGAATTTTTACACTTGGACTATTCTTAGACTTTAGAAAAGCCTTCGACTCGGTCTGTCACAAACTTTTACTGCGCAAATTACAATTCTATGGGATACGAGGTTCCGCACTTAATCTTATTCAGAGCTACTTATCATCCAGAGTACAATTCACAATGATTAACGACATACCTTCAAGCCACGGCCTTATACGCACTGGTGTGCCACAGGGCTCAATACTGGGTCCTATTCTATTCCTAGTTCACATAAATGACATTGTTAATATTCTTCCTTCCTCCGAAACAGTTTTATACGCTGACGACACAAACATTTTCTTTCATGACGCGAGTTTACAAGCAATAGAATGTAGAGCTAATCTCTGGTTAGAAAACCTTACATTATGGTTGAGGGCCAACAGGTTAGAACTAAACATCACGAAGACGAAGTATGTAATAATCAGAGCTAAAAATAAAGTCATAGATAATGAGCCAATCATATACAATTCGAATGTTTTAAAACGAGTACAGTCAATAAAATTCCTTGGAGTTATATTTAATGAACACCTGTTGTGGACTGACCATATTAATCAAGTAAGAAAAAAAATTTCGCGATCAGTGGGCCTTCTAAATATATTTAGACTTCTATTGCCAGTATGGCTCAAAAAGCAACTTTATTTCAGTTTAATTCATTCACATCTTCACTATTGTTTACTGATATGGGGAGACTCAACATAGACTAATTTAAATGCTTTGTTTTTACTACAGAAAAAGGCCATGCGAGCAATTGCTAATCTAGGCTACTTGGATAGCACTAACTCGTGGTGGAACAGCTTGGGGTTACTGACAATTTTTGAATTAAAAACTCTTCGGCTAGCACTTGAAACATATAACAGATTTCATCTTGAAACTAATTTTTCTGCAACACCAGAACTACCGCAAAACCCATATCCCCTTCGACACATGACAATAAGAGCACCAAAATCAAGAACAAATTACGGATTCCAAACGATTAGATATCAGATGACTACCTTTTTGAATGAAAACAGAAATTTTCATGACCTCCTCCATCAATGCAGAACTCAAAAAATATACAAGAGAAAAGTGATTGCACTGTTGACTACATGACTAAACGGTACATCCTGTGACATATTATAAATTGATAACAGTCAACATGATTGTATATATATTTTTTTCCTTTTTATAATTTCCTGTAACCCAACAGCACGCATCTTAACAACTTCGAAGATACCTTAACACTGTTGTACAGTTTTTCCTTTGCTTTTCTTTTAACATGCCAGCAAGTGTAATGGCGACCGCTACATTTATTGTATTTCTTTATTTTGTGTGTGTATGTGCCGTGTGCAGTTTGCTTACCCCCAGGGAGGAAAGCCCTCGTCAGGCACCACGCCTTTTGGCCTCCTTCCTGAAGTGTATGAAACACACTTCAAATAAATACTTTTCAAACTTTCAAACTTTCAAAGGACGGACACATACTTTGCTATCGCGGATTATAGGATAGACTAGAACTAGGTGTGGGATTCCTCATTAATGAGGAAATAGCTCACGACGTAGAGGAGTTCTACAGTATTAACGAGAACGTAGCAGCTATGGTAATTAGGCTGAATAGGAGGCACAAGCTGAAACTATCGCAGGCATACACGCCCACATCCAGCCATGATGACCAGACCACTGAAAGTTTCTTTGAGGAAGCAGAATCCGCAATGAATAAATTAAAGTCACAGCACATTGTACTGATGGGCGTCTTCAATGCGAAGGTGGGAAAGATGCAGGCTGACGACAACGCGGTAGGTGAATATGGGATAGATACTAGATATAGAAGGGGAGAGTTATCAATCGAATTCGCTCATAGAAATAATTTACGGATCATGATTACCTTCTTCCGGAAACCAGAAAAGAGGAAGAGGACCTGGAAGAGCCCCAATAGTGAGACTACAAATGAGATAGACTTCATGCTATGCGCTAAACCTGGCATCGTTCAGGATGTGGCAGTCCTCGGAAAGCTGCGTTGTAGCGACCACAGGCTGGTAAGGTCTCGAATTTGCTTAGACTTGAAGAGGAAACGAAAGATGCTAGTGAAGAGGAAGTCCAATAATGAGTTAGCCGTAAGAGGGAAAGCAGAGGAGTTTAGCATAGCGCTGCAAAACAGATATTAGACTTTAACTGAGGAAGACGATCTTGATGTTCATACAATGAACGATAATCTAACAGCCATCATTACGAAGTGTGCGGTAGAAGTAGGCGGTAGGAAAGTTCGACAGGACACCGGAAAGCTGTCTCAGGTGACAAAAGATCTGATTAAGAAGCGCCAAAGCATGAGGGTGCCTAACTCTACCTACAGAATAGAACTGACAGAGCTATCGAAGTTAATAAGTGGAAGGTAGTCGACATGAGGAAGTTTAATATGGGGAGAATGGAGCATGCTCTAAAGAACGGAGGTAGCCTAAAAGCGGTGAAGAGGACACTAGGCAAAGGTAAAAACCAGATCTATGCGTTAAGAGACAAACAGGGCAAAGTCATTAGCAATATGGATAGGATAGTTAACGTAGCCGAAGAGTTCTACACAGACCTGTAGAGTAGCCAATGTAATCAGAGCGGTAATGAGAAAGACAGCAGTGCGAGGTTGATTCATTACCTTATTTCTTTTTGTTTTATCTCAGATCTTTCTGATCTCTCGACTGCAGAAAGTATGGCTTTCGCAAAAACGTCAGAAATGGTGCTCAAGCAAGGGTTAAGCGAGGAAACGGCGATGCGTCTCTATGACGAGGAGTCGAAGAGGCAGAAAGAGGAGGTTAACAGGCAGAGAGAGGAGGCAAATAGGCAGAGAAAGGAAATAGCGCAAGCACGCGCAGACTCTCGCGAGGAAGAGCGGGAGGATAAAAAAGTTTGCGAGGCAGAAGAGCGGCAGGATAAAGGAGCTCGCGAGACAGAAGAACGGGAGAAAACAAGGATAGAACGGGAGAACGAGTTTCTTTTGAGGAAACAGGCGCCTGTCGCGGGACGATATCAGGAGATCACGAACGACGCTTAGCGTTCATTCGCGGGTATAGAATCATCCAGACCGGCCAGAGTTTATCCCAGAAAGCTGATGGCTCCTTTTGATGTCAAAAGAGATGATTTGGACCCATATCTGAAAAGATTCTAGGGAATAGTTTTCGGGCAAGGCTGGGAGCGCAGTGAATGGGCCACGGCATTGAGCATGTGTTTAGTCGGGGAGGCGCCGAATGTGTTTGGCGGATTCCTGCTGCTAATTTCATGGACAACGAGAGAGTCAAGGATTCTGAGGATTCTGAAACCGCTTAGCAGTTTTCCTGCAGGCTGAACAACTAGGCTAGATATGTCAAACACAGAAAAGGGTTTTTAAGGGGTGCTTGAGAAGCTGGTGACAGAGCAGCTTTTAGCATGCTGCAGTCCAAAGTTAGCGCTATTCTTGAAAGAAATTTGTGTTCATTGGAAGAGTTTGCCGACACTGCAGACCAATTATTTGAGGCTCAAGGGCTGAGAAATATCAGTAAGGCAAAGGAGGAAACTCAAAAGGGCCTAGAGACAGATGCGACAAAACCAAGAGCCTATGGCGGTGCATCCCAAGCAGCACAGGACATCGGCCCAATATTGCAAAAGGATGGTCCCATCCTGATCCTTTGTAGGGCCAGCTTTGCCAATACAGTTCCAATGTTGGGCCAATAACTTGCGCTGCTTGGGATGTAATGCGACAGTAAGGTGTTTCCTCTGTAGTAAGGTGGGGCACCATGCAGTTGACTGTCGGGCTAGTAGCGTTGCCCAAAAGACACAAGATGTGTTTCAAGGTTGTAAGAGGAGAGGCCATACTGAGGATGAGTGCCGATATAGAACGCAGGACTGAGCTGCATGTGTTGTCGACTCTCGGGTAGAAGTTATCACACGACTTGAAGTTCCACAGCTAAAAGGAGGGCAAACGGCTCCGGAAAATGAGGCGATGAGTGGAACCGTCCTATATTGGTGCTTAGAGACAGCGGAGCCAACACAGTTTTGGTTCGGAGAAGACTGCTGAAGGACGAGGATCTTACAGGGGAAGCGTCAACCGTCACTCTTGTAGATAGCACAGTCAGGTACCTTCCTGAAGCCATGATTATAGTGCCACGCCATATTATACTTTACAGGTAGCGACAAAAAGCGTAGAACAAGGAACCTACAATTTCATCTAGGGAAACATTACGGGTGCAAAAAGTGTCGAGGACAACGATCCTGAGTGGATGATGCTCGACGTTGAAGAAAACCCAAAGGTGGAAATGCCCATGACATCTCAGGCGGGTGATGGGGAAGTGAGTTTCTCGTCGGCAGTGGAGACAAGAGCTCAAGTGGGAGCCCGAGCAACGCAGCGCCCGCTCTCTACTCCCGTTACGATGTGTGTGAGCGTAACACCGGGCGAAATTGTAACTAGGCAACGAAAGTCCTGAGATTGAAAGCCTGCTTCGAAAGAGTTGGGGAAAAGGTTAAAAGAAAGAGGAGTCGTTCGTCATTCGAATATCATTTGGTAAACGGTCTGCTGCACAGGGAGTACATATTTAGCACGGGAATGCGAATTCAACAGCAGGTCTTACCGAAAGATATGCGAGAGACAGTGTTACAATTAGGACAAGACACCATTATGTCCAGACACGAGGGTGTTCTCAAAACGGTGTCTAGAATCACCCGAGAGTTCTTTTGGCCACGTGTTCAGTGTGACGTTAAAAGATTTAATCACTCATGTTACGTGTGCCAGCAGTGTTCCGAAGGGAACAGTTGGTCCCGTACCTCTGGGCAAGATGCCAGCCATCGAGCTACCAATTCAATAGAGTTGCGCTATCGACATTGTGGGGCCAATCTCTCCAGCATCCGCCAGAAGCAATAGATAAGTGCTTACTCGGGTTGACCTGGCCACTCGTTATCCTGATGCGATTCCATTGAACACTATTGACAGTATCCAAGTGGCGGAGGGTCTTGTGGACCTCCTTCACGTCGGAACTTGTGAAGGAGGTTAACCGCCTTTTTCCAGTAAAGCAGTTACAACGCCATGCCATCTCATGTGTAATGGGTTTGTAGAGCGGTTCAACGGCACCCTCAAAATAAGATCAGGAAGTGCCAGGAGAGACCTAGTTGTTGGGATATACATCTCCCAGCTCTTTTATTCGCTTACCGCGAAGTACCGCAAATGAATCTTGGTTTCTCGCCCATCGAGATGTTGTATGTCAGAACCGTTAGAAAACCACTTACAATACTCAAGAAGTTGTGGGCTAATGAAGAGATTGCGTCAGGTCTGAAGACAACATACATATACGTTCTTGAGTTGCGGGACAACTTAGTGGAAACATGCTGGCTTGCACATTAATGCCCGGAAACGGCGCGCGAACGCTATAATGGCTACAATGACAAGAGAGCCACTCACAGAAATCTGAATCCGGGCGACAGGGTTCTCATCCTGCTACCCACGCATCATAATAAGTTACAGATGCAATGGAAGGGCCCTTAGCTTGTGACGCAGAAGAAAAATGAAATGGATTATGAATGATTGATAAATTGTTGAAATAATTTGTTGAAAAATACAAAGAGATCCCGTCCGGTACGCCCTCAAGGTATCATGCTCGGTAGTGGCAGAGGAGACAGATAATGTTGCCGATGTGTCCACGTGCAGTGGGAAGAAAAGTGTAGGATGGGATAAGGTGCTAATAAACCCCAATTTGAATGAAGACAAAGGATCACAGGTAAAGGCCCTACTTCGAAGCAAGGGGGTGTGTTTTCGGATGTTCCGGGCAAAACAAATATCGTATGTTGCAAATTATATCTCTCTAGAGATAGACCAATCAGTGTGAATCAATACCCACTACATTTAGTAGTTCAGGAATTAATTGAAAATGCGGTGCCGGATATGATGGAGCTTGGTGTGATTAAGAAGTTTTGGTACTATCCAGTTATATTAGATTTTCTACGGCTAAATGAGATCGTAGTATCCGATGCCGAACCTATGCCAACAGCGGACGTGGTGTTAGCTAAGGTGGCTCACAAAAGATTTTTTTCTAAACTTAATTGAGCTTAAGTGTATGGGCAAATACCAATGGAAGATAGTCGAAAGAGAATACTGGCTTTTCTTGTTCAGCGAGTTTATTTCAGTTTAAATTCATGCCTTGTAGTTTGAAGAGAGCGTCCGCAATAATCACGAAGCTGATGACGAAGATTTTGGATGGGCTCCAAAATGTAGAACACTATATTGATGACATCCCTGTTTCAACAGATACGTGGGAAGAGCATGTAATTACTCTGGAAAAACTGTTGTACAGAGTTTAGCAAGACAGGTTGATCATAGAACCGACAAAATGTGCGGTGGACTTTGAGCCATTTTTTTTCTCGAACACAAGCAGGGGATGGGCCGCAGCGCGACGAAAGACATCTTGGTCAGAATACAGCAAGCCCAGATCCCGAGGACCAAGAGAGAAATACAGTCATTCCTGTGTTTAATGGGATACTACAGGGACTTTATTCCCGACTATGCTCCCATAGCCGACCCGCTTGTTGAACTCACTAAGAAAGGCGCTAGCAATAAGGTGATTTGGACTGCTGAACATGAGAACACATTCGTGATGTTAAAATGGCACATGGCAAAAATGCACGTTCTGCTTGCTCCGAATTTGGATAAAGGATTTGTTCTTCGCACTGATGCATCAGACACAGCATTAGGAGCCGTACTTTTGTAAGAAGAGAATCGCATCTGCATCCGGTATTTTTTGCAAGTAAGAGAGAATTTGCTAGTGAACGCAACTACTCCACTGTTGAAAAGGAATGCTTGGCGGTGGTGTGGACAGTAAAGAAATTTCACATTTATCTTTACGGGAGACACTTCATAATTCAAACGGATCATTAGCCGCTTGAATATTTAACCAAGGAACAAAATGAACAGTATTAAAGTCATGAGATGGAATTTGGCTTCGGAAGAATACTAATTTCAGGTGGAATATATTAAAGACATAGATAACGTAGGTGCAGACTTGATGAGTAGAGCACACTAAACGGCTCTAGTTGTATCAGGCGCGTGCATGACCGTGCGCCTGTTCCGGACATGCGCGCTGCGGTCCGCCCTTTATCACTTGGTCGGCTATAAAAGCAACGCTTCATAATAAACCTGTGTTCTTGTTCTGGCTATCTTGCTGTTGTCACGTCCTTCGCGGCACGGATACACTGGCTATCTCCGGGATGTATCTTTTTGTTGTTGTGTGCTTATACAAGGGAGTGTGTGCGCACATTAACATGTTTGTTAAAGACACCATGCGGACAACGGCAGTGGTGTCTTAATGTTCCGAAAATGCAATTTCGTGTTCTGTGTTAGTGGTGTGCTTTTGGTGTGTACTTGGCATCTGCGGTGTGCTGTGTGCTGAGTCCAGAATCGCCACGGAAGGTAGTCGGTTGGCTGGAAGGCTTGAATATGATGGTGTGAGCAGTTTTTATGGAAAAACTCTAGAGAGGGGTGGCCCGTTGTCACATATAATAGAAAATTGGAAATACAAGTACAAACGAAAGACGTTTGGAGGAGACGACGAGGTTGGCGATAAGCATGACGTGTATCAAGCGAAGAATGGTGAAGATAAAGAAGTATTTGGTGAGGTGGGAGGAGATGATTGCTGGAGAAGAGAAGACAAAGACGACGACGACGACAAGGATGACGTGTACCAACGCCAAGGTTATAAACGCGCGAGGGAGAGCGTGGCACGGGAGGGAAGAACAGAAATGTGGAGGTTTTGGCGGGTCAGGAACACCACGGATGGAAGAGATCAAAGCCGGCTACTGCTTCAGTGATCTAGAGTTCTACGGCGTCGAACCGTGGATTTCCTGCCATTACTGAGCCCGTTCCGGCGAGTCAACGGATGACGCAACCACCTGCTACGGCCAGGGGTGCTTATAGCCCTGCTTCCACCCATCCGGGTTGTGCCCACAACGCCAACATCATCAGCATAACCTCCGCGGAAGCTTGGACCGGGAGCTCGTAGAACGCCGCCAACGACGCAGCCAGCGACGCCAGCCCGAGCGCTTCGGACGCATCCCGACGCCGGCTACTGGAGCCATGCAATGCTTCATCATCACCGAACCGTGAGCACGAACGCCCAACGCTAGTAGACTGGGTGTTCCCGGGTGGTGTGTATTGGTAGTCTTTTTGTTTTGTGTAAGGTTTGTTACTTTTGTGCGCTACTGTTTGTGTCACGTAGGGTGTATTAAATGTGCGTCAGTGCGTGTACACCTGTCGCCTAGTACATTCTCTGAGCCCGAGTGTTCTCCGGGTATCCGTGACACTCTGATGAGACGCATTCTCTAAGAATGTGCTCGTGTGAGGTTTTTCGCACATTCGCAAGACAGTACTTGATTTTAGAATCGTTAGTATCTTAAAATCGGAGCTTAGAATAGGCTGATAGAGCTGACAGAAGTGATTTGTTAGCTCGAGGTTTATAACTCTATCAACTGTCATGGTACAATACCTTTACCTTAGTTACACGAGCCTAATGGAAATATTGTCAAACAGCTTATCATTCGGTAACGACTGAGTGTTTCTACTTTTTTTAATTTTCTCTGTTTGCCACTCCTCATTTATGACACCAACCAGGGCACCAATAGCTGCTTTAAAGTTCTTAAAGATTTTGCATTGAGTATTGTCATGTCCCGGAGTAATTTCACTTTTTTCTTCTATAGCAATCATCCGGTATAGTGTATTATTCAAAAATGTTATTCCCGTCTTGTCCATCGCCTCCTGTGACGGCTGTAGGCCGCCGACTGCGTATGATTTGGGAAGAAAAGGACTGCACCTTGATTTCCAAACGTGATCGGTGCGAACTGCAGGGCAGTCCCGATACTTTCGACGTCCCCTTTGATCTGCTACCCCTCTTTCAGCCCTCTGAGAGTCCTCCAGACGGCTTTGTGATTCCTAGTTTTGCCCTAATTACTGAACCAGTTAGACCACCTCTCATATGCCAGTTGCTTTTGATTGCAGCGCGCCTGAGCTGTCCGTCTTTTCAATGCCACCTTTCTTCGAACGGCTTCAGGGTGCTGAGGAGAAACATTTTTGCTTTTTTTCTTACGTGCCCATAGTTTTAGAGGACGGAAGTCGAGACCTTGTCTGAGTCTTGTTTGCTGTTGTATTGATTATGCTAACCTCGAGAACCACTTGTGTGGTTCAGACAAGCCCATCACGGCTTATGATTTAGGCCCATTTGCGACATTCGTGATCTGCAAGGGGACGCGAAAAGCTACCATGTTCTCAAGGATGGAGGAAGCAGCGAGGTTTGGAAAGTAAAATGATAGGTGTATCGTTAAGCCACAGGAAGAGGGCGGAAAGGGTCTGGGAATAATCTTCGGTTATTTGCATTTTACTGGAAATTAATAACGGAAAATGAGTTTGGGATGGCGTGTGCGGCAAAGACAAGGTGGCCTTAGCTGGCACAGCGCTGTGTTAATTAGATGTGGACAGGCCTTTGTCCTGCAGCGGGCCTTTTAAGGTTGCTGCTGCCGCTGATGGTTATACTGCCGAAAACCTTCCCAATGTGTTAAGGAGGCTTTTCAGTATATTTTCTTAATTAGTGCCGTATTGGAAACTGTGCTTATGGGGTAGTGGTCACTACCCCATGCACTTATTCTCCCTCACATTCCGGGGCTCTAGGATCTATCTACTGCGTCAGTTCAGGCGAGTGTATTCGTGTTGTAGGCAGCGTTGCGGCCCCGGCTCATTTAGGAATGTGAACTCGGTGTCTGTTAATAGAGTGTGCATTCGATCCCATATTTTCAGTCATCCTGGCATCTCCCAGCCGTGCGCGGACTGTAAATGTCCCTGCATATTAGTACAGTTGCTGTTGGGTATGTTAGACAAATGTGTTTCACCCATCCGAGATTGACTACTGTATTATTTTGTCCGGCGGCAATTGACACTAGTTTTAGTGGCGATTTATTTGGGCGCGCGATGGCACCAACTTCTTTGTTGTGATTTCCGCATACCTGCCTAAACCAGTTTGTGCTAGAGATCTGTATCGTGGCCTCGTACCGACCTGCGCCTAAAAGCTCAATTTTAGTTATCATCAGCATCATCATCAGCCTGACTACACCCCGTGCAGGGGGCGCCTAAATAACTTTGTGCTTCGCCAGCTGCGGCCACCATATCCCCAAAACTTCTTAATCTCATCCGCCCTCCCTCCTATCTTTTTGCCGCCCCCTACTACGCTTGCCTTGTCTCTGAATCCACTCCGTTACCCTCGCTTACAAGTGGTTAATTTCCTTTGCATAACATGCCCTGTTAAAGTCCATTTCTTCCTCTTGATTTCGACTAGGATACTACTAACAACAGCCGCCGCGGTGGCGCAGCGGTGATGGCGCTCGGCTGCTGAAACGAAAACTGGGGTTCAATCCCGGCCCCGGCGGTCGAATCTGAACGTAGGCGCAGTTCCGGAGGCCTGTGCGATATCAGTACATAGTAAATTACCCCAGATGTTAGAAATTTCCGGGACCTCCACTAAGGCGTCCTTCGTAGCTTCAGTCACTTTGGTACGTTAAATATCTGTAAACGTGACGAAACGAATTCATTAACACGCGTTTGCTTCCTCACCCATTCTGCCCGCTTCCGGTATCTTAACGTTACACTTATTATTTTTTCCATAGCTCACCGTGTTTTCCTTAAAATAAGCTGAACGCTTTTCGTTAGCCTACTCATTTCTGGCTCAGAGTAGAGCACCAGTGAGATACACATGTATACTTTTCTCTTGACCGATATCAGTAAACTGTCATTCATGACGTGAAAGAACCAGCGTTTTAAGCTCCATCACATTCTTGTTCCTCCAGCTATTTCTCTCTCATCATCCGGATCAGCGGCCTCTACCTGTTCTAATTAGATGTATTCTTTTACCATTTCCAGCACCTCGTTAACAATTCTAAAATGTTGTTTTCTTTCGGCACTGTTGAATATTACATTGGTTTCCTGAATGTTAATATTTAGACCCACCGTTCTGCTCTGCCTGCCTAACTCATTGATCACGCTTTGCAGCTCATCTCCTGAGTCACTTAGCAAGCCAATGTCATCAGCGAGTAGCAGACAGCATAGAAATTCGCCACTAACTCTTATCCCCAAATGTTCCCAATCAAGGCCTCCGATACCCCTGTAAACAGGCGGTGAAAAGCACTGACAATATGGCGCCTCCCTGCTGGACAGTTGCCTTATTGGAAGTTCATTGCTGACTTCATGGAGGACTATGGTAGCAGCGCAGTCGTTAAAGATATCATCTGGTATTTTCTAAAACGTGATTCCGCAATGCCCGTGTGACTGCACAGGTTTCCACTTTGTCCAGTGCTTTCTCGTAATCAATGAAGCCTACATAGAGGCGTTGGATGTATTCTGCGCATTCCTTTATCACCTGAGTGATATTGTGAATATGATTTATTTTCGAGTATCCCTCACGGAAGTGTGCATGATATTTTGGTTCGTTGATATCTAAGGTGGTCCTCTTACAAATAGTGAATTCCTTATTAAATACCTTTAGGCAACAAACAGTGAGCGATCAGACTGTAATTTTTCTTGTCCTTGATGACTCGTTTCTTATG
Organism: Amblyomma americanum; assembly: GCF_052857255.1. NCBI lineage: Eukaryota > Metazoa > Arthropoda > Arachnida > Ixodida > Ixodidae > Amblyomma > Amblyomma americanum. Next base: position 233,513,556 of record NC_135498.1, read on the forward strand.
AATTAAGATAACCCCTTACAAAAATTTCTTTAGACAGTCCATAGACTGTCTATGAACTTTAGTCTAAGAAGTCGTTAGACTGTCTATAGACAAGTCCTTTAGACCAGCTCATAGACAATCTATAGATTTATGGCCATACACATTTTGTAGACTTTTGTCTATAGAGAGTTCATAGACAAATGTCTACTGAAAGTAGATAGGTCCATAAACAGTCTATAGACATAGGTCCATAGACAGTCTATAGATGATTTATAGATATACGGCCATACACTTCCTATAGACTTCTGTCCATAGACCATCTACAGACAAATGTCTACTGATAATAGACACAGCTCTATAGGCAGTCTATAGATGATCTATAGACTTAGGCCATACACTTCCTGCAGATTTGTCTATAGACAAAAATCTACTGGTCCAGTAGACATAGGTCTATAGACTGTCTATAGACATTCCACAGTTATGTGGCCTGGCAATTCTGTAGATATTTGTCTATAGACAGTCTATAGAGCTCTGTCTAAACACCCCTAATAGACCATTGTCTGTAGACTGCCTATAGAAAGTCTACAACTGTTGAAAAAGGTCACCACACGGTCTTCACAAATGACATGACAATCAATATACTTACAATTTAGTTAATTTCCAAGCTATGCAGGCAAGGAATATGCAATACATGCATCATAAGAACGCACCACATAAAAATAAATGCTGAAAGTAATGGTCCGAATATAGTTTCCTCAGAAGCAACCTTGCGACCAGTTGTCTGCAGTCAGTCATCTGGGCATGTTGACCAGTACAAAGGAAGAAAAAAAATAAGAGGAACTGAAAAAAAAAAATTCCCACTCCATCTCTACAAATGTGCTTTACAACACAAGGCATATATATCCTAGCTATCCCATTCAAGAAAGCTAGTCGATGTTTTGGTTTGGTTTTATGTGGTCCAAAACCCAAGGTGACTTTGGCTATGAGAGGCGCTGTAGTGAAAGGTTGCGGAGTAATTTCGGCCACCTGCAGTTTCTTACCGTACACTGACATTGCATAGAACACAGGCTTCTAGCATTTTGCCTCTATCAAAACGCGACAGGCTAGACCAGGATCGAACCTGCATCATTCAGGTTGTAGTAGTAGTACAGTTTATTTGGGACAAAAAATATACAGAATTTGCCCTTGGTGAGAAGGCTAATGGCATTTTTGCCTGATGAGGCCATCCCACCCCTGACAGCAGTGGCAACCACTATAGGCATATTCGAACACATTTGCAGTACAGTACATCGTACAACAACCAATATGTATGCAAGCACACAAAACAAAACAAATGGACAACCCTGAGGACTGTGTGCATGCTTCTGTATATGGAAAAAAAGGTTTACAAATTCCCGAATACTATTTACATGTACAACACACCCAAATATCATCCATGACACAAAAGAAATTCTTTGACTTATTATTCCATTAGGTACATATGTCTTAGTGTTTTCTTTAGGTAGTGATGGGTAGATTGGTAATAATTCAAAGATGGATGGATATTGATTCAATAAATTTGCTATTTGCATACATAATCTCACATCACCATAGTTGGTGCGAGATCGAGGCACCTGTATTTTATCTTCCCTAAGGAGATGTGGAGTGCTTCTTTTTGCATTGAACCTCAATATTTGAACAGTGTAACATATACAGGTGCACGATTTCCAGAAATAACTTATATTTGAATAGCTTACTGATCTCTAGTATGTCATAGATCATAGAGTATGGCAAGCAATGTTCTATTTTTGGAATTTTCGAATACCACATATTGAGCGCTTTTGCAGAGGGCGCAGCTAATGAAGGTTTCTTCGTGTTGTGTCCGACGATACCAGGGAGCAGTATCTTAAATGCGAATGAAAGAGAGCATAGTAAGTTTGTTGCTTCACTGGCAACCTGTTTAATATGCCAAAATCACGTGAAGTTCAATTCGGAGAGCTTCTGTGTGCGAATTCCAGAGAAACGTTTCATGAAAGATAACACCTAGAAAGAAAATCCTCTTCGACTGGTTGATAATGTTATTCCTGAACTTTAATTTGAACTCACTATCTTTTTTGCTACCTTTAGGCTTGAAAATCAGGTATTCCATCTTGTTTATCTTTAGGTCTAGGTTATTAAAGGTTAACCAAAAGTCTAAATAGTGAAGCCATTCATTTGCTTCCCTGTAAACGAAGCTTTTATTGCAACCTGAAAAAAAATACATTAGTGTCATCTGCATGTAATACCATTTCAGAGCAGCCTGGGGTGTTTACAACATCACTAATATATATCAAGAATATTATGGGGCCTAGAATGGATCCCTATGGAACTCCGTATTTAATAGTGCCTCGATCAGATTCGGTGCTCTTTATTGTGGTGTATTGCTCCCTGCAAATTAAACAGGTTTCCATCAGGGCATGTGCTGTACCTTGGATTCCATAGAACGGTAGCTTTATTAATAATATATCATGATGGACAGAATCAAAGGCTTTTCTGAAATCTAGAAATAAACCCAAAGTAAGCTTTCATTTCTTCATGTTGTCAAGAATTTTCTGTTTAATATAAAGTAAAGCAGTTTCAGTTGCACTTTACTTTCTGAATCCAAACTGCTTGTTTACTATAAAGTTATGCAGAGTGAGGAAATCGACAATTCTTTTGTTCATTATGTGTTCAGCAACTTTTGAAAAGACTGAAAGCACTGACATTGGTCTATAGTTGTTCAAGTCTTCAAAAGCACCACCTTTAATTATAGCTGGAACATGCGCAAGCTTCATTTGGTTTGGAAATATCCCTGCTTGAAGTATGCAGTTGCATATATGCGTAAGGACTGGAGTTATCAGTGCGGCTACAGCTTTCACGGGGGAAACTTTCACATCATCGTAGGCTGATGTACAGTTGTCCTTCAGCGTCATGATTATGTTGAGGACTTCTTCGGCGCAAGTTGGAGTGAGAAATATAGCTTGAGGATTTTGAACATTCATGTATTGTTCACATGATAATGTACCATGAATATCATTTGAGGCACCAACTTCTACAAAGTGCATGTTGAAAAGGTTTGCAATGTTTTCGTCAGTTGTTCAGCCCTCTGTAGGTAATGCACAGCGGTAATTTCGTCTTGTGTAATAGCCTTAACTTGCAGCTTTTCTACAATCTCATTTACTTTGCTTAGCAAGTCCTCATCCTGGTTTTATTTTATTTTTATTTATTTATTTATGTGCATACTGCAGACCATGGTTAGGTCCAAGCAGGAAGGGCAGGTGCACAAAAAGCAAAAGTAAAGCAACAAAAATACAATACAGCAAAGATAATGTAGTAAAACAACAATACAGCAATGCAAGACAAAGCAGAAAAAATACATAATACGCAATATCAAAGATGGCTGAGGAACGCGTCTGTTTTTCAGGGTTGATTTGGTTCGGTTAATGAGTTCCAGTCAGATATGGTGCGTGGGAAAAAGGAAAACTTGAATGAGTTAGTCCGGGCAAAATATGGTTTTAAAAGAGCTTTGTGATAGTGTCGTGTATTCCGTGTTGGCATTGGGGAAAGATAAGCAGAAGGGTCAAGTCTGAGTTTATTATTAAGAAGTAATGAAAGAAAATCTAAACGAAAATTTCGTCTTCTTACCTGTAGTTCTTCAATACCGTTAGCACGCATCAAGTCTGAGGGGGAGTCAGTGGGTAGATATTTTGAATATATGAATCTAATTGCTTTCCTTTGAACGTTCTCGAGCTTTCTTATGTTAGACTTAGTATACGGGTCCCAAATTATGCAAGCATATTCAAGCTTGGGTCTAATTAGAGCATTGTAACCTAAGAGCTTAACGTTAGCGGGGGCGTTTCGAAGTTTATGCCTTATATAACAAAGCTTACGGAATGCGAGTGAACAGATGTTATCTATGTGAGTGTTCCAGGAAAGGTTATTAGTAAGTGTTACACCCAAGTACTTTACGGACGCTACTTGTTGCAATGGTGATGATTCTAATTTATATGCATATTGTAGAGCGTTTATCTTGTTGGTTATGCGAAGAGAAACACTTTTATCTGCGTTCAGTGTCATGTCCCAGCGCTTGCACCACTCTACAATATTAGTAAGCGTATTTTGTAGGTCATTCTGATCGTTTTCATTGCTAACATCGCGAAATAAAACACAGTCATCAGCATATAATCGAATATGTACGCCAGTACAAACTTCACCGATGATGTCGTTAATGTATATTAGAAAGAGTAGTGGCCCCAGTACGCTTCCCTGTGGCACACCTGATGGGACTGGGAGACAGCCAGACTGGTGACGACCGATTGAAACATGTTGACTCCGGTTAGTTAAATAATCATTTATCCAGGAAATAAATAAAGGCGGAAGTCCAATAGTTTTTAGTTTTAGAATAAGGCTGTGGTGTGGAACTTTGTCAAACGCTTTACTGAAATCTAGAAAGATCGCGTCAATCTGGCTGTTATTGTCAAGTGATGCCGCAAATGAATGGATAACTGAAAGTAGTTGAGTTACTGTGGAAAACCCTTTGCGAAAACCATGCTGGTAATCTGTCAGAATGTTGTTGCGATCTAAGAATTCATTAATGCTAGTTGCGACAATATGTTCCATTAATTTGCAGCAAGATGACGTTAAGGATATAGGTCGATAATTGGTCACCTGAAGGCGGTCGCCTTTTTTAAATACAGGTACGACTCGGGCTATCTTCCAGTCCTCAGGTACACACCCGGTTAACAATGACGCGCGAAATATAATAACCAAAAACCTGGCCAGAGATTCAGCATACCTCCGAAGAAAACCGTTAGGAATATCGTCGGGCCCTGGGGATGATTTAGTTTTCAGGTTTAGTAACATTGAAACGACACCATCATACGAGATGAAGTTAACTTCAGATGGATGTGCTGAAGTTGTGCTTGGTGCATCGTACAGTTTTGGTTTAGAAAATACACTGTGAAAGTAATTGTTAAAATGGTGAGCAATGGCAGGCTGATTGGTAACCGTTGTACCGTTGATAGTCATTTCTGATATAGGGGCTTTTTTATCGCTAATGTGGCGCCAGAATTTACCCGGGTCGTTTTTTATGAAGTTCGGCAGAGTTGTTTTGAAATAATAATCTTTTGAACGGCGTACAGCAAGGGCGAGGTTTTCTCTTAAATGGTTGATTGTGCTCTGCTGTGCACAATGCTTTTTTAGCCTTTTGATTCGGCGTCTGAGATGAATGATACTGCGTGTCATCCAAGGCGTCTGCTTGCGAATGTTTTTGTATTTTACAGGTATGAAATTTATAAGGCAATAGTGACACATTTTCTTAAACTGATTCCAGAGTGCGCAGGCGTCGGTTCCATCAAATTCGACAATGCATGTTTCAAGATGCTCAATAACTGAGGCGTCATCGGCACGTGTGAAGTCCATGATACGATGTGCTTTACATGTTTTTGTCTTGGCAAGCGGTTTTATGGGAATGAAAACACTAACAAGATGATGATCTGAAAGTCCTGGTGCGATAGACACATTGCAATCATGGAAAACATGGGGAACAAATGCAAGATCCAACACTGAATTACTCATGCGAAATTCGCGGGTTGGCTCGCGAACCACTTGACACAAGTTGTGCGTGAACATAATGTCGAATACAATATCCACGTTTTTTTTGTACCCGGAACATGGCTGCAGACGTTCCCAGTCAACGCCAGGTAAGTTGAAATCACCGAATAGCAATATTTTACTCTTTTTGTAATTTGACATGTGAACTTGTAAATTAGTTAGATAATCTTGCGTTACGTTAGGAGGCCTGTAAACAGCATACAAAATAAAGCAATGTCCCCAGCAAAACAGTTTCATGCAAAGGCACTCAAGATCAGGTACATCTTCTAGCGAAACAGCCTGTATATTATTTTTAATGAGTACTGCAACTCCTCCACCTCTCGAGGGCCTATCCTTGCGAAATACCTTGTACGAGGGTGGAAAGATGAGGTCGTCGGTAATGTCGCTGTGCAGCCAAGTTTCTGTTATAACCGCAACGTGAGGGTCATGTTGTAGGAGAAGGATTTCAAGCTGCTCGGTTTTATTGGCGACGCTTCGAGCGTTAACATTAATTATTCGGAGATGCTTATTCACTGTCACTGTCGCAATTCCTTTGTCACCTCTATTACGTTTATGTTGGGGAAATCGGTATTTAGAAGCAGAGACCTTATTATGGCTTAGAATTGCGTGATCTATGGAGTTGACTGCACCACTGAAGGCGTTAAGGGTCGTGTCTGTTTCATACGATAGTTTTTTCGCAAAGGCACCTTGTCGTTCTTTTCATAGTCCCAAACGTAGGCTTGACTGTTGATAAAAATTTTGTCGAAAACTAATGAAACTTTGTCGCCTTTATCGCGGTTCGGCTTGGTACTGTTCCAGAGATTTCTTCTTATGTCTCTTGTTTTATAGGAAAAGTCTTCACCGATCGATATACCACTGTCTTTCAGTTTACGTCCTTGCTTTAGAATTTCGGTTTTTTGACGGGAGTCCAGGAGCTTGAATATAACTGGCCTAGTTTTGTTCTCTGCAGGTTTTCCCAAACGATGAATGCGCTCTATGGTAACTGGTGCGAGATCAAGTTTGTCCTGAATGATCTTTTGGTTAACATCACGCTCCAAGGACTCAGAAGTCTCGTCATCTTCTTCTTTGAAGCCGTAAACAATTAAGTTCGATCTACGGCTGCGGTTTCCCAAGTCATCTATTCTGTTTTCCAGGTTTTGAATTACACGATTCATAGATTCGAGCTGGTCTTGACAGAGAACGATTTTGGCTTCCAGTCTCGATACTGCGTCTAGTTTAGTTTCTATGTCAGTCAACCGTTTTTCTTTTATCTCTTTGATGTCTGCAGCTATATCTTCCAGTTGTTTTGAAAGCTGTGCATTATTGGGACCCGGATTTGTCTCAATATCACCATCCAGCGCTAACAATTCTTTCAAGTACAGAGCAACTCGATAGAAGAACCAACACATCCGTGGGCACGGCAGCAGAAATAGAAAGGGATCACTAGAACGAATACATTTTGAGTAGCGTTTCCTCACCTGCGGAATGAAGAGGAACGGATTACGTGACCGCATCCCTGAAATGCCACCGTGCCCAGTGGGCGCGCCGGTCCCGAGTGGGTCATTTATAGGCTGGTGATGTGGTGGCGCTGTTCCTTGGTCATGCACGCTGTCATCGGTGCGTGTAGCCGCTGACTGTCTTATCACGAAATTCCAGGGCGTCGGTTGAAGCACCGGACCCACGTGGAAGGCGGTGATGTTCTGGATGACGAACTCCTTTTCATGCACAGGCGGCCCGGCGAAGCAGCTGGCGATGGCGAACAGCACACCGATCCACAACTGCGGAATGAAGAGGAACGGATTACGTGACCGCATCCCTGAAATGCCACCGTGCCCAGTGGGCGCGCCGGTCCCGAGTGGGTCATTTATAGGCTGGTGATGTGGTGGCGCTGTTCCTTGGTCATGCACGCTGTCATCGGTGCGTGTAGCCGCTGACTGTCTTATCACGAAATTCCAGGGCGTCGGTTGAAGCACCGGACCCACGTGGAAGGCGGTGATGTTCTGGATGACGAACTCCTTTTCATGCACAGGCGGCCCGGCGAAGCAGCTGGCGATGGCGAACAGCACACCGATCCACAACTGCGGAATGAAGAGGAACGGATTACGTGACCGCATCCCTGAAATGCCACCGTGCCCAGTCAATATATGAAGCTCTAGGGTTAGAAAGCGACTACGCCACTCCAAATCATCTAGGTCCTGCTTCAGCTGAGTTATATCACTACCTACATTGTTAGATTCCAGCCCTTCAACTCATTTCGTTAGTTGTTTTGTAGGTTTTTTCTTGAACAGTCGGGTGGTTCTGAATGTCGTCAAACTTATCAGAGAGCAACTGCATTTGCGTCTCAAATGCATCAAACTTTTTTGACACAGGCAAAAGAGCATCAAGCTTCGTTTCAGTCTGCAGTAATCTGAGTATCACGTCGGAATCATGCTGCTGATTTTCTGTGGTGCTTGTGCCCTTGTGGTTGCCTCGACAAGTCACATTTCCATGCTTTCTTTTTGGCTTCGTGCTTAGCATTGAAAGATTCTTCTGTTATTCCCGCACATGCACCACGATGAAAATTAAATTTGCACTCTGAGCATGTTGCAAAGATGCTATCAGTGAGTGGAAGACTGCAAGCACAACAACGAGCTATAGTACACTCAGATCTTTTACACAAACCCATCCACTTAGGAGCAGCGCCGACGTAAAAGGAAAACAAAACAACATTCAGTGAGGCATAATTATGCACAAACCTGCACAAAGGCAGAGACGATTACATGATGCTCGCAGTTGCGGTCACCACTGCCAAGTGAGGTCCCAGTGGAAGGAATCTTCTTTTATAGCCCACAGTGAACCGTTGATGCTGTGCTGGATTTCCGGGTGACACCGACGACCACGCCTTCCTGGTCCACCGCTCGAGACTACCGTCTGTCTTCAGGGCCCGTGCGATGACCAGTGAGATGTACGGCTGCACAGTGGGTAATCTGCTCAAAGGCAGAGACGGTTATGTGATGCTCGTAGTTATCGTCGCTACTTTGCAGTGGTGACGATAACTTGACGTAGCTTTACATAACATAACTGATGACTTGGCATAACTTGAGCACCTGAAGAACACGATAACCACTGAGCCATCGCGCGGAATTCATCATTTCAGTAAATATGCATGACAAACTTTAAGTGGCTGTCATAAAACATTGTAACTAATACCCACATTCCGTGCAGCACTCTACCTCTACACTAAATGCCTACTGCGAATACTGACCTCTGTATGCATTCCCTTTACATTAATTGGAATAGAATACTTAGGAAACTTGTGCCACTTATCATTGACTCGCTACGGGCTGTTGAGAATCCTGCCCCATAAAACGTACATTCAGTGCTCCTTGCAAAAGGATCCCACCTGGAGAATATTCAAGCATTTATTCTTATACCCGCTATTGAACAAGCGCTTCAAAATACACTGCATGAAGCCTGGTACGTACGCCGATACTGAAACGGGCACAAGCCATGCAAAACCTACCAGGCAGACTGCGTACTATTTCACCACGGTTTTGCGCCCACAACTTGAAGCACTAAGACGAAACAGCATACTCATACACCAGAGTGCGCTCTTTGGAACAAGCGGGTTAGACCGCTTCCATGCCATGCTCATTATCCAGAAAAACTCAAACAGCACATAGTGGCTGCAGCAGCGCCATTTCAGAACCATTCGTGAGCTTCAGACAACAAGCTCATTATTGTAAGGAAGAAATACCATCTCAAATTCAGTTAAGTTTTTATTTCAAGTGCAGCCCGGACAGAGCAGTAAAAAGGACACACTTGCATGCAGGTACCCTAACCTAACGCAGATAGCAAAATCAACGAAAGCAACGAACACGCTCAAAGTAAGAATTAATTCATTGAAGCAATTAACGTGTTCATCAAAAGGCGCAGCCATAATAAATCAGCGCGAGCAGAATTGCATTCGTGGCGCAATTAAGCGCAGAGTTACATTGGCGTTTTTGTAATGTAGCAGTCTGAGATCAGAAACGCATACTCTTCCTCTCGAACAATTGGTACTGGAGAAATTTGTGCACGCGTAAGCGGGGTCCATGAACGAGCCTCTCGAAACTAATTGTAAGCCATCTCTTGTCGAGGCGACCTTTACTCAGCTTTCGAAATGAATTGCCCGCAGGCCAGCGGCGGCGGCCAACCGCTCGGATAACAGGGATGGACGAATCTATACGTGTGCAACGAAAGGGGAGACCGGATGCAGCTCGTAGGTTCTTCGCGGTGTTTGTACACGCTCGCCATTTGCGCCGGCCACCACATTTTTTTCAACCATCACTCAATTAGAATTCCTCCACCGCCGCTTCACTAAAAATTTGACAAACGCCTCTAACGCATACATGGCTTGCACGTGACGTCACATCCGCCTGCTCGTTGACCCGGCGACCATGCTTGTGACCCAGTCGCTTAGTCTTCGTTCAGTGCTGTGCTGCCGCGGATGCTTTCAAATTCGTGGCACCGGCACCGTTCACAGCTCTTCTTCATCCGATTTGTGCCTGCTATGGCGCCGCATAAACCTTTAAACGCGGGTTATTACTCTGAACTCATCGGCACTATTCGCCTTCGTTACGAAGACAAGTTGAAACTGTGCGATGATATCGATCCATACACGCTGCGGCCCGGAGTGGACACAAGTGCCGATGTGAGTGGCTTCCCCGAGATTTCGCACGGCGACATCGTCACGTATCTTGTGTTTTCCGCGAGCTTTGTGACTTTGGAAAACATGAAAGCGTACAAAGCTTTGGAGTCCCACAATAATTTTACAAGCGGCTGGGTGAAGCACCTTTCTGCCAAGGAATTCCAGGACGGCAAAGTTGTCCTGCTCGGCGAGGTAAGCATTACGAATCCATTTGATGATTGCAAACCTTGTTAATCTGTATGAGCAAAGCTGTGACGAATGGTCTGTACGCCGTTTGCGCTAAGCGCTCTGTGCGGCGCATCAGAAGCGCGACATTCGGTTATGTATGTACGCGAGCACGTGAAGTGCCCGAAAAACGTGAAAGGAGGCGGAAAAACCTTATCGGTTCCAAAAAACACAGAAAAACGGAACTTGAGGTCAAATCTAGGTGATCAGAATACTTTGCTTCGTGATGACCTCGGTGGCTCGCTCGAGGACCCGCCGTTGAACAGCCAAGTCCGAGCTGGGGAGCGCAGTCTCCCACAGATTAAATGAACCGAGTTGCAGCTCCCATTATGTGCCTTTGTTTTTATTTTGCACAGTCTGAATGGCATTCAAAATGAGCAGGTTCAGACAGACAAGTTCGTGCACGGCAACTCTGAAAAAAAAACGGCTCAAATGTTTTCTTCTAAGACGACATCCCTAGGCAAAGTACAACTGAACCGCAGCAATTTTGAAACGATAGGTCAGTAAAGCCGACGTTTTTTCTCGTTGTCTTGGCAGGTGAACCACTCACAGAGGCTGGGGCACAAACCTCTCCAAGTGTGGATTTTGTGCAAGAAGGATGGCGCTGTGATCACTGCGCACTGCACATGTATGGCTGGAGCAGGGGAAGCATGCTCCTATGTTGGAGCCCGTTTGTTTGCAGTTGAGACCGGCATCAAAATGATGAAGTCAAGAAGTTGCACCCATAAGGATGATATGTGGCTGCCCGCTTATGTCGAAAAAGTACAATATAAGCGACTCACGGACATAAACTTCACATCATCTAAAGGGAAAAAGCGGCAGCTTGATAGCAATTCCTTTGAGGCAGGTCCAGTCAAGGAGCGGGCTCATGTCCCGCCACTTTCAGAGCAGGAGCGTACCAAGCTTTACGGCTCAATTCAGGATGCCGGCATTGTTCCTTCAATTTTTTCAGTCCTCCCCGGATATGATGGACACTTTCAAAATCCTGTACTGATGCATGATGCCCGTTTGAGAAACCTCTACTCCGAAGAAATGTTGGCGCATGATTTGGATATTTTGGTTAAGAAAGCCAATGATGTCATGCCATCAATAATTATAAGTGAAGAGACCGTAACGGCCGTTGAAGCTTTGACAAGGCAACAGAGCAGATCGTCTAATTGGTTTTTGTACCGAGCGGGCAGGGTGACTGCTTCTATAATGAAAAGGGTGTGCCACACAAGCATTGATAACCCTAGCGTATCACTGCTAAAACTGATATGCTATCCTGAAAAGCAGTCGCTGAAGACGCCTGCCATCACATGGAGAGTGAAAAATGATCCCCGTGCCTTCAGGGCATACCAAACCAGTGAAGCCGAGAAGCACGACATGTTCAAGTGCTCCAAGTCGGGGCTGCACCTGAGTACCAAGATATCCGTTTGTTGGAGCAACACCAGAGGGTCTTGTTTGTTGCGCATGCTGTGGGAAGGGTGTTGTTGAACTTAAGTGCCCATTTTCGCTCAGGGAAGTGAAGGACGTTACAGAGATGGCTTCTGCAGGTTCCTGCCTGGAAACTGTCAATGGTGTAGTCCAGCTACGGCGACAACACGGATATTTCTACCAAGTGCAGACACAAAAGGCTGTATGTGATGTTCAGTGGTGCGACTTCGTGGTGTGGACACCTAATTTGTTGCACGTGGAGAGAATACAGAAAGACAGGCACTTTTGTGAGGAAATTCTGGCTGCTGGAAGAAAATTCTTCATTCATGCAATCCTGCCCGAGCTTTTCAGCACCTACTTCACCAGGCAGCATGCTGGTCCAGTGGTAAACTCTCCCAGTGATGTCTACTGTTTTTTCCGTGGACCAGAAACTGGAAAGATGGTTGCTTGCGACAACGCATCCTGCCACTACAAATGGTTCCACTTTTCATGCGTGGCACTCAAGCGAGCACCAAAAACTACACTGTGGTTTTGTCCAGAGTGCAAAGGACCCAAAGGCTAAGCAACCTGTAACACAACTTGGACAGCTGCCTCATGTTTCAACCTTGGAAGTGCGTCTTGAGGCTGGAACACACGTGGCCCATATGGGACACGCTGAAATCTGGCGTTGAGAAATGACAATGCCGTCAGCAGATTCTGAGTTTGCTTTATTCAGACATGCAGGAGCAGGATTCACAATCACTCATCCACTGAGGCCGAAGCCTGCTGTCCAGTGGCGTCCTTTGGTGCAGCAACAATTGATGCACACAAGTTAGATAGCACACAACACACAGTTACAATTTTGTCGAGTGGTGCGACTTCATCTCCTGGCCGGCACACAACGTAATCGATTGGCACGACAGACTTCAGAAAAATAAACTTATTCCTAATGAGTCCAATTACTCTTTCCACCTGTATTCGCACGTTTGCGAGCTTTCTTGTGCTCTGCACATCTTCTGCTGAAAGTTGTTTCTTTCCCCTGGTAAACGCTGGCCCGTGAAGTTTTGCACAGTAGAAACCAACGCTTTCGCTGATGTTAAAACCCCTGTCTGCGAGTACAACGTCTCCAGGCACCAAGTTGTCCAAAAACCCACAGTGTTCGGTGATATGTTTGTCACGTGCCCTGCCTCCCCAACCTTCGGATATATATGTAACAACACCTTGTGGAGCAATCCCAATCAGGAACTTGGCTGTATTGCTACCTTTATACTTGGACCATGTTCCACATCTTGGAAGATACGATGATGGCCTTTCTATCTTGATTTCGAAGCAATCGATGATGACTGCTACATTCGCACCAAACGAGTCGTAGAATGCCTGTGGCATTGTCTTTTGCAAAGCATCTCGTGTGGGCCAGATTATTTTATCTTTAAGTCTGCAATACGCCACGTGCAGCCACTTGTCGAAAATGCGCGATACGGTAGCCTCTGAAATATTGTACCGAAATGCAAGGTCAGCGTTTTGCAGATTTACTTTTAGCTTCATCATGAACAGAACGAATTCTTGAAATTTTGTGAGCTTATTGTTGACATTGTGTGAAATGAAGCTTGCTAGTGCTTCGAACACAGCAAATAAAACAGCAAAGTTTGGCATCCCAGTGTACAGTCGCACCTTTGCTTCACAACTTTTCAGTGAGTCTTCAGTCACCTCGAGCTGCTCTTTCTCTTTCTGCAATGTGTACAGATGTTCATTCAGCACTACAGAATGCTGCTCCAGTGCCTGTATGTCTTGCATGGTCATGTCGGTTTGAACAGCGATTCCTGTATAAAAAAAAGTTTATAAGCTCGTAATCTAGAGTGGCAGCCAGCGAAACTGCATGCTGGCTAGGCATCACAAGCACTAGGTAAGCGGACCGACGCACCAAAAGCCTTGGAATGCAACGTAAGCAAATACAAATGACCATGCATTACTATGAAAAAAAAATGCCTACTGACCTGTCTCATTTTCATCGGCGCTGACTTCCTCGGCTTGCGGTGGCTGTGGGGAATCGGGACAGGCACGCGGCGACGCCTCCGATGCCACTGCTGTCGCTTCAACATCGGCCCGTCGCTTGTGAGCGAGTCTTTTTGCTCTGCGATAGTGCCGCGCGGAATCAGCATGCCTGGTCCCGTGGCCGAGACTGAGAGACGGGGCCCAGTCTGGATTTGTCTCGTCGAACAGGTTGGACGGTTCTCCTGCGGACGCAAAGCTGTTTTCAAAGCGTTCCACGTAGTCGTGTTGGCTTTTTTTCTATAAAACGGAGATACATACAGTGGGCTCACCTTTTATGAAATGCACACCGCAGACGCGCACATTGGGGCTTTCGTGGTTGAAATTAGCACGTTTTATGCGTGCTAACCACAAGCTGCGGAGCTTCGCACTAAGAGACTTGGTTCGCTCGCACTGGTTTTCGATCACTTTCGGCAGAGAGAAAAACCTCGCGCTAGTTGGCCTTTTCTTTCTCCCTGTAACGTCGCTGCGATTGGAGCAGCCCACAACGGCGCAGTTGACCATGCTGAGACTGCAACGCTTACGCACACGCGGAAAACAAAACGAGCTGGCACTACCGTGACCACTCCAGTGCGCACGGAGCGGCGGTGGGTCATGAATAATGCGGCCGCGTATCCCAGCATTCCTGTTGATGACGTCGGTGCAAGCCATGTATAGTTTCATTTCGGCCTTCAATCAAGGGCTAAGCGATATTTCTGGTTGTACACCTACCTTCTTTCAACACGGAAAAGCCAGTAGAGAGCTCGCGAGGAGGGCTTACCGTCCCGGGTTTCGCACCGAGTGCCTTTCCGCGCGTCAGGAAAGACATAGCGGCACAGACGTAAGCGTATTATTCGAGAACATGGCGGCTGCCGCTGCTCACACAAACTTGCTTAGAAACGCCGCTTACAAACGTGGATAGGAAGTTTGTCGCTGCGCACATAATCTGCTCTGCACACACAGCACTGCTTAGAGTGGCTAAGGAGACCAAATGCATAAAAATAATAGTGTAGACTTACCGTAAGTGGACGATTAAGTTGAATTTCCATCAAAACGTAATCCACGAGAGAAAACGACGCCGTCGCCGACACACCGGCGCACACAGTTTGCTGCCCGGATGATTTTCCGCCGCCTCCGGGCAAAATGGGTAAAAAGTGAAACAGAAACCAATTTCACGGTCATGTCTATATTGGTTGCACTCTTGCCAAGTGTAGCTTGTTCTAGCATCCAAGAACACAAAGGGCCATTGGTTTAAAGCATAAATTCTCCACTCGCGCTTTAGAAACCTTATTGCTTTCGCGAAAACTAAAACCGAAACCTTACTACTTTGTTCATGCGCGCCGCATCTACCATAGAATAGTATGTGGCGCCCTTCTCAAATAATTATAATGCTGCATAGCATAACGTCTTTTTGGCCTGTGCTCGTGTTTGGAAAACCGGTATGGACAACAGCGTGTTATCGCCTCCGATGCAGCAGGTTTACGGCGAAGAACGAAAATGTACTGGGCTTTTGATTGTTGAGTTGCAGCACTTTTTCACGTGAATGCAAGCTGCAAAGGTATAAATGGCATATCTTAATTCCGCTGAGAACCATGATCTTTGAGACTGTTCTAATCATGTTTCTGAGAGATGGGCACATCCTTGAATTCTCATCCCCGTTATTCCCCCTTATTTTACAGGTTTTAAGGAGAGATACATGTACAGTCATTGATGAAATGCTTCTTAATTTATGCGCGTTGGACAGTAACGATTGAACGATGTAATGGTATATTCTCGAGCGATTCCTTAAATATGAGTGTGTTCGTTTGATATAGTACAGTTTGCAGCGCCCTTACTTCAGAAATAGGTGCCTTTCCTCGCTCTACCTGTCAGCATTAAAGATTATTGGATTATATTCTCAATATGCGTCACGGTTTAAGGAAAATTAGCTCTTCAAAGCTTATAAAAACAATACACAGGAAGGTATTGCATTGCCGTTGGACAATATTTTTTATCCCTGATATAGCAAAGCAAGTGGAGGACTCTGACAATAGTTGCGGTCACCCGATGCAGTTTGGTTCGTGGGGGTTTAACGTCCCAAGCCAACTCAGGGAATGAGGGATGCCGTAGTGAAGGGCTCCGGAAATTTCGACCGCCTGAGGTTCTTTAACGTGCACTGACATCGCACACTACACGGGCCTAAAGAATTTCCCCTCCATCGAAATTCGACCGCCGAGGCTGGCAACGAACCCGCGTCTTTCGTGTCAGCAGCCGAGCTCCATAACCACTTAACCACCGCGGCGGCCCGGTGCAGTTCTACTCAGCATGCAGTACGAAAAGAAATGGATATTTTATGGACTTAGTCGAAAGGCAGTGTATACATTGTTAGATAAATATAGGTTAGTTATAAACAATAGACAATAGGTCTATAGACAATAGTCTATATGCAGTTTAAAAATTGTCTGTAGACGATAGGAAATTAAGGCGGTTAGAGATTTTGTTCTCTAAATTGTCTATAGGTCGTCTATAGACAAATTGCTGCTAAGCCGGTTATAGACTAGTCTATAGATGGTTTATAGATTGTCTATAGACAAAAGGAAATTATGGCGGTTATAGGCTTTAGTCTATAGATGGTCTATAGATTGTCTATGGACAAAAGGCAATAAAGCAGGTATAGACTTTAGTCTATAGAAAATCAATTGACCGCCTATAGGCAAATGAAAATTGTTTGCTATAGACTTTGGTCTATAGATGGTTTATAGCCGTCTATAGACAAAGAAAACTTGTTTGTTACAGACTAGTCTACGGATATTCTATGGACCATCTATAGACAGAACAAAATTAAGGCGGTTATAGACTTTATTCTATAGATAGTCGATGGACCACCTATAGACAGAAGGAAATTAAGGCTGTTATAGACTTTAGTCTATAGATAATCTTTTGACCGTCTGTAGACAGGAAAGTAAGTCTGTTATAGACTTTAGTCTATAGATATTCTATGGATCATCTATAGACAAAAGGATATTAGGGCGGTTATAGACTGTAGTCTATAGATTCTCTATAGACTGTCTATTTAAATAAATCAAAGTCTAAAGGGAGTCTATAGAGTCTATACATAGTCTATAGACAGTCTACAGACAGTCTATAGACCTTTTTCATAAGGGATGTTACCGTTTTTCCATGCCTCTGCTCCGCTCTAGGACATAAGACTTCGTATACAGAGTGGCTAGTTTTTCTAACACAATCTTTCCTCCGTCCTTCAACAGGCCTTCTATTACCTTACCTTTACCAGCTGCTTTCCCGCTTTGCATTGCTCCTAAAGCCCTCTTTACATTTACTTCCTCTCTCGTTACCGGAGAGATGTCCCATTGCTGTGCGCCGCGGCCTCTTCTCGACTGTATTTCATTGCCTACTCTATAGAATTGTGTAACCTCCTCCACAACTGAACTACCTAGCCGATATTGCCAATGACATTACCCACTTTTATCTCTTACCGCATACATCTGATTTTTACGTATGCCTGGTTTCTTCTACACCGATTTAAGGCAACCTCCGTTCTTTACAGCATCCTCGATTCTCTCCATATCAAACTTCCTTATTTCGGCTACCCTTGTACCCATTTATTAACTTTTATAGCTCTTTCAGTTCTCTTCTATCTGTAGGGTTAGATGATTTCATGCTTTGATGTTTCTTAATCAGATCTCTCGTGTCCAGAGAAGGCTTGAAGTTATTGTGTCGAACCATCGTACTGCCTGCTTGTACTGCGCACTCAGTAATGATAGCTGTGAGATTTCATTAAAGGGACACTGAGGAGAAATTGAAGTTGGCTTGTATCGATAGAGTACCAGCTCCGGATCACAAAAACGCCGCTCTTACTGAAAACAAAGCTCTCGTAAGGTAGAAAATAGCAAGAACCAAAATACAGGTATCGCCACCACAGGCCAATCTCGCAAGTACAAGCGTGGTGACGCCATAGGACAAGAGACGCCACCTTAGAGGAATTTTCCATCCTACTTTGCGTCGCGAATCTCTGAGGCCGACAAAGGTAGGTTGCGCAGATCAATATTGAAGCAAGTTTTGTTTTAAAACTAATAGTGCACTTTTATCACACAAGGAAGGCAGGCAAAAGACAACTTGAATGTTGGAAGCAAAGAAAACGGATGCTTGGCGGCGCCACAGGCGGCCAGGAGAGTTTCGATTTGTTATGGCGCTTCGCGTCTATGAGCTTTGCGTGCCCCGTGGTTTGTTTTTGACGTGCTTCGATTTACAAGCGCCGAACAGCAGAGGAACTCCAAGTGCCACTTCAAGTGCTAGTTAACCTTTGAAGGAGCCTGTTAATGCTTGTCATGTGATCGCCACGGTCGATGAAAAGCTATGATGGCACGATGGTCGCTGATCGTACAAGGCAACACTTATGTATTCGCACGCTTGCCCGGCGAAACATTCCCGGCTGTGCCAGTCAACTTCAAACTACTTAACGGAAATAGTTTATTAGGGACTGGAGACGAGGTACAAGGCAGTTCAGAAAAATTGCTGAGGGCCTAGCTCGGTTGTGGCAAACCACAACGAAAACAAATTTAGATTCCTTACTATCAATACAAAAAAGAGCAATACGCGCTATCAGTAACTTAGAGCTGTCCTCTAGTTGTGCGCCCTACTATAGATCGCATAGAATACTCCAAATGCCTCAGTTCTACAAATACAGACTAAGCCTGGAAGTTTACCGCCAATACCGGTTGGATAAATCTACCTTTGAAACAAAATACCAAGAAAAAAGAAGTGTGTACGATTTAAGAAAAAGCATCATAGTCAAGCCCCGAGCTCGAACAAACTATGGACATCAAAGATTAAGCTGTCAGATAGCAGATTTATTAAACAACTATCCCGTCATTCACGACCTATTAACTGAAAATCTTTCATTAAGCAGGTTTAAGAAAACACTCAAGGGATTATTCTTAACGGAAGACTAGTGTGTTATGTTTTCATGTTTTTCTTCTTGTTTTCAATTTTATGTTCCATGTGCTTCAAGTTCGATAGTTTACATGTATTTTATGTTTGGAAGTGTTTTGTTAACATGTATTGCTAGCAGAAGTTGCTGCACTTATTCTTGTACTCTGTTTCCTGTACATATTCTTGCACTGTAAAAAAAAATATATATATATATATATATATAATAAGGGGGTTGGGGGATACAGTTTCATCTAAGACATTTCTCTGCATGTAAACTCTGTTGAAACTCTGCATGAGTGTCAAACCGCTGCTTGCCACAGGGTGGCGTGACCTCGTCAGGCACTTTTCCGCCTTTTGTCACGTCCCCCAAGACAATAGTCTTGTATTATTGTCTTGAATAAAAAATGATTGATTGATTGATTGATTGATACCTAGCGAAAGCACGGAGATTTCTGCATCAGAAGAGTGCATTCACTAGATGCGCCTTTATTCACGGCTGTAACTTGAGCCGTCGTGGCGGAGCGGCAGCGTATCCGCCTCAAACGCCGAAGGCCCTGGTTCGATTCCGAACCTCGGCACCGGACTTTTTTCTTTTATGTAGTGAGTGGGCGGGAGGCTTCAGTGGCTCCCATGGATGCCGCCGCTCAATACGTTGGTTAGCGGTTAAGCGCAGGCTCGGTTAGGGCGCGTTTATGATGCGGCGAGGCGCGCGCGCGCGCTGCACGGCGAAGTCACGTCGGTCAAAGCGAAGACCCTCTGCACTCCAACTGCGCTTGACCGCCGACGCGTTCGGCGGCTTCGGCGCACTCTGATCGCACAGGCGGGGGGAGACTTGGAGCATGCCTCTATTTCGCGCCAAGTGCGCCAGCCGCCGCCGGCCCGGCCAGACTGAATTGGCTCCGCGGCGAGGTGCGCGTTATATTCAATAGCTGCGGCAGTTCGGCGGAACTGTTCTTTTCGAGCTCCGCTATTTTAATCCATTCAGAGTGCATATCTGAAGGTACATGCAAGTTGGCGAGAGAGCCAGATAAAGTGGACCCGTTGTATCTAGCGGAAGCCGTTGAAGCGTCTTGCGCCGGCTTTGGTTTCAAGCCGCCGACTTTAAACGCGACCGCCCTCGAGCACAATTTTTTTGTGGCAAAAAATAAATAAATAATTTGACCCATGCAACCGTGGGAGACCTCGACGATGCCTGCTGGGCCGTGCAACCGCTCCGTTCAAGGAATCACAATCCGTTGGCCCCAAAGCCCCGGCCAGCCTCCGATGGGCGCAACGCATCCCTCGCGACTCCCCGCACTGGGGTTATGATATTTAGTTTGCAACGGCTGCTCTCCGAGGAAGGGGGAAACCACCCGCCGGCGCCTAACCTAACCGTGCTCCCTCAAAAGCATCGCACGCTCTGTGGGGCTGAGGTCGCTGAAATGCAGGCCAGAGTTTTTGCGAGAACTACGTCGTCGGGTTCGGGAACGGGATCCATCGTAACTCTGGCAAAACGCCGGTGCAAACGTAAACGAAGCGACGGTGGCGACCCCCGATAGATGCCTTCAACGTGCGGCGGCGGTAGCTTTCATTTTGGCAGCTGCTAGACCGCACCGCTAGCCGCCAGAAATCACGGAGTCTCTGTTTACGTCACGTTTCACGTCACTCCGTTTTGTGTCGTCATAAGAGTTCTCGAGTTTGAATCAGAGCGGCGGGAAAAAATTTTTCAACTTCGGATCCAAATTTCTCTGAAATAAATGCATCTTTCGCTCCCGGACAAGCGTCAACAAAGCCATGAAATGCCGAACTATCAGATATTGCTAACAAAAAAATTTTGATAGGGTTCTCCTCAGTGTCTCTTTAATATCGTTTGAACGTTAAGGTCGTCATCATTTCTTAAAGCCGAATATGAAATCTGTCGCGATATCCTGAAATCCTCTACCCTTCCTCTTACCGCTTACTCATTAAGAGGCTCCTGCGTCTCTAGTTTCTTCCGTTCGCTCTTCAAGTCTAAGCATTATTTGCACCGTGCATAAGCTACTGCACGCGGTTTCGATCACGGCCGCGGCAGTTGAATTTCGATGAAGGCGAAATTCTAGAGGCCCGTGTGCTGTGCGATGTCAGTGCACGTTAAAGAACCCCAGGTGGTCGAAATTTCCGGAGCCCTTCTCTACGGCGTCCCTCATAGCCTGAGTCTCTATGGGACGTTAAACCCCCATAAACCAAACCAAACCAACCAAACCATAAGCTTGTGCAGTGTTTGTGCGGGTAAACACCACAGCAGCAAATACCGATAAAATATATAGTTGTTCAGGAAAGGTACATTCGTTACAAAGACGATATTGATCGCCAGTCTGTGACAAGACATCTCTGTGCAGAATACGATACAATTAAATAGATAGCATTAAGGAGATCGTATCGCAGAAAAAACGGTGTCGCCGTCAGCGTTGTTGGGAGTTGGTGGTCTTGAGAGAAATATAACGAGAAATTCTCAGAGAAAAAATCTAGGAGGCAAGTCGGCCACCTAAGTCACGTAACCTTGTGGCTTAATCACAACCTGCCCACGGCATTGGGAGCCAAATGCGCACCGTGTCAGACGGCAGTTAAAATAGTGATTTGTTGCAAGAGGTTCCTAGGACAAAGCAGCCTAGGTCACGCAAGCCCCAGTGGCGGCAACAGCGGCCATCACGGCGAAGTGGCGCATAGCTTGACCACTGCACCATGGCGCCAGTAGTATGGCTCCCGGGGATCTATCAATATGAAGCACAGAATAACCAATTCAGCATATATGGGCATTAACACATCAAAGCTATCCCACCTTACCCTTAAGAAGGAGCTTAAGTGCCCCTGCAATTTGTAGCGTTGACCTTCATTATGTACAGTCTTTGTCAAAAGTACACAGCCCAAGGGGTGAGCTTCTGAGCCCTGCAGTGCAGCTCCTCTTGCATACTCAGGGGCCCTAATCTCACGGAGACAGGAGGAACTTAAGTCCTCAACACTCCCAAGGTTAGGACTATCGAATATGCTAAACAGCCCCGGTACACAGCTTGGAAGCAAACCCCTTGGGCTCGATATTTTTGACAAAGACTGTGCATCTCTTGTTAAATGGGTTCTATTTTTCTCAGCATGACAAAGTTTCCTTCGTCCCATGGCGTAACCTGAAGTTACTCCTTCTTTAACTCAAATTTCCGAGCTCTGGTTCGTCCCACTTTCACACTCAATGTAAAGCCCCGTACCGGCCGACAAGAGAAATGGGCAGTCAGGTTGTCCGGAGAACGATGAACGTCGTGTTTTATGCAGCGCTGATATCTATAGCTGAAGGTGGAAAGGGCTTAGTATTGCAGGAGGCAAGGGAAAAACACATGGCAGTGCAGCATACACAGAAAGCTTACGTGCCTTGATCTAATATGATGCATCCTCCTCCTCAATAGGTAGCACCGCCAAGCTCAAAAACACTTGCTTGTCAGTTGCCTTCCTTGCAGCAGCTCGCCTGTTGACCGGCGATCTTCCGTAGGGCTTGCCCTGTAATGCGCTTCACAATCCGTACTTCCTTTTCGCGAACCCGTCAGATTGAGTGTATTCCGGGCTTGATGTCGCAGATTTTGAATCATAAAGCTGTGCGAAAAGGGGGCAATTCGTGGCTGGTAAATGTGTGGGCCATTATCTCCGCAGATTTCGGCATGAATACCATGACTAGAAAATATCGCGCCCAACCTGTCTATGACTGAAATGGGTGTTGTGTCGGGCAGCTGCTCTACCTATGGGAAATTGGAATTGGAATCGTACATGCAGAAATAACTTCCTCCGAAGTATTGAAAAATAACGATACCGACATGGTGCCAAGGTTGAGCAGGCGTTGACCTTAGAATGAAAGGCTGTGAGGGTTGCTTATAGCATATGTTTTGAACGTTCGGAAACTCTCTATCAGTGACAATCTCTGATTATATGTTCGGCCAATAGACCATTTGCCTAGCTAGCTTTGCACTCAACTTCCCCAAGATGGCTTGTGTGAATCCGCTTCAATATGTCGCGGAAAGATCATCAACCACCGATTTCAGCGGGCAGTCCACATTGTCACCGTTCGCTAGCTCACGTAGCACTACTCCAAAGCTCGACTCGTTAGCGGTTTATTGCGGAAGTTTTTCTGCTGTTTTTCACTTAAAAGCGCTGACACGTCCGTGAATGCTTCAATTTCGACGTAGCATGTGTGTGCAGTCGGTTTGCGTGCAGGCGCAGGAGATCGCGACAACATATCAGGCAGGGTCATATGTTTGCCGGGGACAAACGTCAGGATGTAATCGCATTTGCGAAGTCGCAGGAAGAAACCCTGCACTCTGGGTTTCATTTCATTTAATTTATTTTTCCCTTAAAGCCCCGAAGGCATTACATAAGGGTGGAGTAAAATCAAGATAAAAACATAGAACGAATAAATTGATAAAATAGAACAGTAACAAAAAAAAAACAACGGTATGTAACAGTTAGATGATCTTGTGAAGCGTACAGAATGCAAAGTGGAAATCACGAGATCGATATAGCAAAAAATTATATATGCAACACTCAATCAATTCAAGACAAAGGTACAGTGCAAAAGGCATGACATAAATAATAAAAGTACCAATAAACAGCTGTTCAAAGTGCCGAGGTAAATATGGCAGAAACTTTTTGCCCTCATGAGTAATGGTCGTTTAGTTCTTCCCAGAATTATTTGTGGTTAGTCCATGATGCGATGGGATTTGGTAGGTCATTCTATAGTGCTGTAGCGTCCGGAAAAAAATGAAGGCTTTAGTGCTAAGGTGCGACAGTTGAGGCGCGCAATGCTGTGGTCATGGCTTAGGCGGCTAGACGTCCTGTGCGGGGGTTTTAGCTTTTCGTGTCTCGTGCGTGGGTGATAATAGAAATGATGAAAAAGGGAGAGGTTAGATATGATGCGGCTTGACACTAGTGATGGAATGGCAAAGGACTGTTTCAGCGCTGTGATCCTGGTTCTCCTTGAATAGCAAGGTGTTGTAAATCGGATGGCGCGATTCTGTACGGCCTCAAGGTCAACGGCGAAGTATGCTTGTGATGGGTGCCAAATGGATGACGCATATTCTATATTTAGGCGAATGAATTCTATATATGCTATTTTTTTATGTCAGGGGATGCGGCCTTCAAGTTAGGGCGCAAGTATCCGAGTATGCGTGAGGCTTCAGCGCTGATGTTATTAACGTGAGTTACCAAGATAGCGATGGTGTTAGATGGAGGCCAAGATATCTGTATGATGATGCGGGGTCAATACAAAATGAGCCAATACTGTATTGATGCTAATTCACGGTGATATCTTTGGTGAACGACTTAAATTTGCATGTGCTAATGTTTAAAGAGAGGAGGGATTTATCGCACCAAGAAGAGAGTGTGTCAAATTCGGACTGAAGCAAAGATGAATCGTTGGTCGTCCTAATCACTCTGTATGTGACGCAATCGTCGGCACAAAAGTCCTAATTCTGATTTTATATTGCAGGGAAGGTCATTAATATAAATTAAGAATAGTAGTGGTGACAGGCGGGCGCCCTGAGGGACTCCCGATGTTACACCGGAAAGAGGAGAGTGGCTATCATTTGTAGAAGTGAACTGCTCGCGCCCTGAAAGAAAATTTTCGATCCAACGTATAAGGTTGACGGGAATTCCTAGTGATGAAAGTTTTTGAAGTAAATGATTGCAGGAGACACGATCGAATGCTTTGGAGTAATCGAGAAGTATAGCATCCACTTGAAGGTTGTGAAGCAGATCGTGTGTGAACTCAGCAAGCTGGGTAGTTGAGGGTTCGACGGAAACCCGTCTGGCGAGGGAAATTCAGCATATCCTTTTAAACGAACACTCGCCAAAGTCATAAAGGAAAAAGAAATAACCGTAAGAGAATTGACGTTTCGGCACCACTACGGGTGCCTTGTTCACAATGGGATGAAAAACGAGACGGGCTACTGCTTATGTAGGGAAAACGTTGCGTATCGTGCGGATGTATATCTCGGGTAGATTGCCCTGCGTCCTGTTAATCGCTTGGCTTGTCATTTTTATGTGAAGGGATTCCTTGAGCAGACGAGTAGATAATGATTTTTCTTTCTCAAGTATGCGCGTGGAATCCCAGTCAATCAAGTGGCCCGTGTTTTGCTGGTGTTCGGCGAGAGCGTTGGAAATCACTTTTTTGTTTTTGACGTCACGCTGGTGTTCTTTGAATCGTCTCCTGAAGTCCCCTGTTTCGCCTATGACTTTGGCGAGTGTTCGTTTAAAAGGATATGCAGCAAGCTGGGTTTCACATGAAAGGTGTCTCCTAATACCATGCTAGCGCGGAGAAGAAAATTCGTTAGATTCAAGATGTGTCGTTAGGTTTGTGGATATAATGTGCTCGAGTAATTTTGATGGCACACTGGTTAGATAAATAGGACGGTAGTTAGAGGCTAATTTGCGGTTACCGGATTTAAAGACTGGGATGATTTGGGCAATTTTCTAATCATCCGGAGCTTCCTCCAATTGTAAAGACTGGGTAATGATTTATTTTAGTATCTGAAGCAGAGGTCACGGATGTGTTTTATTAGTAGTTTACTATTGATATGGTCACAGCCTGCTGAAGAAGACAATTTTAGAGAAGCAATGAGGTCACTGATGCCGTTGGCTTCAACCTGGATCATAGCCAACATAATTGATGAGGATTCTGGTGTAGTTTTGGCGGTAGAGTTGCTTACAGGAGAAAACACCGAGATGATATAGCGATTTAAAACTCTGGCACACTGACCTGGTTCGACTGGTTCTCCATCAGTTTTCATAAGCGCTATTTGGTTCGGGCGAGAACTAGGGGATAGGATGTGCCAGATTTTGTTGGGGTTTGACTGTAAATTCTAAGTATATCGATGGAAAACAATTTATTTTTTTTGCAGCAGCTAAGCTACCAATATATGTTTTTGTACATTGAAAATATCGCTCCCATGTAGCAGGGGATTTAGATTTCTTAGCTGATGGAAAAAGACGCTTTATCCTGTTTAGGAGTTTCAGGCTTACGGTAAACCAATCGTTGTTATAATCGGACCTAATATTTATTTTTGGAATGTATTTGTTTCTGAGGTCTATCATTGTTGTTTTGTATATTTCCCAGTTAAGACTAACTGTTCTTGATAGATAAAACTCGCAAAAATGCTCATAAAACCATGTAAGCTCCGCGTTGATAGAATCGAAGTTCGCTTTATCGTAATTTAAGATTGTTTTCAGCGGTTGATCAAACTTTCAGCAGTAGTGATATGGAAATGTGTAAAAGAGCATGGTCACTGAGTCCAGGAAGAGCCGTTACGCCTTTACTGTCTTCAGGACTGCACGTCAGAAAGACATCAAAGGTGTTACTCCCTCTCGTCGGAAGTGTTCTGGCTTGATTGAGACTGAAATCAAGGTTTAGATCGAGGAATCGATTGGGCTGACTGGACTGCGATTTACCAAGTACGCTTAGTAGAGGCCAGTTAATCTAGGGGAAATTAAAATCGCCAAATAGAAAAATAGGTGATTTGGGGAAGTTATTTCTAATATATGCTAAACTGCTGTAGAGTGAGTTGCTGAAAAATAGCCCATGATCGGGTGGCTGGTAACAAATGCCAATTATAGCTTTCACAGTTCAGGTATGAACACAAACCCATGATAATGCGAGTACGTCGTCGTGGTACAATAAGGATGATGACAATGCATTTCTTACAGCTATTAGAATGTCACTTCCTCTACCGTTGCTGCGATCACGACGGTACATAGTGAAGTTAAGTTTAGAGGGAAACACTTCGTTTTCGAGTATATCTTCAATTAACCAGGTTTTAGTTATAATGATAATGTGCGCGTCAATGTCGTCGATAAAGCTAAGAAGCTGGTCACGCTTTGCAATTACGCTCCTTATGTTGGTGAATGCGATATGGATGTCAAGGTAAGATGGCGGACGTCTGTTGAGAACATGATTCGTTGCGCGCCATTCGCTCAAATCGGTGTTGGGAACGCGTGCCGTAGATTCCGTCACCGTGTCAGCAGT
Source organism: Amblyomma americanum (assembly GCF_052857255.1). Lineage (NCBI taxonomy): Eukaryota > Metazoa > Arthropoda > Arachnida > Ixodida > Ixodidae > Amblyomma > Amblyomma americanum. The sequence continues at coordinate 233,540,381 of NC_135498.1, forward strand.
GGGGTTGCAAGTGAAGCCTTTTATTCCAGCGTTCAGTTTATCTAGTCGTAGTTTGAAGGCACATTTTTGGAGGTGGATGAACTACAGAAGTTTGGAACGAGAAATACGAGTTTCAAGGCAAAATCTTCTCTGATCGCGTAGACCGTGTCTTTCAGTTTGGGCCCACACGACAGAATGTTTTCTTTTGCCTTAAATTGAGCTAATTTAATAATGATTGGGCGCTGTTTAACCGTACAGTATTTCTCAAGTCGATGTGCACGCTCTATACTACCTATACTACCGTTCTATACTACCGAGCTCAGTAGATCAAAGGGCTCTTACTTGTTTTTCAGATTATTCCCAAATTTCTTTTTCGCAGTCTTTAAGGCCAAAGAAAAGTAGGTTGTTTCTTCGCATACGATTGCTTGCGTCAATATTGGAGGCCCGAAAGATTGCGAGTTCTCGTTTCCTTTCGTTAGCTTCATCTATTTTCGAATCCGCTGGTTCCTTGTTACGAGCAAATTCAAACAAAGAAATGCGGCTGTTCAGCTCGCATATTAGCTTTTCGTGGTTGTCTTGCGTAGCCTTAAGTTCTTTTAGCTCAGTAGATATGGTGACCTGTGCGTCCTCAAGGCGTTGGAAGGCTTCTAGAACGATGAATTGTCATATAATGTCGGTGGCCTTGGGTTGAGCTCGACGTCGCGTCATAGGTATAACATCAGTTAAGATATCAGGTGGGATAATACACAGCACAGCATATTTGCACACCGCTACACCATTTGATCACAAAAGGGGCAAGACACCGCTACAAGGCAGCGGTTGCTATTTTTGCATTCATTGGAGTTGTTCAAGTAACCAACCTGCACTGTCAGCGGTGCAGCGTCGTGCCCCAGGTGATCTGCGGCGGGGCGTGGTATATATGCTGCGTGGTTGATTAATGACGTTGATGAAGGGCTGGGTATCCAGGCGAGCAGCGGTATCCGGGATAGGTTCGGAACGTCGTTGAGTAGTGTCGAGCACACGGTCGTTGGCTGCGCACTCCGCACTGCGAACGGTTGACGGGACTCGAGGGAAGGGGCAATCAGCAGCAGGCAGCCAGAACAGCAGAACCTGTAATGTCAGCAGCGGGTTGAGCATGGTGCAACGTGCGGTGTCGTGCCCCCTTTCGGCTATTCCCTCCGATATGTTTATCAGCGACCTGTGGTCACACTCGACGATGAGTAGGCGACCATAAATAATATGATTGAACTTTTCACAACCAAAGATGTTAGCCTAAGCTTCTTTTTCTATCTGCGAGTAGGTATCTCTGTTCCTATTCTGTCCGCGCTCTTGACTCGTACGCTACCGGCTTCTAGGACGCACCATGACGTTGTAGCAGGGCCGAAGCCAACGTCACTTTGAGCGGCATCAGCAGTAACTTTTGTCCGCAAACATGGGTCAAATGTGGCAACTACCGGCGTTTTGCTCAACTCCTGATATAAAGATTGCCACTCGGTTTCGTGATTCGGTGTCATGATGAGAGAACCTACGTTCTCTCATCAATATTCATCAAGTCGATGTGCGCTGTGAAAGTGATGGTAGGTACTTGCTAATTTAGTTAACAACGCCCAGTAACCTTTGTACCGCCTGTTTGACTTCAGGCTTTTACATTTTTCGAAAACCATCCACGGGACTCGGGTTTTGCCTAATGCCGTTGCGGCTGATGATGTCACCGAGTTATAGAACTTTCATTTCATTTTTATTTTCCTAAACACCCCCTCCTGGGGGTATTATATGAGGGGTGGGGTTAACATAAGTGCGCGGCGAGCCGGCATTTGAATACACTGAACGTTAGGCCGGCTTTTTGAGGCACTTTAAAAGAAAGCTGAAGAACTTTTCAAAAAAAATGAGTTCCTTACGTCATTTTATAGCTTTCAGTCCGCTGAAAAAGAACATATCATTCAAAAAGAGCGGAAATAACCGCATAAAGCTATATTTTGGAAGAAAACGCGCCCCATCGCCTCAGGGCGCTGAGCGAACGCCGCTCTTGCCCGCGATTGGCCCGGACTGTCGTGGCGTCTTCCACGGGGATCTCCGGCCGGCACCGACAGCGTTGCTGCGTAGCGCGTTGATTCAGCTGGCTTTTAAGGACTACGTTTTGGAAATTATTGATAATTCAAGCACTGTTGTACAGCTTGTACTTTCACCATGCATTTTCGAGCACTCAGTAGCTTCAGAAAACGGCGGAATCAATGACGCCACTGAGCGCGCCGGGAGCGAAAGTCAAATCGCGACATTTTCAGGTGTTGGAAATCTCGACTGGATGGACGAATGGATGGATGGATAACAGCTTTAAATTCCACCGGAAATGGAGCACCTCGCTTCCAATTGTGAACTGCTGTTCCCTTCCGAGGCTGTTGAACATCACTTTGGTTTTCTGCATGTTAATGTTTAGACCTACCGTTCTGCTCTGGCTGTCTAAATGATTGATCACGCTGTGCAATTCATCTACTGAGTGACACATTAAGGCAATCTCAGCAGCGAATCGCAGATTAATTATGTATTCTTCATTAACTCTTATCCCCAACTCTTCCCAATTCAGATATCAGAATACCTCCTGTAAAGAGGCGGTGAATCGCATTGGCGAGGTCTTACCTTCTTGTCTGACGCTCTTATAGGAATTTTATTGCTGATATTATGGAGGGCTATGGTTGCTGTGTAGTTGCTAAATATATGTTCCAGTATTATGGCATAAACCTCTTCTACACCCTGACTCCGCAATGCCTGTATGACTGCTCAAGTTTTCACTGAGTCAATGCTTTCTCGTAATCAATCACGGCTGTATATAGTGGTTGGTTACATTCTGCGCATTTTTCTATCAGCTGATTGATAGTGTGAATATGATGTATTGTGGAATAAACCTACGAAAGCTTGCCTGATCATTTGGTTGATTAAAGTCTAAGGTTGCCCTCTCTCCATTAGCAATTACCTTAGTAAATACCTTGTTGGCAACGGACAACAAGCTGACCGATCTGTAATTTTTCAAGTCCTTGGCGTCTCCTTTCTTATGAATTAAGATAATGTTTGCGTTGTTCCAAGCTTTTGGTACAGTCGTGAGGATAATGCATTGCGCATATAGGATGGCTAGTTTTTCTAGCACAATTTCTCCTCCGTCCTTTAAAAGAGATGTCTCTATCTGATCCTCAGCAGCTGCTTAACCATTTTGCACTATCCTAGGGCCTTCTTTGCTCTCTATTCCTTTACTTGCGGGATGACGCATTGCTGTGCGCTATTGTCTCTTTCATTAACGCTCTGAATACGTTGGCTACTGTATAGATTTGTGTAGAACTCTTCGGCTACTTTAGATATGTTATTCATATTGATAATGACATCGCCTTCCTTGTCTCCAAGCGCATACATCTGGTTTTTATCTGTGCCTAGTTTCTTCTTCACTGATTTCAGGCTACCTCTGTTCTTTAGAGCATGCTCGATTGTCTCCATATTGAAGTACCTTATGTCGGCTAGCCACCCCCCCCCCCCCCCCTTTTGCTTATTTGGTTTGGTTTGGTTTATGGGGGTTTAACGTCCCAAAGCGACTCAGGTTATGAGAGACGCCGTAGTGAAGGGCTCCGGAAATTTCGACCACCTGGGGTTCTTTAACATGCACTGACATCGCATAGTACACGGACCTCTAGAATTTCGCCTGAATCGAAATTCGACCTCCGCGGCCGGGATCGAACCCGCGTCATTGGGTCAGCAGTCGAGCGCCATAACCACTCAGCCACCGCGGCGGCTCCTTTTTCTTATTTATTAACATCGATAGTTCTGCTAGCTCTATTTTGTCTGTAGGATTAGATGCCCTCATGCTTTGCGTTTCTTAATAAGATCTTTCGTCACCTGAGATAGCTTGCCGGTATCCTGTCGAATCGTCCTACCGCCTACTTCTACTGCGCACTTCCTAATGATATCTGTCAGATTATAGATGATTTTATGGACAATGAGATCTACTTACTCATTTAAGGCTGAATATATGTTCTGCAGCGATATCCTGAATTCCTCTATTTTCCCTCTTATTGGTGACTCTTTAATGCCTTCTATATTCTTATCGAAACGAGAATTGACATTCCTAGGTTTGTAATAGCCTTTATACTGTTATGCTTATTTTTTTCCTTTGATTTCTTTGGCTTCCCAGCTTTGGCACATGCGCTTAGTCGTTTGTCCCAGGTCCTGGTCGACACGGTCTTGTGTTTTTTCTTTAGTCCGAAGTTAGCGCTGGTGCTGTGTTTTCTGTCTTCGTCCGTCGTCTTGTTTTCGCGCTCCTTTTCTTCATGGATAGCTAACGATTCGCCCAACTTTCCACCCTTTTCTTTAATGGACTCCCTCTTCACTAGCTTCTTCCGTTTGCTCTTCAAGTCTAAGCTAATTTGGGACGGACCTTACCGTTCTGTAATAGCTACAGCGCACCTTTACGAGGACGTCCACACCTTGAACAAAGCCAGTTTGAGCGCATAGTATTAATTCGATTTCGTTTTTAGTCTCACCGTTGGGGCTTTTCCATGTACACTTCCTGTTCTCTCGTTCGCGGAAGAAGCTATTGATTTTCTGTAAATTATTTCTATCGGCGAACTGTACTTAATACTTTCCCCTTTTATTTTTAGAACCTATTTTATAATCGCCTACCGCCTGGTCGCCAGCCTCCTTCTCGCTCACCTTCCGATTGAAGTCGCCGATCAGTACAGTTTACTGCGCTAGTTGTTAAATCAAACCTTTGAGGTTGCGCCTTCGAGCCTAATTGGTGTGATATGAAAACAAGCAGCATTCCGCCCATATCATTATCAGTGGAAGTAGAGCTGTAAGAAACGGCGAAAGTGCCTCGTACAAAAGTGGACTGGCGTATTCACCTACTCCTCCAGGTGCCGGTGTTGCGAGATCGTAGCGGCGACCTGCGCTTGATAATTACTAAGTGCAAATGAACCTAAATGCATTGACCACCTCCACGGTTGAAAGCTCCGATTCCTAACCGCAAAAACGCAGTGAAATCTTTAAATCTGCTCTCTTTGCCCAGCGCTAGTACTCCGTATATTTTTTTTTTTTGTGAAAATCTTCCCGTTGCCAACATAAAGTGCTCTGTATATTTTAGGGGGTGAAAATCTGCCTCAGGTCTGACGTAGTGTCTCGAACCTCGATAAAATAGCGCGCTAGAGGATACGGTTCTTTACTCCCATCTCGGTTGATTCGTTTTCTTTTTGCGTAGGGTGCACAGCTAGGATCCAGGTCAAGAACTTTACGTTCATTGTCTCATGCCTGGCTTTCCACGAATTTTCTCGTGACCTGATTCTCTGTGTTGACTTCCTGTGTGAGTATGCTGCTATTATAGATTTCTGGCAGCAGTTAGTAACAATTTATAGAGAGAAAGCCGATGGCACTCCTGAAAATCGCCAACATAGCTCCGCCCATCGAGTTTATTCATAGAGTGCTTTGATCGTGCCGCACACAGGCCGCTATGGTTTACGTGGCGGGAGAGCAGTCACAAAGAGAGACCTTTAACTGTTGCTGACGCACGGTATTTGTTCGGCCGGAAGCCTCGTCCACCTCATCAGTGGTAGGTCTGGGCTCCTGGTTTCGAACTTTTTCAGCCAACGTCGGCAACTTTCCCGCGCTAAACGCTGTAGCGCCCTCTCTTGGGCGGCGCCGACAACCCGGCTAGCGCGCGCCACCCTGCGAAGAGAATAAAGACGGCACCTGGTCGTGGCTCGTGCAGCCACGGCTGGGCAGTTCTGCTGTTCTGCTGCTGTTCTGTTGACGTGGCTCAGCTACCCAGGCTGCGGGGCAGTGGCTAAGTACCTGGCGGTGTTGCGTTAGCTTGCTAAATTTCTCCTTTTTGTCTGTGCCTGTTTGCTCCTGTTCTGGGGTGATTGGGTGCGGGACGAGAGCTTAATGTCGACTTCTTCTCCTGGCCAGGGGTTTTCCCCTTGGTCGGCATCTCTTCCTAATGACCAGCTCCCACTTGATCTCTTTTTCCGCAGCGGTGTTTCAGGCATTCCAGTCGCATTAGTGCCTTCCGATGGAGGCGCTATCCGACTGAACAACCCGGAGGCAGTGCAGGCGGCCCTTCAGTCCACATCGGAGCACTTTATGCACATTACCGGTGTCCGGCAGTTCGGCAGGGGTGGTGTTTTGTGCCGGTCGTCGGATAAAGACTGTATTGCAGATCTTCTAAAGTGCACGACCTTCGCCAGCCACCCGGTGAGCGCATTCATTCCGCCTCATCTAGCATGTTCCAAGGGCTTGGTCCGAGGGGTCGACTCTCGATTGAGCCCTGCGGAAACGCTTGAGAACCTCTCGCCTGCGGGAGTGATTGCTGTCCATCGATGCAGCAGGCTGGTTGACGGAGTAAAAATTCCTACGGAGTCCGTCATTGCCACATTTGCAGGATTATTTTGCCCGTCAGAGATTATGGTGTGGCCATTGGTTTTTCGAGTAGATGCCTTTAACTCTCGGCCCCTTCAGTGTCAGAACTGCTGGGGATTTGGCCACAGCGGCAATGCCTGCAAATCGGCCTTACGCTGCTGTGCCTGTGGGAAACGTCATTGCAGAGAGGAATGTCCTGAACAGCAAGAGAACTGTTGTTTGTGTAGCGGTGCTCATCCTGCTGATTCGCCTTACTGTCCTGCACGAGCACAAGAAGTTCAGGTGCTCGAGCTTATAGACAAGCGAAGATGCACGCGGAGAGACGCTTTTGCCGCAGTCAAGGAGAGAGCCTCAGCCTACTCTAGTGTGGCCGCCAAATGCCCGCCCATAATGGATTCTAGTTTGTCCCAGGCTATTACAGCGGCAGGTGAGAAAGCTGTGGCAAATGCAATGGATCGCATTATGGAAACCGTGTCCACGTGCATTTCGCAGGTCATAGCTGCTCAGATGACCACTCTTCTGCAGGCGTCCACTACTCCGCTCTTGTCTTCTTTGGCTTCGGAAGCTACCCCTCCTTCTGTAGTAATCGATTCCGCTCCACAGGGCCAAAAACAATGTGAGCAACAAAAGACCTCTCAGCCCTCTCCTTCGAATAGCGTTATGGACGCATCCTCTATGGATTGTATTGATATGGAGTCTGATCTCCGCGCCCAGAACCGAAGTGGGTCTCCTCTGAATATTGCAGGTCCACCTTGCCCCCAGTCAAAGAAAAAGAAAAGTAACGCAAGTCAAAACGCTAAGACCAGTATTCTAGAAAAGGCAGTCGCGGCTGCGGCACTTCCGCCAAGATAGGGTTCTTAAGTGTACTTCAGTGGAATTGTCGATCAATATTCTCAGCTTCAATAGATTTAAATTGCCTATGTAATCAGCTTCTACCAGATTTAGTTGCTTTACAGGAAACATGGCTAACTCCAAATTGCAATTATCATCTCAAGGATTACCATCCGTTCCGGCTTGACCGGCCATCACGAGGGGGAGGGTTGTTAATGCTCATATCTACAAAGTTTTGCCACAGGGCATGCATTTCTTTTCAATATGCGGACAATGAATGTGAAATCCTTGCGGTTGACCTCAGTGTCCCAGGTCAACAGCCCTTTAGGGTAGCTAATGCATATTTCCCGTCTGGTGTGCGTGACACTCGGCCCCTTGACTCACTCATGTCTAGTAGCCGATCTCAGGTTCTATTACTTGGCGACTTCAATTCGCACCATGTGACTTGGGGGTTTAAAACAGACAGCTTTGGTTCTAGGCTATTTGATTGGGCTTCTGGCGACAACTTGATCAGCAACAATTCCGGATTGCCTACGTTTGTTCGCAGTCAATGCCGCTCTGCCTTGAATTTAACTTTTTCCTCCCCAGGAGTCTCCGTTATGTCTTGGGCGCCTGTTGACTGTGCAACAAACAGTGATCATCTACCGATTAGTTTCAAGTTTGCGTGTAAATTAACTCTTCCTGAGCGACATCAGCGCACGTTAATAAATTACAATTGCTTTAAAGGCACTCTAAAATCAGCCCTCCAAATCACTTCAGACACTCGCGCTCAGATAAGTGCCGAAAGCAAGGCTGCACATCTATGTTCAGTACTGGACCATGCAAATCATTGATTTCCTTTCCCAATCAGGAAGTAAACGAGCTTTGTTTAATTTCATGAGGCGCAACAAGGTAATTCCTCCGACTGCCAACATTGAATCCCTCGTTCAGTCCCCTGCTGACATATTGCGTGTGGCCTAGAGCTTCGCTTTACATCTGCTTTACCTTCTCCTACTATATTCACATGCACCTCAAGTGATTTCACTGAGGTCTCTATGCCTGAGCTGTCGCAAATTGTTCTGCGCTTATCCCCAGCGGCTTCTGGCCCCGATAAGGTCGCTTCATCTATGATCAAAATTTTGTTCAATGAATCTCCTGCAGACCTGTTGGCTCTATTAAACCATTCTATTAAAGGTCCTTGGATACCGCATGAGTGGCGTCTTGCTGAAATAGAAAAAGCAAGGGGAGGGCTTAACATTAGACAATATACGCCCTATTTCGTTAACATCGAGCCTAGTGAAATTGGTGGAAAGGGTCCTTCTCAGCCGTGTCATGTCATTCATTTCAGAACATGCTGTATTGAATCCATGTCAAATTGGTTTCAGGCCGGTTTGTTCAATTTGGTGTGCTCATACTGACCTTGAGAGTCGTATTAAATTAGCTCGCAATAGAAAACAGTTTGCTGCGCTTGTCACCTTGGATTTCAGTAAAGCATACGACAGCATGGAGCACTCGACTCTATTACTAAGATTACAGGAACTCAACACTCCAAGCTATTTTGTAACCTGGATTTCTCTTTGTTTAGAAAATAGAGAATTTTACTGCTGCCAAAATGGTGTTTCCTCAAGGAGATTTCCACAGACAAGAGGTGTTCCGCAAGGATCAGTTCTCTCACCTGTTCTTTTAAAAAATTTTTAAGCTCAATTCCATGCATTCGAAATGTGAAAACTTATTTGTACGCCGACGATATTGCATTTTTTGCATCAGCAGGTGACATTCACACTCTTTATCGAACCCTGCAAAATTACCTCAATGTTCTTGACAACTGGCTAGAAAGAATTCATCTGTCCCTTAATGTGAAGAAATGCGCATTGTTAGGATTTCCAGTTTCTGTTCCTGTAAACATCTGCCTGGTCTATAGAAATAACATAATACCTCAAGATCAGACGGTGAAGTATCTCGGTGTAATATACGACTCTACTCTCTCCTGGCGGCCACACATTGAGCAAGTTTCTGCAAAAGGCGTTCGGGCCATTGGCATCCTGCGCAGGCTTTGTAGTGCTAGGTCAGGCATGAGAAGGCATACGCTTCTGTTGATTTATAAAATGTACGTCCGCCCAATTTTGCAGTTCGGGTGAGTTTTATTCTCAGGAGCTCCTGCCTATAAACTTCGCCCTCTTGTGCTTTTGGAGCGTGAGGCGTTGCGCCTTTGTCTGGGGCTTCCAAAATATGTCGCCAATGCTGTTCTGCACCTTGAGGCGCGAATGCCTTCGTTATCAGCTAGGTCTCGCCTTTTAACAGTTCAAACATTTTTAAAATTGTGCGACTCACCTCTTCACGCTTCCAGTATAATATTTCTTAGTCAACCTTCCGCCTTTTTTAGTGCTGCCTGGTCTCGATTTCATACCCCGCAGATATGTTACGTGCAATCCCTCCTTGATCGCATAAATATTCATTTCACTGATGTCCGCAAAATATATAACAACTCTTCATCTGTACAGATTGAATTCGATGACATTTTCCCATCGAATGCAAAGCTGCAGCCCTTCCCGCTTCTTCAGGTTCTATTGCAGGACCACCTAAGGTCCTTTCCCTCTCATGTTCTTATTGCTACCGATGCCTCGCAGGATCGCGAAAGGGCAGGTGTGGGAATTTTTTCACCTTCACTGGATTGGTCTTTTTCTCTCCGTCTTCCTGACTTCACTCCAATTTTTCTGGCTGAATTATTAGCAGTAATCTTAGCCTTACGAAAATTAGAATCTACCGTTTCCCAGGTCGTGGTTATGACAGACTCTCTGTCCATTTTCTCTTCCTTATCCTCACCCACTGACTCTCGGCCATTACGCCTCTTTAAGTTCCTGATTCCGCTGCATCTAAATTCGGTAAGGTTGCTTTGGGTACCAGGTCACATGGGCTTTCACTTAAATGAGGTTGCAGATTCCTTAGCAAGAGCCTCTCTCAGCGGCCCAATTGTTGCTGTCCTACCATCGGGTGCATATACAGCTGCGGTGAGGTTTCGCGGCTACACAATATTTCAGGAATTTGCTGCCTCGGCTCTTACATCATCTCCCGAATATCAGCATCTTCTGCATCCTTGGAGTAGCAAAGACTGGCGCTCACGCAGACTAGAGGTCTCTTTCACGCGCTTGCGTTGCCGGGTTCCCCTTCTATATTTCTACCTTCACAGATCTGGCCTGGCAGCTTCCCCACTGTGCCCCTTTTGTGCCGAACCTGAGACAATAGATCACTTCCTGCTGTTCTGCCTCCGCGTTTCTCATTTGAGGAAGCGTCTTTTGCAAATTCCATTTCATCAACTGGGCTTGCCTGTGTCTTCCGCGGTTGCTCTTTCCATTGGCGCTTCTTTGCTTGGACGAAGCGACAGGAGTGTGCGCTCTGCTGTGCAAAATTAACTTCAAGAAACGCAGCGACTCCCATTCTAATTTCTTTTTCCCGATCTCAGTCAGTAAGACATTGCAACATTACAGGCATTGTGTACTATTATGCACATTAAGCAATTGTCCCGTCTTCGATCTCCAAGTTAACTGGACACCTTTCCTTCCCTCTTCCAATCTATCAGACTACATACTATTTCCACTGCTTTTCCCATCAAAAATTTCCCGATTCCAGTAATTAACCGCCTGTGTCTTGGCCACTCCCCCGTAGTGGGTATGTGCCAGCAACGTCTGAGGCCTTCCTTCCTTCCTAGTTCTGTTCTGGTGTCGGCTCGTAGCAGTGGTCTCGTTTCCTTCGCTCCTGAGGCAGTAAGCCTACATTGTGGTGACCCGTTGAGCCGCGCCTTCTCCATCAGCTGAGTTCCTGGATGGCTTACTGGCAGAACCCAGCCTTCGACCCGCCGCTTCCGGCGTTCCGGCCTCAAGGCGTCGGCGGGTGGTTCACTCAATTCGAGGCGGCGCTGTACCTGAATGGCATCAACACCCAGCCGTTCAAACACGCCGTCCTCTGCGATATCCTCCCGCCCGACTTGCTGCGCCTACCTGCCTGCCTTGCCTTGGGCAGCCGGCCGTACGACGAGCTGTGCGCTGCCATTCTGGAGGACTGCGGCGTCTCCTACAGCCCGCTGCCGCTCTACGACGCTGCAGACCCCTGTCGCCGCCGCCAGCAGCTGGCGCAGGACCAGCCTCGGTCTCACCCACGCCGCCTTCTCCCCAGTGGAGTAGCGGGGAGCTAGCGGCCAGGGGCTGCCGTGGCGGGCAGGGCTGGGGAGAAGGCGGCGTGGGTGAGACCGAGGCTGGTCCTGCGCCAGCTGCTGGCGGCGGCGACAGGTGTCTACAGCGTCGTAGAGCGGCAGCGGGCTGTAGGAGACGCCGAAGTCCTCCAGAATGGCAGCGCACAGCTCGTCGTACGGCCGGCTGCCCAAGGCAAGGCAGGCAGGTAGGCGCAGCAAGTCGGGCGGGAGGATATGCCCCTGGCCGCTAGCTCCCCGCTACTGCAGCTGGCGCAGGACCAGCCTCGGTCTCACCCACGCCGCCTTCTCCCCAGCCCTGCCCGCCACGGCAGCCCCTGGCCGCTAGCTCCCCGCTACTCCACCTCTGCGTCTCCGGCGCCGCCGTCCATCGTCACGACTCACGAGCCCTTCCGGCAGGCTCGGAGCTTCCGGCGCCCCCAGCCCCACCTTCGGCCTCGGCTCTCCCTTCGGTCTCGGCTCTCCCGGCGCCGCCAGCCCTGTCGGCGTCTCCTGCCCACCAGGTGTCATCGGCCCTCCCGACAGCCTCGGCACACCCAGCGCCCCCAGCCATCCTGGCGGTCTCGGCCCTCCCGGTGGCCTCGGCTCTCCCGGTGCTCACGGCCCTCTCGGCGGCCGTGGCACTCCCGGCAGCTCCGCCACTCCAGGCGCCTCCTATTGCCGCTACCTCGTCAGCGTCCTCCTACGTGCACGGCTCGGCGCCAAGGGCGCCACTCGCGAGGACGCCCGTCACGTTTAGTCAATCGCTCCAAGGCTGTCTGTGAGCGTGTCCCAGCACCCCATGCAGTCCACCACAGCTACTCACTATGGAATCTCGATGCGCCTCCCGTAGCCGCCCCTCTGGGTACCAGGCAGCTCAGCCCGGCGTCAGCTGCGCTACACACCTAGCTCCCTCTGCTACACCACCTCTCATGCGTCGGCCAACAGCTGCTGCACCTGAACCACCGGCACTTGGTGCATTTCGCATGCCAACCCGGATGACCCATCTTCTTCACATTCCCCTCCGCGTCCCTCGACGCCCTCCGAAAGCTCGGCCTCAACGCCACAGCCAGAGTCGCCCTCCTGAGCCTCACCTTCAGACCCCGGCCGGCCTGCACGACTCTTGACTGATACCGATTAATCGTCTAGGAAGAAGGGGGGAGCCCTGTAGCGACCCTCGCCTCCCGGAGCAGCCCTGGAACGACTCCCAGCGCCGCCTGACCTAGCGCTCGAGTGCCATCGCCGGCCCTCTGTTCGTTTCGACTTCCAGTCTAGGCGGGGGTTCTGTAGCGCCCTCTCTTGGGCGGCGCCGACAACCCTGCTAGCGCGCGCCACCCTGCGAAGAGAATAAAGTGGCACCTGGTCGTGGCTCGTGACGCCACGGCTGGGCAGTTCTGTTCTGGTGTCGGCTCGTAGCAGTGGTCTCGTTTCCTTCGCTCCTGAGGCGTTAAGCCTACAAGCCAAAGTGTTCGACGACTAATGAGCAGGTATTTCGGATTGTGTTACGTCCGAAGGCGTGGGACCTGACATGTTTGGACATGGCACTGACATCAACTCAGGTCTATCGAAGTTTCAACACCGGGTCACACGTGGCTTACTGCGCCAATACACAGGCTGCTTCTATCTCGTCGTGGTGAAAAGCTCAACCAACGGCCATTACAACAGACCACATCGTCACGTCCGATGATGGCCGTCCCATAAAAGAAGCATACTACATTTGACAGGAAGCAAATCAAATCAAATATAGTTTATTTCTGTCAAAGAGGTGGAGGGTGCTGCAAACAAAAGCTGTTCAACGAACGACAGCTTGACCAAGGCCTACAGCCCCCTCTTACAAGGCGATAGTAAAGAAAGGAAATGCACACAAAATACTTTATTGACAGCTTCTGAGTCGCAGACACAAATTCACGATATTTACACTCTGCAATGAAAATATAACCTAGGAGTAAAACAACAATAAATATGCAAAACCTTAATAAACATATGCAAATGCAATGAGAACAAAAAGTCAATGGGCTAGTTTTGGCACTAGTGCATAGTTCTGGCGTATTTCTTATTTTCTTTTTTGAAAACGTCAATACCAGTTCTAGGAATGTTGGCAAAGTGAACGACAGATTTTCCGTACGGTAATTAGTGAGAGGTGTTATAATTGTCCATTTTTTTGTGACGTGTAGTGTATGTTGCAACACTCTCTTATAACAACGACCATTCTGGAAGAAACGTTTGATTTTCTGTTATTTCTAGTTTAAAAGCGACAGTTAACTTAAAAAAGATTCAAAAAATTGTTTTGTTAGGGAAACGAAATTGCACAGTATCAGTCTCGCATATCGGCGGACACCTGAATCGCGCCGTAAGGGAAGAGATAAAGGAGGAAGTGAAAAAAGAAACGAAGAAAGAGGTGCCGTAATGGAGGGCTTCGGAATAATTTCGACCACCTGGGGATCTTTAACTTTCACTGACATCGCACAGCACAAGGGCGCCTTAGCGTTTCGCCTCCATCGAAACACAGCCGCCGCGGTCGGGTTTGAACCCGGGAATTCCGGATCAGTAGCCGAGCCCCCTAACTTATAATGATATAGGTGTTGCACTGGCATTATTCCAGCTTTTTGGAAAAAGCTTTCTGTATGACTGTTATATGGCAAGTCAAAGAATCCTAAGAAACTTTTTGACGAATAAATATATTTTGCAAAATTGTATGTGCAGATGTCTCCCAAACCAGAAAGCAGTAATTCAGATTGGAGGCGATCCAAACGCAGATGCAGAGTATGTTAAATGAGGGCATTATTCGACCATCTCAGTCTATGGTCGCCGCCGGTCCTTCTGCTTAAGAAGGATGGTTTCAATGCGCTATTGCGTAGATTGCAGGGAATTGAACAACACATCTGAAAAGGACTTATTCCCACTGACCACATCTACGACTCACACGACAGACTTCACCAAGGCCAGTATTTATCCTCGATTGACTTAAACAGCGGGCACTGGTAGATTGAAGTTCATGAGCGCGACCTGGAAGAAAACGATTTTCACCTCACCCTACGGCCTACATGAATTTAAGGTGTTACCTTTCGGTCTCTGCTAAAGCAGACGGCGTTCAAGCGAATGGCATTGCCCTTGCTGGCCTGAAATGACAAACAATTATAGCTGATCCAGATAACGTGGTCACGTTTTTTGAGACGTTTGACCAACATCTTGAATGCCTGCGGACTTTACTATATGTTCAGCGCTAGGCCGATTTTATGCTGAAGCCCTAAAAATGCCAAACCGGCCACGAAAAACTCAAGCTTTTCGGCCACATTGTCTGCGCCTAGGGTGTCTGACCTGGCATAGGCGAATTTCTCGTTCGTTCTACTAACAAGCGCTCAAACGCTGCCGTGGTTTGTGTGCTCCTAATACCGTGCTTTATTGCCGACTTCTCCTAGATTTCCGAACCCCTGACCCGTTTAACGCTTGACGGCACACCGTTCGTCTTAACTGCCGAGCAACCGTAGGCTCTCACAGAGCTGCCCCGGCGACTGCGCACAAACTCTGTTCTTGCTCATTTTGATGAGCATGATGCCACCGAGATCCACACCGACGCCAGCAACATCGGCATTGGTGCTGTTCTATTCAAACACAAAGATTGCGTGTAAGGAGTAGTCGCGAATACGAGTCGCGTTCTGCCTCGCGCCAAAACCAACTACTCTGCCCAGCAAAAGGAGCGGCTCGCAGTCAAGTGAAAAACGAAATTTCTGCCTTACCTCTATGGCTGCCACTTCAAAGTCGTCACAGACCACCATTTCTTGTGCTGGCTTGCTAACCTCCGGGACCCATCAGGGCACCTGACAAGTTGCAGCCTCCGCCTTGAAAAGAATTTGATGACATAGTGGCGTATAAATCTGTACGAAAGCGTGAAGATGCTGGCGAGCTGTCAAGCGCACCAGTCGAGCTTGCAGATCAGAGCACGGCAATGACAGTCGTTTTTCTTGAAGTGATCAGCGATACCGACGTAATGGCAAGGGAGCCAGCTGACATGGACATGCGATCTGTTATTCCATTTCATTTCATTTTATTACCTTAAAGACCCACGAGGGGTATTACATAAGGCGTGGATACATATATTTTGGTGAGCAAGTGTTAACGCAATGAAACATGACTGGTAATATTATTGGCAAAGCGGGATGAGCACGTGATGGCTGCGATGTCGTTGGGTAGATCATTCCAGTCTGTAGGAGCACGAGAAAAAAAATACGCGGCAAGGGTGGTATTGCGGGCACGAGGTCGGGAAACTTGAAAAGGATGACGAGTGATGACCGTCTGGAGGGCCACGCTTCTAATGTATCCGGACATTTTTCCCGGAAGCTTTCCTCCTTTCCAGGCGCTATGCATTATTTTCAATAAAAATCCGAGCATTGATAACTGCGCCTACCTCCCAGTCATCCTGTGAGATTACTACGACGTCATCCTTCTTGCCTCTGGCCAGTTAAGATTTGCACGTGCTATTCGTCGGCTGAACCGCACCTTTCATTTCACAAAACCTGCAGCCACCACCCGCCGCTATGTCAGAGGTGTCCGTAAGTGAGTAGCAGCGCCTAAAGTCACATTATTTAAAGCACGCGGGCTTGCTGCAGCCAATTGCACCTCCTCGCACACCATTTGGCGAAGTCAGCATTTATATTGTGGGCACATTCCCTACATCATCGGAGTTTATTAATTATTATTGGTTTTTTGGGAAAAGGAAATGGCGCGGTATCTGTCTCATATATTGTTGGACACTTGAACCGCGCCGTTAGGGAAGGGATAAGGGAGGGAGTGAAAGAAGAAAGGAAGGAGGTGCCGTAGTGGAGGGCTCCGGAATAATTTTTACCACCTGGGGATCTTTAACGTGCACTGACATCGCACAGCACACGGGCGCCTTAGCGTTTTTCCTCCATAAAAACGCAGCCGCCGCGGTGGGGTTCGAACCCGGGAACTCCGGATCAGTAGTCAAGGGCAATGAGCAGATTGTAGTCGCGACAGACTAATAGTGGGTAAACACTATTCAGATGAGTAAACCCCGGGCGCGGTCTTGCGATGCTTGTGGTTTTGTGCCAAGTGAAAACTAAATAAAAGAAAGCTTCACTGGCAACTGCGCGAGAGCACTGTGCGATAGCCGCAGCCGCACATGCCTCGTGTTAAAATGCAACACAGTCTAGCGCTGTGCATTGCACATCGTCTACTTCATCAAAGAGAACTAGAATAAAAATTATTTTCGCGTTTCGAGCTATGTGGTGGAAGTGGCAGAGAGATGTCCGCTGCATGCGCTGGCGTCAACTTTAAATTGTGGCAGAAACACGGCACTAGAGCAATACGCGCTGGCCCTGGCAACATGGGGAGGACGCTCTGGCAGGCTAGTTGGTTGGTGGGGAAAGATCGAGTAAAACTACGCCTTTCGCCCCATTCCCTTTGCCAAGTTTTACTACTATATTGGGTAAATTGACATTGAAGATAAAAATGTTAAAGACGCGCAAGACAGCGCAACACGAACGGGACACAAGACGAAGGACTAGCACAAGCAGGAGCTGACTATCCTGTGTCCCGTCTTGTGACGTCCCGTCAGTGTGACGTCTTGTGTTCCGTTCGTGTTGCGATGAGAGCGAAAATGAACACTTACCAACTCACCCAAATTTCCGCCTTGCTGAGCGCAAGACAGGCTCCCTGGGCAAGCGGACACCTCAGTCGCGCTTACAGGTGCATGACTGTGGTGTCCACCTCCAAGCAGCTGTGTTTTCGCACAATGTTTTGTTCTTTTTAATGCTAGACCGCCAGAGAGAGAGAGGGAGAGAAATAACATTTATTAATACCCGTCAAAAGGATGATGGGTATCCGAGGCGCCACTCGTTCCCAGTCATATCCTCCCCTCAGCCGTCGACTGGGATCTCTTGGATCTCAGCAGCGGCAAGGGCGAGACGGATGACTTCACGTTGTTTAGTTTCGTCCTCGTTGTGAAGCAGTGCCTCCCAGGACTCATCTGTTCTTTCAAGTTGTCCAAAGCTCGGACATGTCCATACCATATGGATCATGTCCGCTATGCCGTCGCAACGTTTGCACCTGGGGCTGAAAATCTCAGGGTGCCACTTGCTATAAAGCTGAGGGTTTAGACCGCCAACATTTTTTTGACACGCTATGTGCACATCAAGGCAGCGCCATGTGGCACATCATCTGGAATCACTCAGTTCTTCATGTACTACATTGTTATACGACACGGCGCCCCTTGCTACGCATTACCGATAGAGGCGCGGCTTCTACAGCGCAGCTCATACACGACTTGTACCACGTGAGTCACACGAGCCAACAAAGCCAACCACCACCTTCATCGTCATCAGCCTTACTACTCTGTCCTGTACCAGCTGCAGCCTCCCTATTCCCGCAGGCTTTTTAGACGCATCCTTCCACCTAACGTTTTTCACTTTCCGCTACGCTTGCTTTCTCTTGGAATCTTTTCTGTTACTCTTAAGCACCATCGGCCACCTTGGCACCGCATTCACTGCCGTGTCCACGCCCATTCCTTCCTATTGATTTGGACTAGGATGCCATTAATCCACGTGCGTTCCTCATCCACTCTGTCCCCTTCCAGTCTCTTAACGTTACAGCTACAATTTTCGTTTGCATAACTTTCTGCGTGGTCTTCAATTTAATTTACACCCTTTCCTTATGATCCATGTTTCTGTACCACACGTGTGCACCGGCAAGATACAGCAGTTATGTACTCTTCTCATAGGGAATACTGGTAAACTTCCATTTATGATCTGAAAGAACCTGCCAAAGGCGCGCTACCAGATTCTCATTCTTCAAATTATTTAGCACTCATGATTTGGATCCGCGGTCACTAAATGCCCTAAGTGTATGAATTCTCTTAGGACTTCCAGCACCTCGCTGCCAAGGGTAAAGTGCTCTTCTCTTCCGAGACTTTTGAACATTATTTCTTTTTCTCCATATTAATGTTTACGCCCACCGTTATGCTCTCCTGTGTAAACAACTGATTAAGCTTTGAAATTCATGTCCTGAGTGGCTTAGCAAAACAATGCGGTCAGCAAATCGTAGACTACTAAGGTATTCTCCATTTGCTCTTATCCCCAATTACTCCCAGCGCTCTCCTCGGAATACCTCTGGCAAACAGGCGGAGAACAGCATTGCCGAGTTCCTGCCTCCCAACCTCACACCCTTCCTTTTTGGAATTTTATTGCTTACTTTATAGAGGACTGTTGTAATGTGCAGCCGTTATAGATATCTTTTATTAGTTTTATATCAGGCTCTTTTACATCCTGATTCCTCAATGCCTGTGTAACTGCTGCCGTTTCAACTGAGTGAAATAACTTCGCGTGATCTATGAGAGCTATATACCGCGCTTGGTGATAATGGCGGCTGTTTATATATTTAGCGGTTAATTATATTATAGTTGGGTACTGCCTACCACCCGCAGTCCAGTGGGCTCTCTGAACGACTCCACAAAACTATAGCGGATATGCCATCAACATATGTAGACGTAGAGCTTAAGGCCTAGGACGAGATCTTCCCATACTCGACTTTTGCGTATAACACGGCCGTGAAAGAAACTGTTCGCTTTACGCCGTTTCGCCTCGTTATGGGCTTCACGTAGAAAAAATGTTTGATTCGTTTTTGCTGCGCACAACCGACGACCGGTCCCTGGCGCCGCACGCCGAGCAAGCCAGCAAACTCGCCCTTACTCACATAAGGCGACAACTGGAGTCGAAAGCGTAGCTTTTTGGGCTTGATGGTGCATGATCATAGCAAGAGAATATAGCTCGGAGTAGGACGCATACATGTACAGTAACGCATACATGTGGTGTCGACTTATGCCTAGTTTCTTCTTGACAGCTTTTAAGCTACCTCTGTTCTTTAGAGCCTGCTCGATTCTTTTGATATTATACTTACATATGTCGGCTACCCCCCCCTCCTTCGCTAATTTATTAACTTCGATAGCTCTGCTAGTTCTATTCTGTCGGCAGAGTTAGGCGCCCGCATGTTTTGGCGTCTCTTAAGAAGATCATTCGTCTCCTGAGATAGCTTGCCGTTATCCTGTCGAACCGTCCCTCCGCCTACTTCTATTGCTCATTCCGTAATGATAGCTGTCAGATTATCGTTCATTGTATAAACATCATGATCGTCTTCCTCAGTTAAGACTGAATATCTGTTCGGCAGCTATATCCTGAGTTCCTGTAATTTCCCTCTTCCTGCTAACTCGTTAATGGACTTCTTCACTAGCTTCTACCGTTCACTCTTGAACTCTAATCAAAATCGAGAGCTTACCATTCTGTGGTCGCTACAACGCACCCTTCTGAGGACGGCCACATACTGAACGATGCCAGGTTGAGCGCATATTAAGAAGTCGATTTCTTGTTTAGTTTCACCATTGGGGCTCTTCCAGGTCCACTTCCTGTTCTCTCGTTTGCAGAAGAAGGTATTCATGATTCGTAAAGCAGTTCCCTCTCTGCAAATTCTACTAATAACTCTCCCCTTCTATTCTTAGAACTTATCCCATAGTCGCCTACCGCGTGGTCGCCAGCCTGATTCTTGCCCACCTTCGCATTGAAGTCGCCCATCAGTACGGTGTACTGTGATTTAACTTTGTTCATTGTTGACTCCACGTCTTCACAGAACCTCTCAACGGTCTGGTCATCATGGCTGGATATAAGCACGTAGGCCTACACCAACTGCAGCGTTACCTCCTATTGAGTCTAATTACGATAACTGCCATCCCCTCGTTAATAATATAGAACACCACTACTTTGCCGGCTATATCTAAATAATGAGCAATCCCACGTCTTTTACTTATTTATTTATACAAAATACCCCTAAAGGCCCTCAATTTAAGTGTATTACATGGGGGGGGGGGGGGCGGTACAGAGAAGAATCAAAAGTAAGAAATAAATAAGACAAAAATTAAAGAAACTATTAACAAAAAAACAGCTAAAAGCATATGGATTGTTGGAATAAAAATACAAAACTGACATAATTAAACATTGAAGCATAAATGGCAAGAAACAGAAACATTAACAGAGTAAAGTTAATACCAGTTATACAACGTCTATCCACGACGGCATGAAAATAAAACAACGAGAATCATCAATAACAGAAATAAAAACAAAAATCAATGCACTGCTAAGTTAACAATGTACTAAAAGATGTTACGCAGAAGTAGTGGCAGATAATTGTTTATAAAATTTCTCCGGACCAGTGGTGGTAGCAACATCTGAAGGGAGAGCGTTCCAGTTGGTTATAGTGCGTGGAATGAATGAATGTGCATAGTAAGATGTACGGCCTGACAAGCGCCTAACTTTAAACGGATGGTCGCCGCGGTCAAAAATGGAGGAATTCAAAAAAAGTGGTTATGAAGCGTCGAGTGGTGATACAGTTTATGAAAAAGTTATAAGCGTGCCACTTTACGACGGAGATCTAGATCTTCCAGATCAGCGCGTTTCTTCAAGGCTGTGATGCTGGAATGACGCCAATAATTAGAGTAGATGAAACGGGCTGCGCGATTCTGCAATGATTCGATGTTATTTATTAAATATGCTTGATGAGGGTCCCAAATAAAAGAAGAATATTTAATTTTAGGTCGAATAAGAGTGGTGTAAGCACGTAATCGGAGGTTAGAGGGAGCATGCTTTAAGTTATGTTTTAAGAGGCAAAATGACCGATTAGCAGATGCAAGAATAAGGTTAATGTGGTGCTTCCATGTTAGGTCTGAATGAACGTGAAGAGCGAGGTATTTATACGTGGTTACCAAATCTACTGGAGTGTTATTTAAAGAATACGCTGTTTGAAATCGAGACATTCGGTTCGTAAAAGACAAATTTTGTTTTGGAAACGTTAAGTTGCATAAGCCAAGTAGAGCACCATGCTGTTACTGTCTGGAGGTATGATTGTAAGGCTAGGCGATCATCGTTAGTATAAATTTTGCGTTAAATTACACAATCATTCGGCAAAAAATCTGATTCGGGAAGAAAAGGAATTCGGTAAATCGTTAATAAATATCAAAACAGCAAGGGGCCAAGCACGCTTTTTTGTGGGACGCCAGAACGTACTTCGCTGAGAGACGAAATATGGTTATTGGCATTGGTAAACTGAAACCTGGAAAAAAGAAATTCTTTAACCCATGCCATATCAAGAGGGTGAATATTAAGAAGTGTTAATTTGGTTAATAACTGGTTATGAGGGACCCTGTCGAAAGCTTTGGAAAAATAAAAAATATAGAGTCGACTTGAATTCCAGCATCAACACATGAATGAAGTTCGTGGATGAAACCAGCAAGTTGCGTTTTGCACGAGCACTCTTTACAGAAACCATGTTGGTATTTAAAGATGATGTTGTGTTGTTCTAAAAAGTTAAAAACCTGCGAATGACTCACGTGTTCAATAAGTTTACAAATCGTGCTAGTTAATGAAATAGTTCGATAATTGAGTGGTAAAGAACGATCACCGGACTTGAAAATAGGCACAACCTTAGCTTAGAAAATAGGCACAACCTTAGTCAGGTGGAACCAAGCCAGATGAAAGGGATTTCGAAAAAATAGCGGACAAGATGCGATGAATACCGTCAGATGAGTTCTTGAGTATTTTGTTATTAAAACCAAGGTGATCAGACGCTGATGCCGTTTTAAGTTTCCTTAGTAAAGATAACATACCAGTCTCGCTAATAACTATTTCGGACATTGAGGTATTAGAATGATTCGTAGTAGCAGGGACTGAATAAACTGCTTCTCGGGTAAAGGCTGATGTGAATGCGTCGTTAAGAATTTGTGCGCGTTCATCAACAGGAATGCTACCTCTTTCGGCATTTTTAAGAGTTATATCAGCATGATTCGAAGGGTTGATCGTATGCCAGAACTTACGAGGGTTATTCTTTAACACTGATGGTAAATCATGGGTGAACAAATCGTGACGAGCAGATTTAGGCGCCGTCTGATAATCATTATCGCACTTTTTGTTTCGTTGCCGGGAATCAGAGTGCTTATTTGTCGCTCTGTCTGTAAAGACACTTTTTCTTATTGTTCAGGCGACGCAGGTGTCTATTAAAACAGGGCGCGGTGTTAGTGTGTGGTATACTGATAACAGGTATATATCTGTCGATAAGTGCAGCAAGTTTGTTGCTGAAAAGCGACGAAGCGACAGGAGTGTGCGCTCTGCTGTGCAAAATTAACTTCAAGAAACGCAGCGACTCCCATTCTAATTTCTTTTTCCCGATCTCAGTCAGTAAGACATTGCAACATTACAGGCATTGTGTACTATTATGCACATTAAGCAATTGTCCCGTCTTCGAACTCCAAGTTAACTGGACACCTTTCCTTCCCTCTTCCAATCTATCAGACTACATACTATTTCCACTGCTTTTCCCATCAAAAATTTCCCGTATCCAGTAATTAACCGCCTGTGTCTTGGCCACTCCCCCGTAGTGGGTATGTGCCAGCAACGTCTGAGGCCTTCCTTCCTTCCTAGTTCTGTTCTGGTGTCGGCTCGTAGCAGTGGTCTCGTTTCCTTCGCTCCTGAGGCAGTAAGCCTACATTGTGGTGACCCGTTGAGCCGCGCCTTCTCCATCAGCTGAGTTCCTGGATGGCTTACTGGCAGAACCCAGCCTTCGACCCGCCGCTTCCGGCGTTCCGGCCTCAAGGCGTCGGCGGGTGGTTCACTCAATTCGAGGCGGCGCTGTACCTGAATGGCATCAACACCCAGCCGTTCAAACACGCCGTCCTCTGCGATATCCTCCCGCCCGACTTGCTGCGCCTACCTGCCTGCCTTGCCTTGGGCAGCCGGCCGTACGACGAGCTGTGCGCTGCCATTCTGGAGGACTTCGGCGTCTCCTACAGCCCGCTGCCGCTCTACGACGCTGCAGACCCCTGTCGCCGCCGCCAGCAGCTGGCGCAGGACCAGCCTCGGTCTCACCCACGCCGCCTTCTCCCCAGTGGAGTAGCGGGGAGCTAGCGGCCAGGGGCTGCCGTGGCGGGCAGGGCTGGGGAGAAGGCGGCGTGGGTGAGACCGAGGCTGGTCCTGCGCCAGCTGCTGGCGGCGGCGACAGGTGTCTACAGCGTCGTAGAGCGGCAGCGGGCTGTAGGAGACGCCGAAGTCCTCCAGAATGGCAGCGCACAGCTCGTCGTACGGCCAGCTGCCCAAGGCAAGGCAGGCAGGTAGGCGCAGCAAGTCGGGCGGGAGGATATGCCCCTGGCCGCTAGCTCCCCGCTACTGCAGCTGGCGCAGGACCAGCCTCGGTCTCACCCACGCCGCCTTCTCCCCAGCCCTGCCCGCCACGGCAGCCCCTGGCCGCTAGCTCCCCGCTACTCCACCTCTGCGTCTCCGGCGCCGCCGTCCATCGTCACGACTCACGAGCCCTTCCGGCAGGCTCGGAGCTTCCGGCGCCCCCAGCCCCACCTTCGGCCTCGGCTCTCCCTTCGGTCTCGGCTCTCCCGGCGCCGCCAGCCCTGTCGGCGTCTCCTGCCCACCAGGTGTCATCGGCCCTCCCGACAGCCTCGGCACACCCAGCGCCCCCAGCCATCCTGGCGGTCTCGGCCCTCCCGGTGGCCTCGGCTCTCCCGGTGCTCACGGCCCTCTCCGCGGCCGTGGCACTCCCGGCAGCTCCGCCACTCCAGGCGCCTCCTATTGCCGCTACCTCGTCAGCGTCCTCCTACGTGCACGGCTCGGCGCCAAGGGCGCCACTCGCGAGGACGCCCGTCACGTTTAGTCAATCGCTCCAAGGCTGTCTGTGAGCGTGTCCCAGCACCCCATGCAGTCCACCACAGCTACTCACTATGGAATCTCGATGCGCCTCCCGTAGCCGCCCCTCTGGGTACCAGGCAGCTCAGCCCGGCGTCAGCTGCGCTACACACCTAGCTCCCTCTGCTACACCACCTCTCATGCGTCGGCCAACAGCTGCTGCACCTGAACCACCGGCACTTGGTGCATTTCGCATGCCAACCCGGATGACCCATCTTCTTCACATTCCCCTCCGCGTCCCTCGACGCCCTCCGAAAGCTCGGCCTCAACGCCACAGCCAGAGTCGCCCTCCTGAGCCTCACCTTCAGACCCCGGCCGGCCTGCACGACTCTTGACTGATACCGATTAATCGTCTAGGAAGAAGGGGGGAGCCCTGTAGCGACCCTCGCCTCCCGGAGCAGCCCTGGAACGACTCCCAGCGCCGCCTGACCTAGCGCTCGAGTGCCATCGCCGGCCCTCTGTTCGTTTCGACTTCCAGTCTAGGCGGGGGTTCTGTAGCGCCCTCTCTTGGGCGGCGCCGACAACCCTGCTAGCGCGCGCCACCCTGCGAAGAGAATAAAGTGGCACCTGGTCGTGGCTCGTGACGCCACGGCTGGGCAGTTCTGTTCTGGTGTCGGCTCGTAGCAGTGGTCTCGTTTCCTTCGCTCCTGAGGCGTTAAGCCTACAAGCCAAAGTGTTCGACGACTAATGAGCAGGTATTTCGGATTGTGTTACGTCCGAAGGCGTGGGACCTGACATGTTTGGACATGGCACTGACATCAACTCAGGTCTATCGAAGTTTCAACACCGGGTCACACGTGGCTTACTGCGCCAATACACAGGCTGCTTCTATCTCGTCGTGGTGAAAAGCTCAACCAACGGCCATTACAACAGACCACATCGTCACGTCCGATGATGGCCGTCCCATAAAAGAAGCATACTACATTTGACAGGAAGCAAATCAAATCAAATATAGTTTATTTCTGTCAAAGAGGTGGAGGGTGCTGCAAACAAAAGCTGTTCAACGAACGACAGCTTGACCAAGGCCTACAGCCCCCTCTTACAAGGCGATAGTAAAGAAAGGAAATGCACACAAAATACTTTATTGACAGCTTCTGAGTCGCAGACACAAATTCACGATATTTACACTCTGCAATGAAAATATAACCTAGGAGTAAAACAACAATAAATATGCAAAACCTTAATAAACATATGCAAATGCAATGAGAACAAAAAGTCAATGGGCTAGTTTTGGCACTAGTGCATAGTTCTGGCGTATTTCTTATTTTCTTTTTTGAAAACGTCAATACCAGTTCTAGGAATGTTGGCAAAGTGAACGACAGATTTTCCGTACGGTAATTAGTGAGAGGTGTTATAATTGTCCATTTTTTGTGACGTGTAGTGTATGTTGCAACACTGTCTTATAACAACGACCATTCTGGAAGAAACGTTTGATTTTCTGTTATTTCTAGTTTAAAAGCGACAGTTAACTTAAAAAAGATTCAAAAAATTGTTTTGTTAGGGAAACGAAATTGCACAGTATCAGTCTCGCATATCGGCGGACACCTGAATCGCGCCGTAAGGGAAGAGATAAAGGAGGAAGTGAAAAAAGAAACGAAGAAAGAGGTGCCGTAATGGAGGGCTTCGGAATAATTTCGACCACCTGGGGATCTTTAACTTTCACTGACATCGCACAGCACAAGGGCGCCTTAGCGTTTCGCCTCCATCGAAACACAGCCGCCGCGGTCGGGTTTGAACCCGGGAATTCCGGATCAGTAGCCGAGCCCCCTAACTTATAATGATATAGGTGTTGCACTGGCATTATTCCAGCTTTTTGGAAAAAGCTTTCTGTATGACTGTTATATGGCAAGTCAAAGAATCCTAAGAAACTTTTTGACGAATAAATATATTTTGCAAAATTGTATGTGCAGATGTCTCCCAAACCAGAAAGCAGTAATTCAGATTGGAGGCGATCCAAACGCAGATGCAGAGTATGTTAAATGAGGGCATTATTCGACCATCTCAGTCTATGGTCGCCGCCGGTCCTTCTGCTTAAGAAGGATGGTTTCAATGCGCTATTGCGTAGATTGCAGGGAATTGAACAACACATCTGAAAAGGACTTATTCCCACTGACCACATCTACGACTCACACGACAGACTTCACCAAGGCCAGTATTTATCCTCGATTGACTTAAACAGCGGGCACTGGTAGATTGAAGTTCATGAGCGCGACCTGGAAGAAAACGATTTTCACCTCACCCTACGGCCTACATGAATTTAAGGTGTTACCTTTCGGTCTCTGCTAAAGCAGACGGCGTTCAAGCGAATGGCATTGCCCTTGCTGGCCTGAAATGACAAACAATTATAGCTGATCCAGATAACGTGGTCACGTTTTTTGAGACGTTTGACCAACATCTTGAATGCCTGCGGACTTTACTATATGTTCAGCGCTAGGCCGATTTTATGCTGAAGCCCTAAAAATGCCAAACCGGCCACGAAAAACTCAAGCTTTTCGGCCACATTGTCTGCGCCTAGGGTGTCTGACCTGGCATAGGCGAATTTCTCGTTCGTTCTACTAACAAGCGCTCAAACGCTGCCGTGGTTTGTGTGCTCCTAATACCGTGCTTTATTGCCGACTTCTCCTAGATTTCCGAACCCCTGACCCGTTTAACGCTTGACGGCACACCGTTCGTCTTAACTGCCGAGCAACCGTAGGCTCTCACAGAGCTGCCCCGGCGACTGCGCACAAACTCTGTTCTTGCTCATTTTGATGAGCATGATGCCACCGAGATCCACACCGACGCCAGCAACATCGGCATTGGTGCTGTTCTATTCAAACACAAAGATTGCGTGTAAGGAGTAGTCGCGAATACGAGTCGCGTTCTGCCTCGCGCCAAAACCAACTACTCTGCCCAGCAAAAGGAGCGGCTCGCAGTCAAGTGAAAAACGAAATTTCTGCCTTACCTCTATGGCTGCCACTTCAAAGTCGTCACAGACCACCATTTCTTGTGCTGGCTTGCTAACCTCCGGGACCCATCAGGGCACCTGACAAGTTGCAGCCTCCGCCTTGAAAAGAATTTGATGACACAATGGCGTATAAATCTGTACGAAAGCGTGAAGATGCTGGCGAGCTGTCAAGCGCACCAGTCGAGCTTGCAGATCAGAGCACGGCAATGACAGTCGTTTTTCTTGAAGTGATCAGCGATACCGACGTAATGGCAAGGGAGCCAGCTGACGTGGACATGCGATCTGTTATTCCATTTCATTTCATTTTATTACCTTAAAGACCCACGAGGGGTATTACATAAGGCGTGGATACATATATTTTGGTGAGCAAGTGTTAACGCAATGAAACATGACTGGTAATATTATTGGCAAAGCGGGATGAGCACGTGATGGCTGCGATGTCGTTGGGTAGATCATTTCAGTCTGTAGGAGCACGAGAAAAAAAATACGCGGCAAGGGTGGTATTGCGGGCACGAGGTCGGGAAACTTGAAAAGGATGACGAGTGATGACCGTCTGGAGGGCCACGCTTCTAATGTATCCGGACATTTTTCCCGGAAGCTTTCCTCTTTTCCAGGCGCTATGCATTATTTTCAATAAAAATCCGAGCATTGATAACTGCGCCTACCTCCCAGTCATCCTGTGAGATTACTACGACGTCATCCTTCTTGCCTCTGGCCAGTTAAGATTTGCACGTGCTATTCGTCGGCTGAACCGCACCTTTCATTTCACAAAACCTGCAGCCACCACCCGCCGCTATGTCAGAGGTGTCCGTAAGTGAGTAGCAGCGCCTAAAGTCACATTATTTAAAGCACGCGGGCTTGCTGCAGCCAATTGCACCTCCTCGCACACCATTTGGCGAAGTCAGCATTTATATTGTGGGCACATTCCCTACATCATCGGAGTTTATTAATTATTATTGGTTTTTTGGGAAAAGGAAATGGCGCGGTATCTGTCTCATATATTGTTGGACACTTGAACCGCGCCGTTAGGGAAGGGATAAGGGAGGGAGTGAAAGAAGAAAGGAAGGAGGTGCCGTAGTGGAGGGCTCCGGAATAATTTTTACCACCTGGGGATCTTTAACGTGCACTGACATCGCACAGCACACGGGCGCCTTAGCGTTTTTCCTCCATAAAAACGCAGCCGCCGCGGTGGGGTTCGAACCCGGGAACTCCGGATCAGTAGTCAAGGGCAATGAGCAGATTGTAGTCGCGACAGACTAATAGTGGGTAAACACTATTCAGATGAGTAAACCCCGGGCGCGGTCTTGCGATGCTTGTGGTTTTGTGCCAAGTGAAAACTAAATAAAAGAAAGCTTCACTGGCAACTGCGCGAGAGCACTGTGCGATAGCCGCAGCCGCACATGCCTCGTGTTAAAATGCAACACAGTCTAGCGCTGTGCATTGCACATCGTCTACTTCATCAAAGAGAACTAGAATAAAAATTATTTTCGCGTTTCGAGCTATGTGGTGGAAGTGGCAGAGAGATGTCCGCTGCATGCGCTGGCGTCAACTTTAAATTGTGGCAGAAACACGGCACTAGAGCAATACGCGCTGGCCCTGGCAACATGGGGAGGACGCTCTGGCAGGCTAGTTGGTTGGTGGGGAAAGATCGAGTAAAACTACGCCTTTCGCCCCATTCCCTTTGCCAAGTTTTACTACTATATTGGGTAAATTGACATTGAAGATAAAAATGTTAAAGACGCGCAAGACAGCGCAACACGAACGGGACACAAGACGAAGGACTAGCACAAGCAGGAGCTGACTATCCTGTGTCCCGTCTTGTGACGTCCCGTCAGTGTGACGTCTTGTGTTCCGTTCGTGTTGCGATGAGAGCGAAAATGAACACTTACCAACTCACCCAAATTTCCGCCTTGCTGAGCGCAAGACAGGCTCCCTGGGCAAGCGGACACCTCAGTCGCGCTTACAGGTGCATGACTGTGGTGTCCACCTCCAAGCAGCTGTGTTTTCGCACAATGTTTTGTTCTTTTTAATGCTAGACCGCCAGAGAGAGAGAGGGAGAGAAATAACATTTATTAATACCCGTCAAAAGGATGATGGGTATCCGAGGCGCCACTCGTTCCCAGTCATATCCTCCCCTCAGCCGTCGACTGGGATCTCTTGGATCTCAGCAGCGGCAAGGGCGAGACGGATGACTTCACGTTGTTTAGTTTCGTCCTCGTTGTGAAGCAGTGCCTCCCAGGACTCATCTGTTCTTTCAAGTTGTCCAAAGCTCGGACATGTCCATACCATATGGATCATGTCCGCTATGCCGTCGCAACGTTTGCACCTGGGGCTGAAAATCTCAGGGTGCCACTTGCTATAAAGCTGAGGGTTTAGACCGCCAACATTTTTTTGACACGCTATGTGCACATCAAGGCAGCGCCATGTGGCACATCATCTGGAATCACTCAGTTCTTCATGTACTACACTGTTATACGACACGGCGCCCCTTGCTACGCATTACCGATAGAGGCGCGGCTTCTACAGCGCAGCTCATACACGACTTGTACCACGTGAGTCACACGAGCCAACAAAGCCAACCACCACCTTCATCGTCATCAGCCTTACTACTCTGTCCTGTACCAGCTGCAGCCTCCCTATTCCCGCAGGCTTTTTAGACGCATCCTTCCACCTAACGTTTTTCACTTTCCGCTACGCTTGCTTTCTCTTGGAATCTTTTCTGTTACTCTTAAGCACCATCGGCCACCTTGGCACCGCATTCACTGCCGTGTCCACGCCCATTACTTCCTATTGATTTGGACTAGGATGCCATTAATCCACGTGCGTTCCTCATCCACTCTGTCCCCTTCCAGTCTCTTAACGTTACAGCTACAATTTTCGTTTGCATAACTTTCTGCGTGGTCTTCAATTTAATTCACACCCTTTCCTTATGATCCATGTTTCTGTACCACACGTGTGCACCGGCAAGATACAGCAGTTATGTACTCTTCTCATAGGGAATACTGGTAAACTTCCATTTATGATCTGAAAGAACCTGCCAAAGGCGCGCTACCAGATTCTCATTCTTCAAATTATTTAGCACTCATGATTTGGATCCGCGGTCACTAAATGCCCTAAGTGTATGAATTCTCTTAGGACTTCCAGCACCTCGCTGCCAAGGGTAAAGTGCTCTTCTCTTCCGAGACTTTTGAACATTATTTCTTTTTCTCCATATTAATGTTTACGCCCACCGTTATGCTCTCCTGTGTAAACAACTGATTAAGCTTTGAAATTCATGTCCTGAGTGGCTTAGCAAAACAATGCGGTCAGCAAATCGTAGACTACTAAGGTATTCTCCATTTGCTCTTATCCCCAATTACTCCCAGCGCTCTCCTCGGAATACCTCTGGCAAACAGGCGGAGAACAGCATTGCCGAGTTCCTGCCTCCCAACCTCACACCCTTCCTTTTTGGAATTTTATTGCTTACTTTATAGAGGACTGTTGTAATGTGCAGCCATTATAGATATCTTTTATTAGTTTTATATCAGGCTCTTTTACATCCTGATTCCTCAATGCCTGTGTAACTGCTGCCGTTTCAACTGAGTGAAATAACTTCGCGTGATCTATGAGAGCTATATACCGTGCTTGGTGATAATGGCGGCTGTTTATATATTTAGCGGTTAATTATATTATAGTTGGGTACTGCCTACCACCCGCAGTCCAGTGGGCTCTCTGAACGACTCCACAAAACTATAGCGGATATGCCATCAACATATGTAGACGTAGAGCTTAAGGCCTAGGACGAGATCTTCCCATACTCGACTTTTGCGTATAACACGGCCGTGAAAGAAACTGTTCGCTTTACGCCGTTTCGCCTCGTTATGGGCTTCACGTAGAAAAAATGTTTGATTCGTTTTTGCTGCGCACAACCGACGACCGGTCCCTGGCGCCGCACGCCGAGCAAGCCAGCAAACTCGCCCTTACTCACATAAGGCGACAACTGGAGTCGAAAGCGTAGCTTTTTGGGCTTGATGGTGCATGATCATAGCAAGAGAATATAGCTCTGAGTAGGACGCATACATGTACAGTAACGCATACATGTGGTGTCGACTTATGCCTAGTTTCTTCTTGACAGCTTTTAAGCTACCTCTGTTCTTTAGAGCCTGCTCGATTCTTTTGATATTATACTTACATATGTCGGCTACCCCCCCTCCTTCGCTAATTTATTAACTTCGATAGCTCTGCTAGTTCTATTCTGTCGGCAGAGTTAGGCGCCCGCATGTTTTGGCGTCTCTTAAGAAGATCATTCGTCTCCTGAGATAGCTTGCCGTTATCCTGTCGAACCGTCCCTCCGCCTACTTCTATTGCTCATTCCGTAATGATAGCTGTCAGATTATCGTTCATTGTATAAACATCATGATCGTCTTCCTCAGTTAAGACTGAATATCTGTTCGGCAGCTATATCCTGAGTTCCTGTATTTCCCTCTTCCTGCTAACTCGTTAATGGACTTCTTCTTCACTAGCTTCTACCGTTCACTCTTGAAGTCTAATCAAAATCGAGAGCTTACCATTCTGTGGTGGCTACAACGCACCCTTCTGAGGACGGCCACATACTGAACGATGCCAGGTTGAGCGCATATTAAGAAGTCGATTTCTTGTTTAGTTTCACCATTGGGGCTCTTCCAGGTCCACTTCCTGTTCTCTCGTTTGCAGAAGAAGGTATTCATGATTCGTAAAGCAGTTCCCTCTCTGCAAATTCTACTAATAACTCTCCCCTTCTATTCTTAGAACTTATCCCATAGTCGCCTACCGCGTGGTCGCCAGCCTGATTCTTGCCCACCTTCGCATTGAAGTCGCCCATCAGTACGGTGTACTGTGATTTAACTTTGTTCATTGTTGACTCCACGTCTTCACAGAACCTCTCAACGGTCTGGTCATCATGGCTGGATATAAGCACGTAGGCCTACACCAACTGCAGCGTTACCTCCTATTGAGTCTAATTACGATAACTGCCATCCCCTCGTTAATAATATAGAACACCACTACTTTGCCGGCTATATCTAAATAATGAGCAATCCCACGTCTTTTACTTATTTATTTATACAAAATACCCCTAAAGGCCCTCAATTTAAGTGTATTACATGGGGGGGGGGGGCGGTACAGAGAAGAATCAAAAGTAAGAAATAAATAAGACAAAAATTAAAGAAACTATTAACAAAAAAAACAGCTAAAAGCATATGGATTGTTGGAATAAAAATACAAAACTGACATAATTAAACATTGAAGCATAAATGGCAAGAAACAGAAACATTAACAGAGTAAAGTTAATACCAGTTATACAACGTCTATCCACGACGGCATGAAAATAAAACAACGAGAATCATCAATAACAGAAATAAAAACAAAAATCAATGCACTGCTAAGTTAACAATGTACTAAAAGATGTTACGCAGAAGTAGTGGCAGATAATTGTTTATAAAATTTCTCCGGACCAGTGGTGGTAGCAACATCTGAAGGGAGAGCGTTCCAGTTGGTTATAGTGCGTGGAATGAATGAATGTGCATAGTAAGATGTACGGCCTGACAAGCGCCTAACTTTAAACGGATGGTCGCCGCGGTCAAAAATGGAGGAATTCAAAAAAAGTGGTTATGAAGCGTCGAGTGGTGATACAGTTTATGAAAAAGCTATAAGCGTGCCACTTTACGACGGAGATCTAGATCTTCCAGATCAGCGCGTTTCTTCAAGGCTGTGATGCTGGAATGACGCCAATAATTAGAGTAGATGAAACGGGCTGCGCGATTCTGCAATGATTCGATGTTATTTATTAAATATGCTTGATGAGGGTCCCAAATAAAAGAAGAATATTTAATTTTAGGTCGAATAAGAGTGGTGTAAGCACGTAATCGGAGGTTAGAGGGAGCATGCTTTAAGTTATGTTTTAAGAGGCAAAATGACCGATTAGCAGATGCAAGAATAAGGTTAATGTGGTGCTTCCATGTTAGGTCTGAATGAACGTGAAGAGCGAGGTATTTATACGTGGTTACCAAATCTACTGGAGTGTTATTTAAAGAATACGCTGTTTGAAATCGAGACATTCGGTTCGTAAAAGACAAATTTTGTTTTGGAAACGTTAAGTTGCATAAGCCAAGTAGAGCACCATGCTGTTACTGTCTGGAGGTATGATTGTAAGGCTAGGCGATCATCGTTAGTATAAATTTTGCGTTAAATTACACAATCATTCGGCAAAAAATCTGATTCGGGAAGAAAAGGAATTCGGTAAATCGTTAATAAATATCAAAACAGCAAGGGGCCAAGCACGCTTTTTTGTGGGACGCCAGAACGTACTTCGCTGAGAGACGAAATATGGTTATTGGCATTGGTAAACTGAAACCTGGAAAAAAGAAATTCTTTAACCCATGCCATATCAAGAGGGTGAATATTAAGAAGTGTTAATTTGGTTAATAACTGGTTATGAGGGACCCTGTCGAAAGCTTTGGAAAAATAAAAAATATAGAGTCGACTTGAATTCCAGCATCAACACATGAATGAAGTTCGTGGATGAAACCAGCAAGTTGCGTTTTGCACGAGCACTCTTTACAGAAACCATGTTGGTATTTAAAGATGATGTTGTGTTGTTCTAAAAAGTTAAAAACCTGCGAATGACTCACGTGTTCAATAAGTTTACAAATCGTGCTAGTTAATGAAATAGTTCGATAATTGAGTGGTAAAGAACGATCACCGGACTTGAAAATAGGCACAACCTTAGCTTAGAAAATAGGCACAACCTTAGTCAGGTGGAACCAAGCCAGATGAAAGGGATTTCGAAAAAATAGCGGACAAGATGCGATGAATACCGTCAGATGAGTTCTTGAGTATTTTGTTATTAAAACCAAGGTGATCAGACGCTGATGCCGTTTTAAGTTTCCTTAGTAAAGATAACATACCAGTCTCGCTAATAACTATTTCGGACATTGAGGTATTAGAATGATTCGTAGTAGCAGGGACTGAATAAACTGCTTCTCGGGTAAAGGCTGATGTGAATGCGTCGTTAAGAATTTGTGCGCGTTCATCAACAGGAATGCTACCTCTTTCGGCATTTTTAAGAGTTATATCAGCATGATTCGAAGGGTTGATCGTATGCCAGAACTTACGAGGGTTATTCTTTAACACTGATGGTAAATCATGGGTGAACAAATCGTGACGAGCAGATTTAGGCGCCGTCTGATAATCATTATCGCACTTTTTGTTTCGTTGCCAGGAATCAGAGTGCTTATTTGTCGCTCTGTCTGTAAAGACACTTTTTCTTATTGTTCAGGCGACGCAGGTGTCTATTAAAACAGGGCGCGGTGTTAGTGTGTGGTATACTGATAACAGGTATATATCTGTCGATAAGTGCAGCAAGTTTGTTGCTGAAAAGGTTCCAGTTGTCCTCCACTGAACGCGTTAAGAAATCGAGGAAGACGTCCTGAGCAGAAACTGTCATCTCAGCGTTAATTTCATCATCATCATCATCATCATCATTTATTGATCTCTTAAGGACCCTTCAGAAGGTAATACATAAGGGGGGAGGGGGCGACGTACGTAGGACTATACAAGAACAAAGCCAAAGAGGTTGAAAAAAAACAAATCTATTAAAACATACATATAAACATACATTGAGGGCAATTAGGACAACGAGTACAATCAGTAACATCAAATGAGAACACAATTAAAACAGTTACAAAAAATTAATCGAGTAGAGAAGGGGATTTACAAATGAGTTGCTCAAGCACATCAAACTAAGGGCGAGAAAAGAAATATAGAAAAATTCATTGTACGAAGACAGACAGTAATCGGTCTTTGAATTTGACAAGGTGACTTTCCATGACAGTAGAATCTGACAATTCATTCCATTCCTGTATTGCAATTGGTAGAAATGACTTATTACAAGCAGATGTTGATCCATGCAGGCGCTGTATACTTATGCTATTGAATGAGCGTGGAGATGAACGTGCTGGTGGACGAAGAAAAAATTGGCGCAGATGCGTGAAATGATAGAATATCTTGTGAAAGAGGCGTAGTCGTGATATCTTGCGGCGAAAGGCCAGTGAGGGGAGATCCAGTGATGAATTTATACTGCTGATACTGATTTTGTAGTATTTTGAATATATAAAGCCAGCGGCGCTGTTGTGGACAGATTCTAAAGAGTTGATGAGATAAGCCTGACGTGGACTCCAGTTTGGGCATGCGTATTTGAGTTTGGGTCGTACGAAGGTTTCATATGCCAGTTTACAGACTGCCGGGGGCGACAATGATAATGTTCGTCGAATAAAGCCCAGTGTTTTGGAGCACTCCGCCCAGTTTAATTATATGCCCTGACCAATTTAGATTGCTTGAGAATAATACTAACGATACGTTAGTACTTGTGAAATATTGACTGAGTTTGAAAAGTACACATGGGTGATGTTAGAGCGTTTGCGCGGAACTTGCATAAACTTGCAGTTTGAGATATTAAGCTGCATCAGCCACTAATTGCACCAGTCATCTATTAAAATTAAGTTATCCTGAAGCATGGTCTGGTCGGTTTGAGATAAAATTCGGCGGTAGAGGACACAGTCATCTGAGAAGACACGTGTTGATGATGAAATGCCACAAGGAAGGTCGTTAATATAGATGAGAAAAAGAAGCGGGCCAAGGACAGAGCCCTGTGGAACTCCAGAAAGAACCTTGGTTGAGGCTGAAGGTTGCCCTCCTATGACGGTGAACTGAAAGCGGTCGGTGAGGAAGCATTTGATCTATGATAAGATTAATTGGTCTAGGCTGAGAGAAGAAAGTTTACAGATGAGTCGCAAGTGAGGAACACGATCAAACGCCTTAGAAAGTGTTATGTGTTGTGTTGGGTTTTATGGCACAAAGGCGGCTAAGACCATCATGCGCCAAATGCAATGTGTAGAAAATTGCCTTGTGCTGGATTGTATACAAAAAAGCAAACAAAACGGTGGTGTTAAGGACCTTTAATGTTATTTCATATCACCTAGTAAAGGTTAAGGGCAGAAAACGTTTTAAAATGGCTAATGGTAAAAGCTTTAAAGAAGGTCAGGTAACCTCAGCGGCCGTCGTTTGCAGGGCAAGCATGTCAAGGCCTCCAACCAATGAAATAGACCCCTCAGCCTTCTTCTCAGGAGTGAGAAAGTGGCTGAGGTTTATCTAATAAAAGTGAGGCATTCACAGTTCATTAAGACAACCAGCCTCTCGTAAAAAGTTAAGAACATCGAAAATGTCGACACTTGCATTATCACTCAAGACTAGCACTGGGTGAGATGGAATGCATTGATTATAAAATTGACTAAAATATTGCTTTCTTAGCTTTTCTAGGTTTGAACATGTAAATAAGACATGGTTTAGTGAGAGCTCTTCTCTGCATCTTTCACAAACAGGTTTAGCTTCTTTTGTAAGTAAGTAGTGTGTCAAATGTGTGTGTCCTATGCGAAGTCCACATAAAATTACTTCAGTGAAACGTTCCTGGACTCTGAATGACTTCCATTCCCCCAAGGTAGGTTTTATGAAGTGTAGTTTGTTGTTGAGTTCATTATCCCACTCTTTCTGCCATTTGTTCTTTAGTTTGTCATGTATCAACTTCATGCAGTCTATAAAAGGTATGTCCACATTTTTAATTTCACCATCTTGAGCTCGCACTGCTGCTGAGTCCGCTCTCTCATTACCCTCTATGCCGACGTGGCTCGGGACCCAGCAGAACCTTATGATATGTCCTTGTGTTGTGACTTTTTCTATGCTGTGTATAATGTGGCCTACTAAGGGTTCAATTGCATTTCTTGACTGCAGTGCTGTGAGTAGGCTGAGGGAATCTGTGTATATTATACTGTTTTCGATGTTCTCATGTACTATTTCGTCCACAGCCATACACACTGCATAACATTCGGAAGTAGAGATTGATACATAACTTGGCAATCTTATTATTTTTTTCCATTTCCCCGGTACTACGGCCCTTTCAACGTGCATCGCTGTTTTAGAGCCATCTGTGTAAAACTCCATGTAGCTTGAATATTTCTCTTTCAAAGGCAAGTATTCTTGTAGTAGCTGTTCACGTGGTGTTTGTTTTTTACGAAACTGTGTTAGCGTGAAATCGCAAGGAGTGGAAAAACAGTACCATGGTGGCAATGAATCGTGCCTCTGGGCAATTTTTGGTAGAGCATCTTGTATTCCGAATCCATCACATGCATCTTCAAAGCGTAGTAACAAAGGTTTGATTGATTGTGGTTTATTATTGAACAGTCTTCTAGATGTGCACTTGGTAACTATGGGGTAACAAAGGTGTTTTGGTAAGGAACTTATTTTCAGTACATATGCACAGGTAAGTATTGCTCTTCGCTTTGCAATAGATGGTTCATTTTTTTCTACATGTAGACTATTTATGGGGGATTTTCTGTATGCGCCAGTTGATATAAGAAGACCCATGTTATGTACGGGATCCAGTTTTTTTATGTATGTTGGTCTTGCAGACCCATACACAATGCATCCATAGTCCAAAGTTGACCGTACTACGGAGCCTTAGATCTGTAACAGGCATAACCTGTCGGACCCCCAGTGTTTCCGTGAGAGTACCTTAAGTATGTTTAGAGATCTAGAAGCTTTCTTTTTGAGGCTGTTTATGTGGGGTAAGAATGTGAGAAAAGGACAGCAACTGTTTTTCGTGGAGAGAACTTAAATCCTTTTTGGTCTGCCCAAGTCGCTAGTCTCTTCAGTGTAAGTTGTACTGTCTTTCGCATGTTGATAAGCTAGAAGATGTGCATGAAATTTGAAGGTCGTCAACATATGCAGAATAAATGATGGACTTTAGAATTATTTGCGATATTGAGTTCATTTTTACAATAAAGAGTTGGGTACTTAAAATGCACCCCTGCGGTACGCCGTTTTCTTGGATGAATTTTTTCGAAAGAGCGCAACCTAGACGTACACGAAAGGAACGGTCAGAAAGAAAGTCTTTTAAACAGTTCAGCATCCTGCCACGGATGCCTAGATCCGCGAGGTAACGAAGAATCCCATACCTCCAGGTGTATCATATGCTTTTTCCAAGTAAAAAAATACTGCCAGACAGTGCTCTTTGCGTTTGAATGCTTCATGGACTGTGTTTTCAAGACGGACGAGATGGTCGTTTGTACAGCATGGTTTTTAGAACAACATTGGTCGATATCAAGAAGTTTTCGCGATTCAAGATTGAACATTAGCCTAATATTTAGCGCGCTTTAAATTTTTTTTTGCAAGACAACTCGTAAGTGCTATTGGCCTGAACTATCAGCCGAAGTTGGCTGTTTTCCAGACTTCAGGAATGGCACAAAAACGACGTTTTTCACGCCTTTGGCATTTTTCCTGGACTGCCATATTTTATTGAATTTTAGAAGAGCTTCTGCAGCATCTTCGGAGAGGTGAGGAAGCATTTCATGATGTATTTCATCTGGGCCTGGGGTTGTCTGTTTGCCGGCCGAAAGCACTGTACAGATTTCTTGAAGTGTAATTAATTTATTGTATTGTTCATTTGCACTGCCACTTGTCGGCAGTCGTTGTTTTTCTAATGTGTTCTTGTACTTTATAAATGATTGGGTGTAGTGTGGGGAGCTAGAAACCGTGGCGAAGTGTTCCCCTAGTTTGTCGGCCTGTTCGCTAATGCTTGTTTGTGTGTCCGGAGCTCTTAGGAAAGGTATTGTGAAAAGAGTAAAGCTGCCATTAAGTCTGCGGACTTGCTCCCACATTTGCTTCGATGTAACTGAACTATTTATGGACGACACATAGTTTTCCATGAAGTTTTCTCAGCTTTGCGAAGTGTGTACCGTGCTTTTGCTGTCGCCTTTTTAAAATTTATGATGTTGTCGTGTGTGGGGTACTTTCAGAAAATTCCCCTGGCTTTGTATTGTTTCTTTTTTGCTTCTCTGCACTCTTGCCTGTAGCAGAGCTTGTTATTTTGTCGTACTATTCCTGACAACTGAGGAATGGCTAGACGTGCAGCCGCAGTGTTACATGTTGTAAAAGTTTCATTTAGTTTATCAACGCTAAGATTATCAGAAAGATGAAAAGTTCATCAGAAGAAGATGAAAAGTTCGATGTCACTGGAAAGTGATCACTTCCGTACGGGGTATCAAGAACATTCCACTTAAAATCTGTAAAAACGGATGGAGAGCTACAAGACAAGTCTATGCAACTCATCTTACCTGCTGATGAAGAGCAATATGTGGGTTTGTCCGTATTGAGCAAGCAGACGTTCTTGCACAGAATAAAATCTTCTAAAACCTGGCCTCTAGCATCCGTCTGTTCGGTTCTCCAAAATGAGGAGTGCACATTAAAATCTCCGACTACCAGATATGGCTCTGGTAACTTATTAAACAGCATTTCTAGGTCATGGAATGTTACTGTGAGGTGTGGTTGAAGATACACTGTGCATATGGTAATTGTTTTCAAGGTAATGACAGTGACTGCAACGGCTTCATAATTTGTCTGGAGCTTGATTTCCTGCGTTGCAACACCGCACTGAACTACAACAGCAACGCCTCCAGAGAGCCTATTCGCCTGCTCACGGTCATGGCGAAAGACTCTATGCTGTTTAAAAATATTTTTGTGTAAGGGTCCCATATTGGTATCCTGAAGGCACAGTGCCACAGGAGACAGCGAGTGTAAGAGATCTGTTGCATCACCATACTTATTTAAAATTCAACGGCAGTTCCAGTGGATAAGAAACGCCATTATAAATTTTTAAGGGGATGTATTCAGAACCTCAGGCCCCTCCTTGTTGAGGGCCTGTTATCGTGATTTTTTTTCTTTTTTTCGTTCAAGGGAGCGCCGCCGCCGTTGCGGCCGAGGCGAGCTCTGAGTTGTATCCATCGCCTCAGTGGAGGCGCTAGAGTTCCGTGGGGAACCCACAGGCAGGGGGGTGGTGGACTTCTCCCGAACGGGGGAAGCCTTGCGTGCAGCCGACTTGGAGGCCGACGAGCCCGTTTGTGGGGGTGGCATAGCAGCTCTCGCTGCGTCTGCCAGGGGTGCGGATGGCACTGCCTCAACCTCACTTAGTGTGAGCTGGGCAGGTGCCGAAGCCCGCTGTGGTGCGCCGCACCCACGCACCACATCTGCGAAGTTTGTATGTGCGGTGAAAGAAAATGTGCTCCGAGTCATTGCGTAACGCTGTCTTGCCTCTTTAAATGTAACATTCTCTTTGGTCTTGATGGCGGTAATTTACTTTTGTTTTTAACATGCAGTAAACGATCTGGAATAACCGGGGTGATCGCCTTCACAGTTTGCGCAGCGTGGTGCAGCATCGCAGTCTTCGGATTTATGATCACTGGAGCCACATTTGGCACATGTATCGCGGCCTCGACAGCTTTGGGAGCCGTGGCCAAACCTTTGGTATTTGAAGCAGCGTCTGGGGTTAGGGATATATGGTCTGACGGATATTTTTGCGTACCCTACCTGGATTGATTTGGGCAGGGTGCAGGAAGCATAGGTTAGTACCAGGAGTTTCTTTAGAATCTCTTTGTTTTCTTTGCATATTTTTATTCTTATACATTGGTTACATTTTGTTCGGACAGTCCTACCAGCATTACCTCTTCTGTTAGGTGCAGAAAGTCGTTGTCGGAGATGACACCACGTCCAGTGTTTAGCGATCTATTTCGCGTTACAGACACAGGGATGTCACTGAAAGTTCCGATGTCTGCCGGTTTCGAGATTTGAATGATGTCAACAAGTTCTAGCAGGAGGTCTCCACTGGCCAGTTTTGTTACTTTGTACTTCGGACCTAATGAATCCGTGAGAACTTTTGAAACTATGAATCGGGATATTAGTCTAGCAGGCTTTTCTTTT
The DNA here is from genome assembly GCF_052857255.1 of Amblyomma americanum. Classification (NCBI taxonomy): domain Eukaryota; kingdom Metazoa; phylum Arthropoda; class Arachnida; order Ixodida; family Ixodidae; genus Amblyomma; species Amblyomma americanum. Next base: position 233,581,254 of record NC_135498.1, read on the forward strand.
CGTTCACTGTCCACGATATGGTACTTTGGGAAAGTTGTTTTCTTTTTGTCGAAAAATTTTGAGGTCACATCGGTCCGCCCTTTTTTCAGGGGACGATCATTTGAAAAAACGGAGGTAGCCATAAAAAAATTGTGTTCTTCGGCCATGGCGCCACCCACCCACCATGGAGCCCAACATGGGGACCGGACAGGAACCTGAAAATAAGCCCTGCGCATGCCAGCTGTACACCACTGCTATAACCAAATATGACGCAACTCAGGGTGGTTGGCCACACAAGGTTAACCCTCGCCGCCCATGAAAAGTGAAAAAAAAAACCGAGAAGGGAAGAGGAGACAGGATAGTTCTAAGAAAGATGATAGGAAAGTGAAAGACAGAGGGGAGGACCGGAAAAGGCAACTGCCGATTTCCCCCGGCCGGGTCAGGCCGGAGGTGCCATCTACAGGAAGCTGGGGCCAAAGTGGTGTGTTGCCACTGCCGAGGGGCCTTAAAGGTCCAAGCGCTCGGCATGGGCTCGACCACCAGGATCCCCTTTTCCCCGGACACGGCGATGCCAGGCACGGCGAAGCGCGGGTGCTCGGGTCCGTGGTGATAAAAGCCTTAGAAAAGTCTAAGAATATAACATCAGTTTGAAAAAAATAAATCAAGGTTTAAAAGATCAGTCGTGAATTAAAAAAAAAGAGCTGCGACTCACAAGAAAGACCAGTGCGGAAACCGTGCTGATTAGCGAAGAAGAATGCGTTGTTATCAAGGTATACGGCAACTTGAGAATTAATGATGTGTTCCATTAGTTTGCAGGCGATGCAAGTTAAAGATATTGGGTGAAAGTTTTATGGGTCAGACCGACTCCCACTTTTAAAACAGGAACTACTTTGATAATTTTCCAATCTGTTGGAAGAGTGCTTTGTGCGAGGGACTGGGCAAATATTATCTGCAATATACGGCTGGTTGGGACTTTGGTGGCTTTAAGTATTTTGGCAGAAATGCTATCAGGACCGGGGCTACATGATAATTTCAGCTTGTCGATAAGCTTTTCTGTACCTTCCGCAGTGACTGTAATGGGCGGCATCCGTGATAAACTGGTACCAGGAAAGTTGGGAATATTATCGTTCGGCTAATGGGTAAAAATTGAAGAAAAGTACGAGTTCATTACATCGGATCGACCATCTAGCAGCAAATTTGAACCATCTGAGTTAGCAGATGTGAACCAATGAAGTTTGCTCGGTTGTTGCACCTAAATTGTTTCTTGCGAGTTATTTTTTTCAGGGAGCGTGAAATTAATCTTTCCGGTGATTATGGAATGATCGAAAAGTCCTTATGAAAGCGTAATATTAGAACAAAGACAAGGATTATTAGTAAGACAATATCCAGAAGATTTGCAGAAGTGGCGGAACAACGCGTGGGTTCAGAGATTAGTTGCTGCAATCAGAAGTCCAGGCAAGACTGGAGGCAAGCCCTAGCTTTGGGATAATTAGTTGGAGCAAATAGTGAGGACCAGTTAATTATCAGAAAGTTAAAATCTCCTAGCATCAGGAAGCTTGACTTTGGAAGCCGAACAGCAAGTTTGCTTAATATTCGATAAAATTTCCTTAAGAATGAAGAGGCCATGTCAGGAGGTCGGTAAACTACACTAATAATGATAACAGAAGGGCGACATTGCAAGCGAGCCCACACTGACTCCAGCGTTTATTGCAAACAATTTGAGAGTAATCGCGTGAAATACAGAAGTTCTTATTCTTGAGCTTGCAGCCGCTATTCATGACAGATTCAACTTCCGTTTCATTCAACAACTTTGCAATAATAGGCCGGTTTTTGTCGTCTGAAAAACGGCCAAAAATCAGAACAAAATTTGTTAACAAGACATTCAGAGTCTTCCCAAGTTTCAGCCTTATCGTTGTCAGGAGCGCCATAGAAAGGAATGTTGGACCGGCACGATCGGTTTTCCAGATAATCCATTTTTACATGAATGCTTGACACATCGCAAGCGCAGCTCGTGGAAGCCTCCGATGAACGTGCTGACTGATTCTTAAGTTCAAGTCCGTCCATACGTCTAGCTAAAGACAAATTCATTTAGCAGGTCAGAACTTGACTGGTTCTTGAGCTCAAGTTCATGTACACGTTTAGTTACAGACTGCAAATCATTTTGCAAGTCGATATGAATGGTGAGGATCTTATTAACACTTTCAAGGATGTTTGCGTGGCTAGCCTCGAGCCTTTGAACAGCGTCATAAACAAGCTCAAGCTTTTCCTCCTGAGCCTTTGTCATAAGACCTGGATTCATTTAAATGTCCCCAAACAGAACCAAAAAGCTCCATTTATACGTTGCCACCCACAGTGCGAAAACGATTCAGGACTTGGAGGGGGGGGGCACGACACCGCTAAAAGGCAGACATCGTCATCTCGGTAACAGGAATATTCGTAATAACTAAACTGAAACTCATGCACGGTTAGTGGCGTGGCATTTCCGCACGCCTTATGTAGGTATCCCGATCAGCTCAGCTGATATTGTTGCGTTAGCCAGGGGCCCTATTCTCGATATTCGCCGATACGCCTAGAGCGGGGCGTACCCATGACGCGTACATCGGGGCGGTGCCAAGGTACGTCCACGCAGAATGGGATGACGAAATTGGAAAAGAAAAAAAAATGTGAAAACGATAGATACTGTCGTCTGCTACTTGGCGCCAAGTTGAAGAAACACCGACGCCTTAAAGTGTGCCTAAAGCCGATTATTTGCGGCGCGTAGGTGCGTATGCGTCCCGTATTACAGCCACTGAGCGAAACAGTGCGATGCGTTGCGGTCTCAGCGTATCAGTCCATATGTGTTGGCCAGCAAAGGAATATATGGCTCTGGCGTTGGTTCTCAACGCGGCGCGAATAGTCGCAAGAATAGTGAAGGTAGTTTATCGAAAACTGCGTGAAGCGATGTTCTTCGCGACACTGCCGCTGCTATACCCACAAAAAGTGGCGAAACTTGGCGGCACAGCGTGAAAAGCGCAATGACTGAGAATTGTTTCGCAGTCCCTGACTGTCGCTTCGTTGGCACATGTGACGTTAAGGGGGAGAGTATTCGCGCGGCCATACAGTGAGACAATAGGATATGGTTTACTGAAAATTTACCGCTTTATAACTTATTTTGGTCGCATGAAAAACATGTAATAAAGTTACAGTTTAGCAACTCGCTGACCGGCACGCTCGGTACAGCCAGGACGTGGCAGATACTGAGGGCTATCATGGATCCAACCCAAAGCAAAGCGAAAACAACAAATAAATACAAAGGCTAGTGCATCAGTACAGCGGCACTGAAGAACAGCTACTAGAAGAGGTCCGGAAAAAATTCTTTGGGAAAGAACAGGTAGAAAGCTACTAGGAGGAATACAGAGGCGAAGAGAATGCGAACATGGATAGGCCCATCACCAGGGAGGAAGTGATTGAGGCGATGAGATCCGCCACTAAGAACACGGCAGCGGGGGCAGATAAGATCAGCAACCCGCTAATCAGAAACCTTAGCGACAAAGCCATAGACCAACTAGTCGAGTACCTCAACAAGCTTTGGCAGGAGGGCGTAGTACCAGCAGAGTGGAAGCATGCAGTGGTGGTCATGATACCGAAACCAGGCAAAAAGCTGTCGATCGAGAACCTAAGGCCGATCTCCCTAACATCGTGTCTAGGCAAGCTTTACGGAAGGATAATCACCAAAAGAATCCAAACACACCTAGAGAGAGAAAGGCTATACCCAGACAGCATGTTCGGCTTCAGAGCTAATCAATCCACTCATAACATACTGCTACAACTCAGAGAGGAGGTCTTTACCACAATGCCTAGGGCTGGAGAAAACGTGGTCATGGCCCTAGACATCAAAGGAGCCTTTGACAACGTCAGCCACGCGGCCATTATGGAAGGCATCAACAATACCAATTGCGGAAGAAGGGTTCATAACTACATCAGGGCCTTCTTAAACAACAGAACTGCAACGGTCGGTCTGGGAGAGCTAAGAAGCGATCCTTTCTCCACACCATGCAAAGGCACACCACAAGGATCAGTTATCTCACCAATCCTATTCAACGTGGCGATGATCGGGCTAGCAAGCAACTGGAAAGAATACCGGGAATTCAACACGCGATGTACGCGGACGACGTCACGCTATGGGTTACCCAAGGCTCGCTCGGGGAGAAACAGGACTGGCTAGAGGAAGCGGCCTCCTGTGTGGAGAACTACACCAAGGAAAGAGGTCTCAAATGCTCGACCGAGAAGTCAGAGCTTCTGAGGGTCGGAATGCACCCCACCAAGGCAGACCTAGAAGTCCGTCTAGAGGGGCAAAAAATCCGAGAAAAGGACATGATAAGGGTGCTGGGTATGTGGCTGCAAAGGTACCAGGACGTCCCAGACGGAATCAGGGGAACACTTAGGTAGCCCCCCTGCCTAGGAATATGGATCCGAACATGCACGAGGGCAGACGGAAAGCGAGAGCCGAGTATGTGGAACGGGGACTGGCCCAACTGGAAAGCACAGTCTATACGGATGCGTCACTGTACCTAACCGGGAGGAAACGCACGGCCGCAGCGGTGGTGGTCGATCACAACGGAGACCTGGGGCGCGATTACGGATCAGTCTCAAAAAACTGTCTCAATATTGAGACAGTGACGTCAAAATGACGACACCGAGAAATGCCGACCGCCGAATCGGCCAATGCGGAGCAAGGAGGCGGTGGGCTCCGCCCCGAAACCACTAATCGCACGACAAGGGACCGTAGACTAATGTTTTGCAGTAAAAACGCAGTGAATAAAAACGAGTAATGTTTTATTTTGCTAAGTAACTGTATTTCAAACCCAACAGCACCAAGCAAAAGAACCAGTGTTTTCATTTTTGCAATTAAGTTTGCTGTTCAGTCACTTTTTTTGCCGCGAAGGTGTGCTGTCAGCGGTATAGCGTGAACATGTTAGTCTGAAAATGAACAAAAACGCAATGAAGAAAACAAGCAATGTTTTATTTTGGTAGTAAACTGTGTTGCAATCTCAACAACACGAGGGAAAATTAGAAGCATTCTCAGTTTTGCAATTAAATTTGCTGCAGGTTAACTTCTCTTGCCATGAGGGCGCGCTGGCAGTGGTATCGCGTGAACATGGCGGCTTGCAAGAAAACAGCTGATTCCATGGCTAGTTCCTGTTTTTTCGCGTGTCGTCTAAAATCAAGGTACTTTGCGGATGTCTTAAGTGCGCCGAAAAATCTGATTGAAGGCAGTGAATGCTACGGGCCTGCCGAGATCAACTTACAAGCAGCGCTCGGCTCGAAAATCGACGAAGACAACTTTAGTCTGTGTTCTCGGTCGGCGCCTATCGATCACCGAGTGACGTGTGGTTCTGTTTATTTTCTTTAGAAAATACCAGAAAACCATGAATCATCACATAGAAGCAACTGCCGACAGACAGGTGCAGCTGCTGATAGCTTGCAATCTCGGTGCGGGAAATGAGAGCCGACACGGCCTGCCTCTGTGACAGCACTCTTCTGCCTCGTAACCAAGTGTTGCCGCCCACATCGGGCTAAGGACTTGATGTTCCGTTTGTATTTTTGTAGCTCCGTTCGGTTTATGTTCAGTTGTTGGGTAGTTTCTTTTTTTTTCCTGTGCAAGATGCAGAAATTGTGATGTTTATGCTCCACTTTGTTTAGAGAGAAAGGAAGCACTTGACTTGATAACTTTGCTATTGTCACCGAGGAGAGAACGAGCTTGTTCCATTAACGTTATTTACTGATCATGTAGTAGATCCAGGGTCAACCAGGAAAGTAGTAGTTTGCTTGTATAGAGGCTAATTGCAACTGGGCAGAAAGTTGAGCAAGTTTGTTCATGTTTGCTGGTACACAGCGCTTGAATTGCATATGATCCAGGGCAGTGAGGTAGGTAGGACAGGGCAGTGGTGTGTAATATTGTATTTTGCTCAGCAGGCGGAGTGATGTTGGTATAACTGGGTTTGGTGAGGGCAGTGTTTGAAGGGCTTTAAATACTTTGCATAGCTTCTAACATGCACTTCCTTTCAGGTCGGAAGACCACTTGTTTTCTTTTTTTTTAAATTATGGTCCATCATATCTGAGACACCCTGTATACAGGCCACTCCAGTTTGAAAGGGAACAGCCAGTTGAAAATGACTAGGACATTAAATACCTAGGCGAAAAGTAGCTTGAAAGCAGTTGCACTTATCACACATATTATATGATAGCACAAGGAGCTTGTCCGGCCATTCGGCATTGTCACCGTCTCGTGTCATCATGGACAAGACTTCATAGCCCTGTGTTACGCAAACCAAGCTAGGTGTCAGTTATGGGGCAATAACCGAGTGCTCAAAATTTCCCACAATGGAGCTGCCTGTATCATCTTAGAGCTGTACAGCATTTCCAGTAACGGTGTTGCATGATTTGTGATTGTAAACTAACCTCTAATCACACACCATCTCCTTGGTGATGTGTCTGTGATGTTTACACATCTTTGTCTATCAGTGAAGATGTTCTAGTCATTCAGCAGTCATTGTAGCCACTGCACCTTACAATCTTTATTAGGCATTGTTGTACAGCGGTTTCTTTGCAGTAGGTACAGCTTTTAGCACAGAGCGAAACCCCTAGCCACACACCATTACGCTAAAAGCTTAGCTTTGGTATTTACACTACTTATATGTGCCAAAATGTTTTGTAGTCCGGAAAATGCATCATGTACACTGTACTATGCCATATTTATTGTACAGGTAGCCTCTGTATGAAAGAAAACATGCACTTTGAACTCAATTTTTCAGACTTTTTTCTTAACTGCACTCAGAAATGCCATACGGTAATTGTACATCAAGGTAAAGTATGCTTGTATGTACACTGCCTTTTCTGCAATAGAAACACTCGTGTCAAATGCTGTGCCTAAAAAAATAAACACGCTTACTGAATGTATGATGCAATAAAAAACAGCTTTTTGATTCCAACAAGCATCACAAATATTTCATGCCTTATTCCAGCACTACACGTTTGGTTCATGCATGTTCGTCACACAGGTAATAACCACAGGCACTCCACCAAGCTGGAAGGAGACAGCAGAGAAGGGGCAGGTGGGCTAACATAAGCATTGACAAAAGAGAGTTCCAAATGATGCTTTTCAGAAATTGGGCGAGCTGCTTCAACACCTTTTCCGTCTTCAGGAAGAGACTGTGCAACACGCTGCTGAGGGACTGGAAGATATACTAGCAAACACACTGAAAATGAAGTGGCAGCCGGTGGGGGGCACTTGTTTGTCACTGCTGGCTTCTCGCTGCACACAGGTTGGCCAAGGGCACAACCACATCACACAATTGCTCACACACTTGCAGATGTGTGTTGTGCAATGACACAAGGAAATGACAGTGGCAACAGGGGAAGAGTGCCTGATATGACTCTCTATGCCAGCATGGTGAGTCGTCTCTGGACGCTAGATTTTCCATCGCAACTGCCGCTGCACCATCCCTCGGTACGCCTTCCTCTGGAGACGGGTCGTCCTAGAGAGGCCAAAAGTACAGCACCGCATGCTCTTCTCAGGAGGCAGGTGAGGAGAGATCCCGTCTGTACGAGGCAGCCACCATTTAGAGGTGGCCCGTTGTTATCTGGGTCAGAGGCAGTGTCGCCTGCACCCTCTGCTGATATGGGCACATCCAAACAGAGGCTGTGAAGTGCAGCACGTGCGGTGATGATGCGCACTGTCCACTTCCACTGGCACTGGTGCATCCGGTGCCCTTGAAAGCAACGGAAGCAGCTCTTCAGCACACCAATACAGCGCTCAGCCACAAATTGTGTGAAAGCATGTGGCGTGTTGTACAGGCCTTCTGCTGAGTCAGGTCTGTAATGTCGTGCAACTGGTGTAGGCAGCCATGGCTCCAGTGGGTAGACATAGTCTCCTGCATAACAAAAAATGATGCGGCTAAGCATGTCCTTTCTCAGTGATCTCAACAGCATTACAGGACACTCTGCTATACAGTAGAAGACTCACGCCAAGTAGCCCACATCCAGGCTTTGCTGAATATGACATTCAAGAGCATACATACATGCAGTATTTAGACGTATAAGTGAGCACTACTGTAAGGTCAGTCTTTTACCACCATATTCATATAAATGATGCGCTATGATTGCCTACAAAACACAAGCGCTGTCAGGTGCATTTTCCTTTGGTTTCTTCAACAGGAAAGGCTATGCATTTCAACAATGTAATATGTGTCCTGTGTTTCTGTTGCAATTATATTTGACATAAGGAAAGGGTGGCAATACATTGTATCATACTGTAAAGTGTCTGCATTTGTGTAACTGTCCAGACTGATTCTTGTAGCTTTAGCAGATCCGGCCAAATGCATAGTGCTGGAGCTCAATAGATGTGACTGAGTTCGCCCGACGGGTGACACGGCTATTTTACTGCTTACCCAGAAAAAAAATCACCGTCGTCCAGCAGGCCTTCCTCCGCCTCGGAATGCCGCCAAACAAACGCGTCGCGGAAGGATCCGGGTCAGCGCGAGTCCACGGCCAGGATGCACATGTTCGCGCCACAGATCTGAGAAAAAACAAGCACAGCCCGTACTCACTCTCGCTGCCGAGGCCCGCACTTGTAGCTCATGCACTTGTAGCACTTGAACTCATGCGGTCAAAAACAGTGGCCGAGGTATACTCACTATTACGTCCGCAGCGTAGAACCGCTTGCGGCTCGTTCGCAGCACTGCCCCCAGACTCCTTGATAGTGATGAGTGCCCAATCGACACACCCGACGACGCCGGAGATGCTGCCGCGGCGAACGTTTAGGCAAAGGACGCCCTCCTTCGCCGCCGCCTTCTCCTCGGGTCTCCTCGGAAAGCAAACACCCCCCTTCTGTTACCCAACGTTGACATTGGTCTCCGCTGCCCGCCGCAAAGGCTTGTTCACAGTCGGTTGGGCTGCGCCGACGTTTTCTTCATTTCCAACGGCGCCTTGAAACCCACCGGAGGCGAAGAAGCGCAGCGCGCACAGCACCTGCCGCTCCACTGACAGCGCACTCACCCGCGCACTTCCCAGTTCAACGGCGAGTTCGTCGCACAGACACTGCGCAGTCTCCTCGAAATAACTCTCCCGCGCGTCAAAGTCGTCTTCATGCACCCTCCGACACCGTTGCTCGCGCGGTCACCCGCGTATACGACGATGTAAACAGCCGCCATTTTCTGTCTCAAACGTGTTGATACTACTTTTTCCAGTCTCAAAAAATCGTCTCAATCTGCCCGCATAATTAGATGGCCAACGTCACCACTTCTGCGCCATTTACGACGTCAGTCAGTGACGAAAAAAATCAAAATGGCCGCCGACCAATAGGAGAGAGGCAAATGATATACTTTTTGAGACAATTTCGATTGAGACTGATCCGTAATCGCGCCCCTGGTTACATGCGCAGCAGCCGGGGTTGCGGACGCAACAAATCCCTAAATATACTTACTGACTCGAAGGAGGCATGCAGAAACTGCATTAGAGGGAGAATATGTAGCGTGGCCCTAAACATACTCAGAAAGTAAAATGCTTGGATAGGAAACACATACACAACCTGATATGGATACCCGGACACGCAGGCATTAAGGGGAATGAGAAGGCGGACGGCCTCGCTCGCGAGTTGAGTTTCCGAGCGGGGCAACCGGACGACTTCTATACCCAGGCCTGCGACGGGGGGTACGCGGAGCACCTGGGCCTATACAGGGGCATGAGATATAGGTACCGACCGCCACACAGGGCGCTAACAAAGGAAGAGGCGACCGGGTGGCGCAGGCTGCAGACGGGTGTTTTTCCCAACCTACACCTACTGAGCAAGATGTTTCCAACACAGTACAGAGCCACATGCCCTTGGTGCGGGGCGGTGCCGACACTCTACCACATCACGTGGGAGTGTGAGCGAAACAGAACATTACACCAACACGAGCACCCGAGTGCGGAGCAATGGGAGAGCCGGCTCGTCAGCAGCGAGCTCACAGTCCAAAGGACCCTGGTGCAGCATGCTTGTGAGGCAGCGCGGCTCAGCGGAGCCCTGGAATAGGGGCCCGACCTTGCGAGGACAGGACCCGGGCCCACCTGAGACGAGGACGACGCGGGTCCTGCAGCCGCGAATTCCTTAAAAGATCCAATAAAGTTTGCTTACCTTACCTTACATGAAAAATTTGTACGTTTGTTTATTCACGGACGTTAGCTAAGAAATTCTGGGACGTGCGCTAAGAGCGCTCGCTAAGAAAGATAGGACGTTCGTTAAGAAAGCGCGGAGCTTATGCACCGCTCTGCGGCGCTATTCAGCTCGAAGCGCTCCTGAAGATTATGCAGAACAACCGCGCGTTGACCCACGCGGCCAATGACAGCATATTGGATGAGGAAAGGCGGGCGCTGTGGGTGCAGCTGGCAGCACAACTGAATGCCATAGGGCAGGCCACTCGCTCGCCTGAAGGGTATAGGCGGCTATGGCAGGAGCGGGTGCGAGCCGTCCGTAAAGCTGGAGCGCTTGCTGCTGCCGACAAAAGGTAAGCTGAAGTGCTTACAGAGCGCAGGAGGCGTCACAGAGGCTTGACTTGCATTAATAATACATGAAATGCATAGCACAGTTACATGTTCTCTTTTGACCGTCCGTCCACTGAAGTGCACGTGTGTAATAGCCAGTTCTCGTATTATTAATACACGAAAACGGACGGAGGGCTGCCAACCCTGGACCAGTCCTAAGCAAGCTCGACGCATGGATTCTTACCATCGTCGGCCAGGAATGCTTCGGTGGTTGCAGGGCACCCACTGTTTTCGGAACCCGCCCGCGGGCAGAGACTCCGCAGGAGAGAAACCTTGCTGCCAAAAATGTCTTAAGCTTTGCATAGAAAAAAGAACTGGCTAGGGGGCAAGATGTGTGAAATTGCAAGGCAGTTTCAGATGTGCATTACATGCTCAGGAATATATGTTTGCACATTAAGTATGCAAAGGGTTACGCAGGTTTTGTGTCGCTGTCATGTCTTCTGTCAACGTGGTGCAGCATACGATGCTTGACAGGAATGAGTTGAAGACGTTGAAAACATACACTAATCCTTTTTATTCCAACTACTGAGAGCAAGAGAGCGCACATTTTCACAACACACAAATACACTTAGCTATGTTAGCAATGTGTGTAGTGCACTTTCTGAAATGTACAAAACAATTTCAGTGCATCAGTTAAACTTTCCTCTTGCCCTCCTACCGATGGAAACGGCTTTTAGCAGTACGAAGAGTACTTCAGGTCTTCGTCCGGCGACACGTTGCCGGTTGGGGCAGCAATTCCAGCTTCTCAGAACAAAACTTATTTATTAAAGACGGCACTGACATAAAAAGACAGGTGAGTAAAAGGCAGTTTAAAAAAAGGGCAGTTTAAAAAAGGCTGTTAAAAACGGCCGAGCTTGAGACTCGGCGCGCTCGGCCCAATTCGTCGTTTTCCGCGGGTTTTAACCCCTCCGATAATTGGGCGGAGCTTGAGTAATCTAGCTCTCGCCCAATTTAGACCAATAGCAAAGCAATTGCATCGTATGTACTAGTGGGCGGAGCCCAGGGCCCGCCCCGGGCATGATCGCTCCTGGTAACAGGTGCGGGGGGGGGGGGGGGCATTGGCCCCGTGGGCTGTCGCGAGCCCAGTGGAATGCGCAGCTCTCACCCTAAGCGGGCGTCACGCCTCGACGTACATTCCTCGATTCCCCCCCCCTCCCCGGGCATGATCGCTCCTGTAACAGGTGCGGGGGGGGGGGGCATTGTCCCCGTGGGCTGTCCCGAGCCCAGTGGAATGCGCAGCTCTCACCCTAAGCGGGCGTCACGCCTCGACGTACATTCCTCGATTCCCCCCCCCTCCCCGGGCATGATCGCTCCTGGTAACAGGTGCAGGGGGGGGGGCATCGGCCCCGTGGGCTTCCACTTAACACCTCCCCACCAAGAATGTTGGGGGGACACTTGCTGTACAAACAACATACCGAAGGCCACAATAGCACAATGCATCCGGCCTTCAACAACATACAAAACGCGCGAAAGCACCGGGGACCCGGCCTCCACTGGTCGCTGTACCAACAAAAAAAAATGTTTCTGCGTCCTACTAACAATTGGGAAGAAAAAAAAACATGCTAGGGAAGATTCCTTCAGGCATGCAGACGCAAGCATAGTTTACACATTTCATTTGCAGGATGACAAGCACAAATGAAACCCTCTGCTAAAATCAGAAAAAGTATACATGCAACAACACTGGAACTAAATACCGAATGAAGAAAACATACAACTCCAGTTCTCATGAAGTGGCATATACGCCGCAACGGAAAACAGTTCACACAGAACATAATTAGCACACTGGCATGAGACTGTCCGATCACTTTCAGAGTCACTCTTCACGTTCCCCCACTCTCACTCACTGCCCCATCGTGTGCTCGAGCCACAGGTCGTTTTCACACTTATCGCAGCCTGGCAGTGGCAGAGTGGGTTAAGGCTAGATACATTCATTAGGCGTTCGTCGCTAACCACCAGGATCGAATACGCCGCCCGATCGCATAGAAGTGAAGATTACTTGATGCAGCGTGCACCATTCTGGCGTTTGCCCTGCTCTCCGGTCGCATTGCCCATCTTCTACCTCGGTGGAGCCGCCGACAGTCTGCGCATATGGGGCGCAAGCTTCCGCGAAAGGCTGTAAGTGCTCGTAGCCAGAAGGCTTCGTTGAATGTGGAATCTTCCGCTGAACCAATTCATCACCAGCGACCTCTAGGCTTGCGATCCGCCTGTCGACTAGACCCGCCAGGAGATCGCAGCATGCGTCACCGTTCGCCCTTATAAGCGGCATTGTTACTTCGCTTTTCTCAGGGCACGGAAGGACCTCGCAGTCTTCGTGGCTCACATTCCACTCATATACAGGCCAGCCTTTCACGGCGGTGCACCAATCTGGGTTTTCTGGCTCCGAACAGCCCTGGCTACCCAGCTGCGGTGCTGGCTTCTCCAACGCAGCTGTGAGAGCGGCGCATGCTGTCTGAACGCACATTCCACTTTCGCCAAGCCCTGTCCGGCATGCTGTTGCTTCCGTTGGTAACAAAAGGTCGGAGTGGGCATCCCGATCGGCTGAGCTGTTCATGCCGTTGCGCTCATCAGCGGCATTAGCCTCACTAACCACATGCTCGGCTGCTTCGCAATATTCGGCCTGCATGGTCTGATTGCTGGTCGAATTTTTCCCAGGCACATGCGCAGAGCCCACCTCCGATCTGGGAATCAAGGAGTGTTTGTGTGTGTCAACACCGGTGGTTGACTGCACAATGTGTGGCTCCTCGACGCTAACGACAGCTCCGCTGTTTGCAGGAACCCGTGATTCCTCTTGTCTGTTCTCAACAGGAACGGACTGAACCACGCTGCTGCTATCCTCTTTATTCGCCTCATCGGTCAGCATTTGATCAGCGTCCTTGGCGATGATACAGCAAGGCTGGGCGTGTGCCGGCTCCTGCAATACACGCGCCGCTCTCCGCGAGCGTTGCTCTTCTGCAATCCTTTTCTTCTCCTGCCGTAGCTTCTCTTCGGCTACCGCTAACTGGCGCTTCAGCTCTTGGATAATAGCGTCGCCTCGCTCCTTTTCCATGGCCCGCTCGGCCTCTGACATTTCTGCGCGCTCAGAGCCATACTCATACCCATAGCCACAGCCATACTCACTTTGCCAACTGAATGTAGCCATTGTGCCTTGCGTAGTTCTAACCCTACGGCTCAAGCACTCCCGAGGTAAGTAAAGTGAGAATGGGGAAACTCACTCCGTTGTCGGGCTGTCGGTCATGGCACTTGTTTCGTGGCAGCAGCAGGTCACGTCCTGAGGCGCAGAAGTGTGGCCGGAATCCAGAGCTCGCAGCAGGCCTATCACGTCCTCCCGGCCTTCAAAGTCGCCAGCCGCGGGCGCCGCAGAAGTCGCCAGCCGCAGGTGCCGCTGAAGTCGCAGCGCTTCGCTCTGTCGATCCACTTCTCTCGCTCCTTGGCACTCCAAGGCCTCTCTCCAAGGCCTCTTGATTCTTAAGGCCTCTCGCAAGAATATAGCCTCACTTGGACTTTGCTCCCCAGGGCTTCTCACCAAGATGTTGCCCCTTCAATCTTCCGGAAGGTACTGCATCCAACCGCTCTGCAGGAAGCCGCTCAGACGATCCTGGTCACGGCACCAGTTAAACTTTCCTCTTGCCCTCCTACCGATGGGAACGGCTTTTAGCAGTACGAAGAGTACTTCAGGTCTTCGTCCGGCGACACGTTGCCGGTTGGGACAGCAATTCCAGCTTCTCAGAACAAAACTTATTTATTAAAGACGGCACTGACATAAAAAGACAGGTGAGTAAAAGGCAGTTTAAAAAAAGGGCAGTTTAAAAAAGGCTGTTAAAAACGGCCGAGCTTGAGACTCGGCGCGCTCGTCCCAATTCGTCGTTTTCCGCGGGTTTTAACCCCTTCGATAATTGGGCGGAGCTTGAGTAATCTAGCTCTCGCCCAATTTAGACCAATAGCAAAGCAATTGCATCGTATGTACTAGTGGGCGGAGCCCAGGGCCCGCCCCGGGCATGATCGCTCCTGGTAACAGGTGCGGGAGGGGGGGGGGGGGCATTGGCCCCGTGGGCTGTCGCGAGCCCAGTGGAATGCGCAGCTCTCACCCTAAGCGGGCGTCACGCCTCGACGTACATTCCTCGATTCCCCCCCCCCTCCCCGGGCATGATCGCTTCTGGTAACAGGTGCGGGGGGGGGGGGGGGCATTGTCCCCGTGGGCTGTCCCGAGCCCAGTGGAATGCGCAGCTCTCACCCTAAGCGGGCGTCACGCCTCGACGTACATTCCTCGATTCCCCCCCTCCCCGGGCATGATCGCTCCTGGTAACAGGTGCGGGGGGGGGGGGGGGGGGCATCGGCCCCGTGGGCTTCCACTTAACAGCATCCACCTCTGTGAACGTTATGAATAAATTTGTACCTTTGCACTGCGAACAGTACACTAAGTTGGTGTGCACGCACACAAACAAGTACCACAAAGATTGCTTTCAACTTACAGGGTTCATTAGCATGCCGTATAAAGATTGCTGCACACAGGTTTACAAAAAAAATTCTACCTTTAATGTCAAAGGATTCCTGCACAAATTGACATGGCAACAAACTGCTGAAACCTCTATAGACAACGTGCTGCTACTGAAACATGATGCATGAGGTTATGTAATCCATCTCCTGCACTTCCAGGCAGCCAGGCCAGCACCAGCAACAGCGGCTCTACCCGGCGAGCATGATTACATGAATCCAGGTTTGTGACATACACCACTTCACAGCAGCTTTGCATGCCTCATATAGTTGGTACTTGAAAGCAATTTGACGCACCGAATTAAAGCGTTGTTCCAGCAAATAATAATAATCACTACACCATTTGTTCCTTCTAGCTGCGGATTTACTCTGATGTAATATGCCTCCTTCAGGACAACTGTGCTCTTGTCACCACAGTATTACCATTATGAATTAGTGGCCAAGTTGCGATGTGCGTGGTAGGCACACTTCAGCGAGCAGTACCTGAGCTAAACAGTTAAGTATGTGTCCTAAAGATGGTACACAAAGAAGTAAAGGAAAAGAGTGAAAGCAACAGTATACATGCCATATATTTGCTGCATGTTAAATGTCTACATTTCTGCGCATAGGCATTCAGTCCAAAGTGTCTCCTAAACTAATTGAACATGCACCATTCTCACTTTGAATTGCTGATCGATTCGTCGTCTGCCTACCATCTATTAGCCATCCTGGTTTGCTTGGCACACCAACTGCAATGGACAGGGGGTGGTCCCAGGTTCAATACCGAGAGCATGATGATTGTGTAATGAACTGTGTAGCTTTCCTTTGTAACCATAAGGCTGCGCTTAGGTGAACGGTAACGAGTAATTACTCCAGTATTTCAGAGACGTGTTCACAACACACTGCAATAACACACATGCAGAGACCCACGCCAGGACATCAACATCACCAGCCACCACTATTTAAGCACTGCCACCTGTGCACAGGCGTCTTCATAGCCTTCCTCATAGGCCTCTGCGCCAAGCCTGTGCACGGAGAAGGCGTGCCTTGAACTATAGCCAACGAAAACAAGCAGGGGCGCCTGGTGAGTGCTCGGGAGCACCACCTTCAACAAAGAGGCGGGGACCTGGTGCACATCAGGGCCCATATGGCAAGGGCAAGTAATCAGCAATTCCTTCACCGTTGCCTCTTTTAATGTATTCATTGTTTATGAATAGTTCTGTTGTCTTTGCAATACAGATTGAAGGCTGACGCCACAGAGGAGCTGGAGCGAACTCTGCAAGCAATGCTTGCTTTAATGCTGAGTCCGAACCAGGCGCCCAGTGAGGTTGCTGGAGGCCAATGAGGTGACGCTCGTACGCAGTTGCAAACTTTGACTGAAACATAGGAGAAAATGTCCCTTGGTATTAAGTGTGACACAGTGAGATCATGCATGTCAGGGCGTGTTTCTAACGCTAGTAGAACAATATGGATGACGACAGGCTCTGACGGCCACTGCCAAGACAGCCTTCAAGAAGCCATCTAGGTGACGCAAAACTATGCGACTGAGGGCGGGCTTTGGTGCGCACCTGAGAATTCAGAACTGCTCGTTAACCGCGCGCGTTCGAGGACCCAAGTAGTCGACCCCGATATAGACCTCCACCTTGAATGCACTCCCACCCCTAGAGTAGACAGACTGCGGCTGCTGGACCTGTACCTACAGTCTAACAGCGGAGCGAACTACACTGTACAGCAGCTCCAGAAGTGATCTGCGCAAGTGGCACACTTGATCTGCTGCATCTTCGAGTCGTATTGGGCGGCCGGGTATATCCCGGCAGAGTGGAAGCATGCTAGGATTACATTTATTCCTAAACCAGGGAAGAAGGTCTGTATTGAGAATCTTAGTCCCATCTCGGTGACGTCCTGTTTGGCCAAATTGATGCAGCATGTGGTCCACAACAGGCTTCAGGGTTATGTGGAGGACAAGGAGTTGATACCTGAAACGATTATTGGCTTCAGGGCTAATTTACCAACGCAGGACGTCATGATACAACTCACAAAGGACGTGGTTGATTCTGGGTATGGAACGGGCACCAAACCTATCTTGAGGCTCCACCTAAGGCCTTTTGACAATGGTACCCATGAGGCAATATTCAGTAACCTATAGAACATAGGGCGAGGCAATATTGCTACGCTACTAACTACTCTAGTGGCGCCATACAGCGGCTAAACTGCATTTCCTGGCAGTTGGCAAGCCTTGAGCCATCTCGGGGCTAGATGCTTCGTCTTCATCATCTCTCGTGCTGCCTGCTGCCTTGCGCGTTCCAACGTCTTGCGCGTCTAATTAAAGCAAGTAAACCAGCCCTGCTTACGTCAACCGTTTCTCAGTGACATATTTGGTGGAGGTGCGGGGTGACGGCCCATGTACGCTGACCTCGAGGACACCTTTGACGTCAGCTCTCAACGCGTGGCTACAACACCAGTCCACAAGGCGAGCCGCCGCCTGCGAGGCCTAGAACCCGAGTTCGGCCAACTGACAGCGCCGGTAAGGGCCATGACATCCACCGCGGCTAGCCAGACAAGTCAGCACTCCGAGAATGCCCCGCCATTTGTCCTTCACGCACCTCGATCGCCGCCACCGTTCCACGGGGACAGGTTCGAGGACGTCGAAGACTGGTCGGCCAGCTTTGACCGAGTGGCGGATGTCATTGAGTGGGACGGCGAGCGCAAGCTGCGCAACGTCTACTTTGCGCTACAGGACTCGGTCAAAACATGGTTTGAGAACCAAGAAGCTTCGTTTTTTCGATAGTTCTTCTTGTTCCTGCCGCTGCTGCCAAGGCTACCGTTGAGTGTCACGCAATTATCATGTTACGGTGTTGCGCATGTCGACAACCTGTTGATGACAGCTGTCAATCACTGTGCTGCTCAGAGTGTGAATTTACGTACCATGTCGGATCATGTTCAGGCGTTTCGGAAGAAACGTTCATTACGAAACGAGCAAAGGCTCGGAAGGCCTGGAGGTGCGAAACATGTAAGGGCAGCCGTAAAGCTGAGGATACACTGCACGGGCAGCAGTCCGATAGAGAACTAATCACTAGGCTGTTTTCAATGGAAAGTAAAATTGACTCCCTTCTGGCCATGTCCAGCAAGCTTGAGTCGCTTGAGTCATCCGTCAGCCTGCTCTCAGATAAATTCTATGAGTTTCAAACACGTCTTCTAGCCCAAGAAAAGTCGACAAAGGATGTCACGAAGCGTGTAGCGCGGCTTGAGAAAGCTGAATGGGCCTGTGAAATTGCACAGCTCAATAAGGACGTTGACAGTCTAGAGTGGCGCAGTCGTCGACTGAACATCGAAATCCATGGTCTACCAGAGACGGAAAACGAGGATTTACTAAAGAAAGTGAATGAAATAGGCACAAAACTGGAACTTGATGAGGTGTGCTCGAGTGACATAACAGCCCTGCACAGGCTTCCCGCGAAGCCGGGCAAAACACGGGGCGTAATTGTTCGCTTCGCAAAGCAGGAGGTTCGTGATGCCTGGCTAGCAAAAAGTCAGGCGCTACGTGATGACAACAACGGAAAGTACATGTGTGAAAATATGACTCGGTACACTCGCACTCTTCTGACAGTACGCGTTCGTTTGGCACGTGAATGGAAAGGTGCTTGTACGGAAACAAGCCGGTGCACGAGCAGTTGTCATCCGCGATAAGGATGACCTCGCCAATCTGAGGTGATAGCGCAGGCAATTGTATTTTCAAGCAAACGCGATGCCATTCATGTCCAATTTTGCTCACCATAGTGAGCAACTGAGCAACTTCAAGGATAAGCAGAAGTTTTCTTTATTTCATTTAAACGCCCAAAGTTTGCGAAATAAATTTGATGAGGTTACTTTGTTTTTATCAGATTTAAACCACGAGTTTGACTTTATTTGCTTTAGTGAGACGTGGTTCACATCTTACGACTGTTTTCTCTTGCCGGGATTTGATTGTGTGTCAGCGTGCCGTTCATCAAAGCGCGGAGGAGGTGTTGCTCTGTATGTGCGTTGCCAGCTACCGTATCAAATTCTAGCAAACTATAACACTGTGAATGAAAATTTTGAGTGCGTCATTATTCACTGTTATAATATACTACTTGCTCTTGTGTACCGACCGCCATCTGGGTGTTTAAAGCAATTCATGCAGTTTGCAGAAGAAATATTTGAACGTAGCCTCGAGCTCAACCTCGAATGTGTCTTTGTTGGGGATTTCAATATAAATGGTTCTCCAAATAATATTATTTTTTTGCATTTCCAAGAGCTCTTTGAGTCGTATGGTTTTTCAAATGTGATTAATGATCCTACTCGCGTCACGTCAAATTCTGAAACAATACTTGACCTGTGCATTACAAGCTTCTGCCCCGATGAAGTTAAATCAGGTACAATTATATGCGATCTTACTGATCATTTACCCATTTACTGTCTGATACCTTCGAAGCAAAAACGCTCTTTTCTGGAGAAAGAAATATTGATTACAGATTACTCGGAAAGAAACATGTCAAAGTTTAAAGAACTCATTATGCAAAAGGACTGGGATAGCGTTACAAAGGAAAAGGATTCTAATAACGCTTATAAGGCATTCTTGATGTTTTTTATTCCTGCGTACAATGAATCCTTCGGTTTTAAAACTCTTAAGAGACACAAGAGAGCAAGAAAGCCCTGGATCTCGCACGACCTGTATAACAGAATAAAAAACCGCAACATCCTTTTTCAAAAGTTTTTAGACACACGAAGTGAAGGCGATCTCCGCGCATTTAAGAAAGCGAGAAATAAATTGAATGCTGATATTAAGAAAGCAAAGAGATCATACTATGTGAACAAGTTTTCCAATATTGCAGGAAATCCTCGTCTGGTATGGCAAGCGGTCAGAGACATCACGTGTAAATCGAACTCCCCAAAGCGGGTTTCTTATCACAGCGAATCTATGAGTGAAGAAGAGGTTGCAAACCTATTCAACGAACATTTTATTAACGTGGGTGCTTCCGCAAATGACTGCGCTGCGATACCATGCGAGGAATTCGTCAAAGCACATTGTGAAAATACTGTATTTTTGTCCCCAACTGATGAATATGAAATACTGGACGTCATTTTGGGTTTAAAGAACCATTGCGCCTCTGGAGCTGACGATATTAAACCCGGTCCACTAAAAGCCGTGGCAGAAATAGTTAATAGTCCACTCACTCATATTCTGAACCTTATTCTTTCCACCGCAGTGTTCCCAGACGCAATAAAGTTAGCTCGTGTGGCTGTTATACACAAGGGCGGTTCCACTAACGATATGAACAATTACAGACCAATCTCGGTGCTCCCTATCTTTGCGAAGTTAGCGGAAAATATTATACATAAAAGACTAGTAAGCTTTCTGAGTGTAAATAACATAATAGCAAGTGAACAATTAGGCTTTAGAAAAAATAAGACCTCCGAAATGGCCCTTCTTGAAGGGAAAGAACATATACTCGAAAACATTGAAAGGAAAATATTTACCCTCGGAATATTTCTGGATTTTAGAAAGGCCTTCGACTGTGTCCAACATGACGTGCTTTTAAGGAAGTTGCCATTGTATGGATTTCGCGGCAACGCATGGTCTTTAATAAAAAGCTACTTAACATCTAGAGCCCAGTTCACATGTATAAATGGCGCAAAATCCGACAGCAGACTTGTAAAACAGGGCGTACCTCAAGGGTCATTACTTGGTCCGACACTATTTTTACTATATATAAACGACATTGTAAACATAATAAATAACAATAGGTTAATTTTATATGCAGATGACACGAATGTGTTTTTCTCGGGCGCTGACGTTGTGGACGTGTTTCATCAGGCCAACGAATGGTTAACTGGACTGAACTTATGGCTTCTTTCGAACAGACTCCAATTAAACACAAGTAAAACTAAATACATACTGTTTAGACCGAGGGGAACCCATTCACGCACGAACTTGCACTTAAAATTTCATAACGTTACTATCGAACAATCGACTACAGTTAGATTTTTGGGGGTAATATTCCAGGAGAACCTTTCATGGACGCCTCACGTTGACGTACTGCGTAGGGACCTTGGGCGAGCCGTGGGAATTTTAAACAAGATAAGATACCATGTTCCGTCTGCTGTAAAAAAAAGCAAATCTACTATGCGCTTTTACATTCACGCTTCTGTTACTGTTTCCTAGTATGGGCTACAACGACTAAGACAAATTTGGATTGTCTTTTCTCTTTGCAAAAGCGAGCAGTGAGAGCAATAGGCAATTTAGATCTTTCGGAGGACACTGCACCTCATTTTAAAAGTAATAAAATAATGCCCATTCACAAACTCCATAAACACAAACTGGCCCTGGAAATTTCGCGTCTTCACCAAACAGATATAACATTTCAAACTAAATATCATGCCCAACCTGGTCCTTATTATCTACGACAAAACTTAATACCAAGGCCCCGTTCGCGTACAACATACGGTGATCAAAAACTAAGTTATTTGATTCCGGATTTCCTCAATGCGCATCCTGAATTAGCTGAGATACTGTTTACTGCCACCAAGGTGCAACGACTGAGAAGAACACTTAGAGACATTTTCTTAAATGAAAACTAAATACCATGCTGTGCTGATAATTTCGTTCGCCTTCACTCCGGATCTTTACCTTCACTGTGATGACTGTTTTTCATAACAACACGCTACTGATCCAACTTATTGTTTCTTATGTACCTGTATTTTTGTGTTTTTTATGCCCTTTCATATCATGCAGTATTGATGTTTCTTTTGCTTTGTAATTATTGTGCTTATGTTATGTTGCCTCCGCCGCAGCCAAGGGGGGCGCGGCCCCGTCAGGCATGTTCTATTGCCTTTTGTCGCGTCCCCCAAGGCATTTCTGTAACGGAATGTCTTCAATAAAGAAAGAAAGAAAGAAAGAAGGAAGGAAAGAAAGAAAGAAAGAAAGAAAGATGCTTTTCGTCGAGAGCTGCTAGCGACATTTACCAGCAGCGAAAGAAAAGAGAAAGCTGAAAACGCCCTGCGCTCGAAATCACGGCAGCCGAACAAGGGCGTCGCGATGTTCATCGAGGACATGACCCGACTGTTCAATCGGGCCGACCCTGCTATGCCTGAAGCCCAGAAGGTACGCCACTTAATGCGTGGCGTAAAAGAGCGGCTGTTTGCCGGACTGGTCCGTGACCCGCCACGAACAGTGTCCGACTTCACCAAAGAGGCAATGGGTATCGAGCGCTCTTTACAGGAACGGGGCGCCCATTACGGACGTCAGGCTACTGTAGCAGCCGCTTCCCAGTCCCAGTACACGCCTACGTCGCTGCCCGCCGAGGACCTTCGGGAGCATGTAAGAAGCCTTGTGCGCGAGGAACTGGCGAAACTTCGCTTTAAAGCTCCACAGGTCAGCGTCGCTGCCGTTACGGACGTGGTCCGCGAAGAAATCCGACGAGTTGTGCAGCCACCCACAACTCCACACCCGGTGTCCTCCGTTATGACGTACAGCGAGGCGTTACGAAGTCCCGGGCCAGCGATGCGAGCCTTTTCCCCCATCGCTCGTGTGCAATACCTGCAGGAGCCAATCGCAACAGCACCTTCCGTGCCGCAGGAGTTCAGGCCCCCCGTGAGCAAAGCGCACGTTTGGCGTACGCAAAACAATCGGCCGCTCTGTTACCACTGCGGAGAGCCCGGCCACATCCTCCGCCACTGCCCCTACCGCAGGATGGGTTTAAGGGGGTTTTCACATGACGCACCTCGACCACGCTATGGTGAAAGACAACGGGATATCGAACAGTACTTGGCTGATAACGTGCAATCTTCAACCTCGCAGCGACGCCAGTCCCGATCGCCATCCCCAAGGCGGTTCTCTTCGCCCGGCCGCCCGTCATCCTCTGGCCAGTTCAGAGGTACGTCCCAACGTCGGGAAAACTGAAGACGGCGTCCTCCGGGGGTAGGGATGCCGCTACTGGACCGAGTCAAGAGCCTCCACCCGACGATTCGCCGCGACGCTCCGACCGACGAAGACCTGACCCGACGGCCTCGACGACCTCGACTACGCGCTGCGACCGACTGGCCTCCGCCGAAATTCCGGTATCCGCCGACAACTACGACGTTACCGCACTCGTAGATAGCGGCGCCGATTTTTCGGTGATGAGCAGACGGTTAGCCACGGTCTTGAGGAAGGTTCTGACCCCTTGGTCTGGGCCGCAGATCCGGGCAGCTGGTGGCCACGTGGTAACTCCGATCGGTGTCTGCACTTCGCGAATACAGATCCGCGGTGTTACTTTCCCTGGTTGCTTTGCTGTGTTACCCGAGTGCTCCAAAGACCTCATACTCGGTTTGGATTTCCTTCAAGAGTACGGTGCCTTTATCAACCTCCAGGAGCCAATGGTGTCGTTTTCCACCCAAGGTCCTGTCGACGACGATACCGAGCCACGCAGGGCTAAGTTATGCGTTTGTGACGACCACATTTTGATCCCATCAAGATCCAGCATGTTTGTTACTGTAGAGTGCGATAACAGCACCAAAATTCGTGGCATCGCTGAAACCAACATGTCGCAGCTCCTTGGTCGGCAAGTCTGTGTTGCTCGAGGAATTGTTGAACTGAACAAGGGCCGAACCGAACTCTTGGTGACATATTTTGGTTGTGAATCTCAGTGTTTGCCTGGCAGAACAGCTATTGCGTATTTCGAGGAACTCAGCGAATTCGCGGGACACCACGCTTTGTCCGGAACCCCGGCATCAGTGGAGGAACCGACCACTCCCATAAACACTGACTTGAACCCAAACCTCCCAACTAACCAGACACGCTGCTTGGAAAGCGTTATTCAGTCTTTCTGCGACTGCTTTGCCTCAACCTCCAAGGTTACGCAGACACCGCTCACAAAGCATCGAATTATAGTTGACGCCAACCAACGGCCGTTATGTCAGCCGCCCTACCGCATCTCTTCCAAGGAGCGCGCTGCCATTCGCCGCCAAGTTCAAGGAAGGCTCAAGGACGACGTGATACAGCCGTCGACGAGCCCGTGGGCGTAGCCTGTTGTTCTAGTGGCAAAGAAAGATGGAACCCTACGGTTCTGCGTTGATTACAGACGTTTAAACAAAGTCACTCAAAAGGATGTTTATCCTCTCCCGCGTATTAATGACTCCCTGGACCGGCTGCGCCACGCCAAGTACTTCTCATCGCTAGATTTACGAAGCGGCTATTGGCAAATCGAGGTGGACGAACGCGACCGGGAAAAGACCGCCTTTATTACACCGGACGGTCTGTACGAATTCCGGGTGCTCCCTTTCGGCCTGTGCTCGGCTCCTGCAACCTTCCAGAGGATGATGGACACCGTTCTTGCCGATCTCAAATGGCAGTCCTGTCTCGTGTACTTGGATGACGTTGTCATCTTTTCTGACACGTTCGAAGAGCACCCGAGATGCCTGCGCGCTGTGTTCGAAGCAATTCGGTCAGCCGGTCTTTCCCTGAAGCCCGAAAAGTGTCACTTCGCTTTTGAAGAGTTGAAGTTTCTGGGCCACATCGTGAGCGCTAAAGGGGTTAGCGCAGACCCCGATTAGACTCCTGCCGTGGCTGCTTTTCCTGTGCCCACCGATAAGCGCAGTGTGCGCCGCTTTCTGGGTCTCTGCGCCTATTATCGGCGTTTTGTGCAGAACTTCTCCAAGATCGCTGAGCCCCTTACGCGACTCACGAAAGATAGATTCCGAACCATTCTTCTGGGGCCTGGAGCAACAGCAAGCCTTTGAAGACCTCCGCACTCGTCTCCAAAGTACGCCAATCCTTGGACACTTCGACGAGTCAGCCGACACTGAACTACAAAAAGACGCCAGCAACATCGGCCTCGGTGCGGTCCTTGTGCAGATGCAGGATGATCTCGAACGCGTAATCGCATACGCGAGCCGCACCTTGTCACGATCTGAGGCGAACTATTCCACCACCGAAAAAGAATGCCTGGCTATTGTGTGGGCAGTAACAAAATTTCGCCCGTACCTATATGGCCGCCCTTTTAGGGTCGTCAGCGGCCACCACTCGCTGTGTTGGCTGGCGAACCTCAAAGGTCCCTCGGGACGGCTTGCACGCTGGAGACTTCGACTTCAGGAATTCGATGTCACCATCGTCTACAAGTCTGGTAGGAAGCACAGTGATGCCGACTGTTTGTTTCGTGCTCCTATCGAGAACAACCGAACTGACCCCGACGACGATTCTATTTTTCTTGTGCCATCTCCACGTCCATCCTCATTCAACACCAAAGGGACGACAGCGAACTACGGCCCCTCATTGAGTATCTAGAAGGAAGCGCTCAGTCTCCCCCGCGAATCTTTTCGCGCGGGCTGTCGTTCTGTTTACGTGACGGCGTCCTGTATAAGAAAAACTACAGTCCAACAGAAGCTGTCTATGTACTCGTCGTGCCTAAGGCCCTTCACGACGAAGTCCTGCAGACGAGCCATGATGACCCTTCTTCTGGTCACCTGGGTTTTTGTCGAACTTTGGCACGAATACGGCAAAAATACTACTGGCCAAGGGTTGCTGCAGTTGTGAAACGTTACGTAAGAACTTGCCGCGAGTGCCAGCGTCGCAAGACGCCGCCTACTAAGCCAGCCGGCCTACTCCAGCCTATTGATCCGCCTCAGGTTCCCTTCCACCAAGTTGGCATGGACATACTCGGCCCATTTCCGGAGTCCTCTCTGGGTAACCACTACATTGTGGTCGCCACCGACTACCTCAGCCGATACTGTGAGACTAAAGCTCTTCCCCGTGGTACTGCTGACGAAATTGCGAACTTTTTCGTTGAAAACATTGTGCTTCGTCACGGTGCACCCATCATCGTTTTAACTGACAGGGGAACAGCGTTCAGCTCGGCCCTTACGAAGGAGGTTATGCGCCTAAGCGGCACCAGTCACCGCAAAACAACCGCTTACCAACCCCAAACGAACGGCCTCACCGAACGGCTCAACAAGACGATCGCCGACATGATTTCTATGTATGTCGACGCGGACCACCGGAACTGGGACGCCATACTCCCTTACGTCACCTTTGCTTATAATACTGCGGTCCAGGAAACGACACGCTTCACTCCATTTCGTTTAGTAAATGGTCGCGAAGCTCCAACCATGCTGGATGCAGTGCTGCTTCGAGCTAGCGCTACCCCCTCTGTTATGAGTGCTGCCCAATTTGTTCGTTACGCTGAGGCCGCCCACCAACTCGCTCGACAGCGCATCCGGCACCAGCAAGTTCACGACGCTCAGCGTTACAACCTCCGCCACCGAAACGTGCGTTACCTGCCCGGCGAACAAGTCTGGGTGTGGAGCCCAATCCGCATGAGGGGACGCTCTGAGAAGCTTCTTCGTAGATACTTTCCCCCTACGAGGTGCTCCGCCAGCTCAGTCAAGTTACCTACGAAGTTCTCCCCCAAGGACGTACCAGTTCGCTCTTCTAGACGGCCGACCTCCGAAGTTGTCCACGTCGCTCGGATGAAGCCGTACCACGCCCGCTAGCCCCTCGCGCGTGTCTACACCACACGCCGGACACGTGCGACTACCCTTGTGGTCCTGCCTGCAATTGCTACCACACCGAGTCGGTGTCTTCAAGAGAGGGGGAGCAATGCTACGCTACTAACTACTCTAGTGGCGCCATACAGCGGCTAAAGTGCATTTCCTGGCAGTTGGCAAGCCTTGAGCCATCTCGGGGCTAGATGCTTCGTCTTCATCATCTCTCGTGCTGCCTTGCGTGTTCCAACGTCTTGCGCGTCTAATTAAAGCGAGTAAACCGGCCTTCTTACGTCAACCGTTTCTCAGTGACAATATTAAGGAACCTATCGGACATAGGACCAGGGGTAGAACCTTCCGATAGATCAAATTATTTCTGGAGGGTAGAACTGCGGATATTGTAGTCGGAGAAGTTAAATCGGATCCCTTCCCGTTGAGGGGCAGGGGGACCACAAAAGTCGGTTTTATTGCCGTTCTTGTTTAATCTCGCCTTGATCAAGATACCGCCGAGGCTGGCCGGGATATTGGGACTTACACATACATTTTACGCGGACGACATTACTCTATAGGTAACAAACGGAAGCGACACACAATTGGAGGAAACTACAACAGACAGTGGATATTGTAGAGGAGCTAGCAGGGAAGGCAGGACTCTTGTGCTTTCAGCCCAAGTCCGAGGTTTTTGTGCTTATAGTGATAAAGCAAGAGGGATACATGCGAGTCACTATGTGCAGCCACCACTGCTAGAGGTAAAAAGGGGGGGGGGGGCAGCGGTTGCTGAGGTCCAAGCGATCAGGATCCTGGGTCTGTATCTGCAGACTAACGGGAAGACTAGGGAGGCCTCGGAAAGGCTTAAAATACAGTCAATGCTACCGTGAGGCTAATCAGAATTGCCACTCGTAAGAGAGGGGCCAAGGAAAAGGAGTCGTGTAAGCTGGTACAGGCGTTTGCACTCAGTACAATAGTGTATGCGACGCCTTATATGAAGATGGACACGACGGAGAAAGGCAAGGTGGAGGCTATGATTAGGCAGGCGTATAAGGCGGCCTAATAATGCGTCTACCGAAAGGCTGCTGGAATTAGGGGTGTAAAACACCCTGGAACTGTGGGAGGCGCACTTGGTGATGCAAATCAGTAGACTTTCCAAAAGCGAGATTGGGAAGGGACATATTGGAGAGGATCGGCATTGGAGTTGATGCTCCAGGCAAGGACATGAAAATTCAGGTGAAGCGAGAAATGCAGAAGTGCTTGTACAAAAACATTTGCCCAAAAATATGCATCCGATACATCACGAGAACCGCAGGAAGGCAAGATCCAGAGCTTTACATGCTAAGTACGGGAAGTACAACGGGGCAGTCTACGTAGATTTCGCCGAGTATAAGCACAGACGCATTTGCAGTTGCAGTGGTGGACGGGCGGGGACGCTTGGTCACCTCTGGATCAGTCAAAACCCGCTCCTCAAAAACTGCAGAGGAGGCGGCGATTGCGCTAGCTGTAGCTAATACTAAAGCTGACCTGATTTTCAGCGACCGTAAAACAGCCATCCGAAATATGGCCAGGGACCGAATATCTGTCACAACGAGCTGCACGATTGCTACATCGGGCCACGAAGCGAGGGGCGGCGGAGGTGGAAATTGTCTAGGCACCGGCACACTTCTGGAGCCCTGGGAAGGAGGCGGCTCACATGAATGCTCGATGTTTCGTCAGCCGAGCAGGTGAGCCGGACGTTCCGGGGAGGTCCACGAGAGATGGGCTGGCGTAATTTCACGACGTTACTAACCCTTACAAACTTGAGCAGAGAATTTACTCGCCCCCGGACAAGCAATTGGTCAAGGCGCAGGAAAGCGACTGGCAAAGATTGCAGACTAGCTCTTTATATAACCCGTACGGGTTAAACAAAATCTACGCCGTCAGCCATGGGTTGATGGCCATCTAGCAGAGAATCGTCCGCACATGCGTTCTGAAGAAGACAAAGTTTTTCCATCCGTCCATCCATCCATCCATCCATCCGGCATGGAAAGTGACACGATGCAAATCATGAAGGCATTTCTAATCAGCCGTGTGAAGTTCCACGCACGTTATCAACGACTCAGTCGAAGTGAGCTGAATCAGCTGAATGTCCTCCTGCGATTGGCGGTGTAGACAGCCCTTGGACTGTTCCCGTACACATAGACACATCACCTGCTGTAGCGGGGGCTACACAAGGCAGAAGAGCTGGTGAAAGCCCAAAAGACCATTCCGTTGCAGCAGAGGTACCATGCCACCCCGCCCAAACTCGCAGCTAAGATCAGAGTAGCCCCAGTGCTGAGCAACATACACCGCGAGCTCCACGCTGGCTGTAGAACAGCCAGACTCAAGGCAGTCATGTGCCAATACGGCTGTGACCAAAACTTGTTATATGTTAATGCGGTGAAATACCTGTCCGGCACAGACACTAAGGAACTAGTGGTTACAAATGCCACTGGCTCATTTGAGATTAGGGACTCCGTTGGGAGCATGAGCTCAAGTACGATGGCTGAGGAGACTGCCGTAGCGGTAGCACTTGCTTCCATACACATAATGTGTGCGCCGCCGCGATGGCTCAGTGCCTATGGTGCTCGGCTGCTGACCCGAAAGACGCGCGTTCGATCTCAGCCGCGGCGGCCAAATTTCGATGGAGGCGAAATTCTAGAGGGCCGTGTACCGTGCGATGTCAGAGCACGTTAACAAACCACAGATGGTCGAAACTATCCAGGGCCCTCATCTATGGCATCCCACATAGCCTGAGTTGCTTTGGGACGTTAAACCCCATAAACCAAACCAAACATGATGTGCGGCCACACATTATGAAAACCACGCGAGTCCGATATACACAATAATTAGACTCAACAGACTCACAGGCTGCGTGCGGCGCCTTCGCGAATATTACGTTATCTTTGCTGGCCGCGTGTGCACTTTCACCAATAAATTCAATGAAGTGGAAGTTGAACTCAATCCTTGCCAAGGCAGCAAAGAAAAGAAGCCAACCACGATGCACAAAATGGGGCACAAACATGAAATGTTAATGCAATTAAGGCAATCAAAAGAATTCAACATTACAAATTGGGACCACACACCTCATGGCCCAGTGAACTGCCAATGCAACTCAATCCTTGCCAAGGCAGCAAAGAAAAGAAGCCAACCACGGTGCACAAAACGGGGCACAAAACATGAAATGTTAATGAAATTAGAGCAATCAAAAGAATTCAACATTACAAATTGGGACCGCACACCTCATGGCCCAGTGAACTGCCAATGGCAAAATAGCACTAATACAGTGCTCACCAGTGTGTTTTGTCTCGAACGAAAAGACATGTAACTCCACCATGACAGTGAAGCTCGAGACTGAAGGGAAAGAATCGATATTCTTTCATGGCTAGGTGCTACAAGTGATGGTTCATCTTTTGGCGCGCTGCATACACACTCACGCTGCACTGGTGCACTGAGTAGAGCCACTTTTCACATAAAAAGTACAGGACCAAGG
Organism: Amblyomma americanum; assembly: GCF_052857255.1. Classification (NCBI taxonomy): domain Eukaryota; kingdom Metazoa; phylum Arthropoda; class Arachnida; order Ixodida; family Ixodidae; genus Amblyomma; species Amblyomma americanum. The sequence continues at coordinate 233,611,240 of NC_135498.1, forward strand.
CACAGATCATGCATTGTCCATTCTTCAATGGCAACTGAATTGATGATGCACATGGCATACAAACACAGTATGCACAAAGCCGATTTTTTACAACACTCCACCACCACACATCCGTGCACAATGCACACGTAGAGCTTGCAGCTTGGAATTAGCCACGGTTGTTCCAGCTTAATGACTGTGAGGTTTGGGTGCTGAGCATCACAAGGTTGCCGATTCAAGCTGCGGCCACATTTTTATGGAGGCCAATGCTAAACATGTCCATGTGCTGTGCTATGTCAGTGTACATTACAGAACCCCAGCTGCTGGAAACCTCGCATGCCATCAACCCCCTCCCCCCCCCCCCCCCCATAGTTTAAAGAAGTACAACGTGTACTGCAATTTCTTCAGCATCACTTCAGCACCGTGTTCAGATCACATCCAGTTGATACCGACGTAAAGCAAGAAGCACGGATTTCCTGTTTCAGAAAAAAATGCCAAGGGAAAAAAACGTTCTGTAGGTTTACAGACGCAGCAAAGCACCATGTCATGAAACCCGCGTCATGGCACACGCATGGGGGAAAAATGTTGCAATTGCGTTTTCACTGTACACATGAACACAAAACCAAAAGTGGCAATATATTTGCTACTGCATGAAACTTAGTATGCAGCACTGCAAAAACGGGTGGCAGGTGTACGTGACCTGACTTATGGTGCGGTTGACTTTGCTGAAGATGCTGGTGATGTGGCTGGCGGAGCTGAAGACGTGGCTGGTGCTGGCCAGGCAGCTAGTGGAGCAGACAGGATGTCCACTGGTGGTGCTTATGAGCGAATGGCTGCAGCAGCTGCTCACGCTTGCTCCTGCCTATCCAGTAGAATGCGGGGATTTACTGTTCTTCACACTGGTCTGTGTTCCCATCAGGATCGTCACTGCCGTAGCTGTCGAGATAAGGCTGCCGGGCATAAATGCACACATTGTGCAACACTGCACAGGCTGCAGCAATCTTCGCAGCGACCTCCGGTTCATAGTGCAGTGCTCGGTACCTCTGAAGACATCTGAACCGACTCTTCAGGACACCAATTGTCCGCTCAACAACAGACCTGAGTGCAGAATGAGCACTATTGAATCTGGCTGCTGGACTGCCATGTGCGTGATGCCCGGGGATAGGCCTGATGAGCGATGGCTGCAATGGGTAGGCGCCATCACCTGCATGTGAATCGAAAATGACGTTTTAGAAGCAGTTCATGGCCCTTAATGTTCAAGATAAGTGTTTGTTGCTTTTTGTTCTTTTTTATTTATGCTCGCAACTGTTGACACTTTATTTCCCTCACTTTTATAAGCTGCTTGTTCATGCTTACCTGTATATACTTATGTCTGCCAACATTACTTTCAATACCCATTGGTAATTTATTACTTACGTTATTTTTACATCTTCAACGTTACTAGTTTGAGTGGTGCAAAGTATTTATTTAACAAATATTTCATCTTCTATGAACTATCTTTGTTTTTAATTTTATATGTCCCTATTCATTGGTTATGTATTACTCAATATTGTGTTTCTTGTGTTTGTTTTCTGAGTTATTAGCTTGCATTCTTTAAAGGGACACTGAGGAACACTCCATCCAGCAACTGTTGTCAGTAAAACTGGATTCTCTGACTCTTTCTGCCTATGTTGACATTTGTCTTGCAACAAAACACGCATTTACCACTTAAAAATTTGGATCACAAATTCTTCGTGCCATTCGATTCAAACTTCTTATGTCCTTGCTAAAAAGGGTGGGGTGCCACCGCTATGAAGTGAATAAATAGCCTGTGGAATCAGAGACCACAAATTGGTCTCGGTGCACACGTTTTGCTTGCAAAATTTGATGGTGATGGCGAAGCCTGTATCTCGTTTGCTGGCCTTTTCTATTTTATAGCACCTCATTTCTTAAAGAATGTGGTGTTTTTTCAGATTACAATGCCATACCCTATTGATACAGCCCAAATTATATTTGTCTTTAGTGTGCCTTTACCTTATACACAGTATTCCTTGATTTACACTGCAAGCAAACATATTAGTTAACTGTCAAATGGTGCTAAAACTAACACATATGCCTCATAAAATGAACTTGCAAAGCCTTCATATTGCTGTGGAGAAGAAGAGGGCAGTGGCGCGGGACGGAGCGCTCAGCTAAGACCGCAGCCATTAAATTATATGTCATCATGTCGTCCTCTTCCTTGCCTTGGAACCTCGCATCAATGTGACATCCATATAACATGGCAAGTGTTCACTGTGTTCAAAAGCCACGTTCAATTATTTTTGCGCAGTACATCGGCGGAAATAGACAGCATTTTACTTGATGATCTGCAAACCTTGTTCCACATACTTGAAGGCATGTTGGTATTGCTGTTCAACAGCATTATCTCAAGTGGCGTGATCCTGGCGAACAAGAAAGCCGCTTTAATCACCCCAATTCACAAAGGTTTTGCACATAATAGGGATGCCAATTATGGTTCTATTTCAGTCTTGTCCTGTTTGACTGAAATATTAGAAAAACATCTGCAGGTTACAATTACTAGTTTTTTAGATGACCACGAAATCCTGTCACCGCGTCAGTATGGTTTTGTGCTAGGTAAAGGGATTGAAATGCTTTTGGAGGACTCTTCTGAGATATTAAATTGATCTTTTGAACATAACCAAGTAGTGTGTGCACTGTTTCTAGATGTCAGCAAGGCTTTTGACAGCATGTGTCACAGTGTGTTATTGTGTAAACTGTGTAGGTTAGGCTTTCGTGGACTGTTTCTTTCGCTTTTGGAAAATTTTTCACAGCACTGAACCCAAAACGTCTCGATTAAGCGGGCAAACAGCGCTTCTTTGCTAATAAAATCTTGCGTTCCTCAAGGTTCTATAATTAGTCCCCGGTTATTTAACGTCTACATGAATGACCTTTCCACCTTCAGCTATAGATATCAGCGCTGCATAAAACACGACATTCATCGTTCTCCGGACAACCTGACTGCCCATTTCTCTTGTCGGCCGGTACGGGGCTTTACATTGAGTGTGAAAGTGGGACGAACCAGAGCACGGAAATTTGAGTTAAAGAAGGAGTAACTTCAGGTTACGCCATGGGACGAAGGAAACTTTGTCATGCTGAGAAAAATAGAAACCATTTAACAAGAGATGCACAGTCTTTGTCAAAAATATAGAGCCCAAGGGGTTTGCTTCCAAGCTGTGTACCGGGGCTGTTTAGCATATTCGATAGTCCTAACCTTGGGAGTGTTGAGGACTTAAGTTCCTCCTGTCTCCGTGAGATTAGGGCCCTGAGTATGCAAGAGGAGCTGCACTGCAGGGCTCAGAAGCTCACCCCTTGGGCTGTGTACTTTTGACAAAGACTGTACATAATGAAGGTCAACGCTACAAATTGCAGGGGCACGTAAGCTCCTTCTTAAGGGTAAGGTGGGATAGCTTTGATGTGTTAATGCCCATATATGCTGAATTGGTTATTCTGTGCTTCATATTGATAGATCCCCGGGAGCCATACTACTCCTGGCGCCATGGTGCAGTGGTCAAGCTATGCGCCACTTCGCCGTGATGGCAGCTGTTGCCGCCACTGGGGCTTGCGTGACCTAGGCTGCTCTGTCCTAGGAACCTCTTGCAACAAATCACTATTTTAACTGCCGTCTGACACGGTGCGCATTTGGCTCCCAATGCCGTGGGCAGGTTGTGATTAAGCCACAAGGTTACGTGACTTAGGTGGCCAATTTGCCTCCTAGATTTTTTCTCTGAGAATTTCTCGTTATATTTCTCTCACGACCACCAACTCCCAACAACGCTGACGGCGACACCGTTTTTTCTGCGATACGATCTCCTTAATGCTATCTATTTAATAGTATCGTATTCTGCACACAGATGTCTTGTCACAGACTGGCGATCAATATCGTCTTTGTAACGAATGTACCTTTCCTGAACAACTATATATTTTATCGGTATTTGCTGCTGTGGTGTTTACCCGCACAAAACTGCACAAGCTTATGGTTTGGTTGGTTTGGTTTGGTTTATGGGGGTTTAACGTCCCAAAGCGACTCAGGCTATGAGGGACGCCGTAGAGAAGGGCTCCGGAAATTTCGACCACCTAGGGTTCTTTAACGTGCACTGACATCGCACAGCACACGGGCCTCTAGAATTTCGCCTTCATCGAAATTCAACTGCCGCGGCCGTGATCGAAACCGCGTGCAGTAGCTTATGCGCGGTGCAAATAATGCTTAGACTTGAAGAGCGAACGGAAGAAACTAGAGCCGCAGGAGCCTGTTAATGAGTAAGCGGTAAGAGGAAGGGTAGAGAATTTCAGGATATCGCGACAGATTTCATATTCGGCTTTAACAAATGATGACGACCTTAACGTTCAAACGATATTAAAGGGACACTGAGGAGAACCCTATCAAAATTTTTTTGTTAGCAATATCTGATAGTTCGGCATTTCATGGCTTTGTTGACGCTTGTCCGGGAGCGAAAGATGCATTTATTTCAGAGAAATTTGGATTCGAAGTTGAAAAATGTTTTCCCGCCGCTCTGATTCAAACTCGAGAACTCTTATGACGACACAAAACAGAGTGACGTGAAACGTGACGTAAACAGAGACTCCGTGATTTCTGGCGGCTAGCGGTGCGGTCTAGCAGCTGCCAAAATGAAAGCTACCGCCGCCGCACGTTGAAGGCATCTATCGGGGGTCGCCACCGTCGCTTCGTTTACGTTTGCACCGGCGTTTTGCCAGAGTTACGATGGATCCCGTTCCCGAACCCGACGACGTAGTTCTCGCAAAAACTCTGGCCTGCATTTCAGCGACCTCAGCCCCACAGAGCGTGCGATGCTTTTGAGGGAGCACGGTTAGGTTAGGCGCCGGCGGGTGGTTTCCCCCTTCCTCGGAGAGCAGCCGTTGCAAACTAAATATCATAACCCCAGTGCGGGGAGTCGCGAGGGATGCATTGCGCCCATCGGAGGCTGGCCGGGGCTTTGGGGCCAACGGATTGTGATTCCTTGAACGGAGCGGTTGCACGGCCCAGCAGGCATCGTCGAGGTCTCCCACGGTTGCATGGGTCAAATTATTTATTTATTATTTGCCACAAAAAAAAATTGTGCTCGAGGGCTGTCGCGTTTAATGTCGGCGGCTTGAAACCAAAGCCGGCAAAAGACGCTTCAACGGCTTCCGCTAGATCCAACGGGTCCACTGGATCTGGCTCTCTCGCCAACTTGCATGTACCTTCAGATATGCACTCTGAATGGATTAAAATAGCCGAGCTCGAAAAGAACAGTTCCGCCGAACTGCCGCAGCTATTGAATATAACGCGCACCTCGCCGCGGAGCCAATTCAGTCTGGCCGGGCCGGCGGCGGCTGGCGCGCTGGGCGCGAAATAGAGGCATGCTCTAAGTCTCCCCCCGCCAGTGCGATCAGAGTGCGCCGAAGCCGCCGAACGCGTCGGCGGTCAAGCGCAGTTGGAGTGCAGAGGGTCTTCGCTTTGACCGACGTGACTTCGCCGATCAGCGCGCGCGCGCGCCTCGCCGCATCATAAACGCGCACTAACCGAGCCTGCGCTTAACCGCTAACCAACGTATTGAGCGGCGGCATCCATGGGAGCCACTGAAGCCTCCCGCCCACTCACTACATAAAAGAAAAAAAGTCCGGTGCCGAGGTTCGGAATCGAACCAGGGCCTTCGGCGTTTGAGGCGGATACGCTGCCGCTCCGCCACGACGGCTCAAGTTACAGCCGTCAATAAAGGCGCATCTAGTGAATGCACTCTTCTGATGCAGAAATCTCCGCGCTTTCGCAAGGTATATCCTGGCCTAACAGAGCTAGGCCCTCAGCAATTTTTCTGAACTGCCTTGTACCTCGTCTCCAGTCCCTAATAAACTATTTCCGTTAAGTAGTTTGAAGTTGACTGGCACAGCCGGAAATGTTTCGCCGGGCAAGCGTGCGAATACATAAGTGTTGCCTTGTACGATCAGCGACCATCGTGCCATCATTGCTTTTCATCGACCGTGGCGATCACATGACAAGCATTAACAGGCTCCTTCAAAGGTTAACTAGCACTTGAAGCGGCACTTGGAGTTCATCTTCTGTTCGGCGCTTGTAAATCGAAGCACGTCAAAAACAAAACCACGGGGCACGCAAAGCTCATAGACGCGAAGCGCCATAACAAATCGAAACTCTCCTGGCCGCCTGTGGCGCCGCCAAGCATCCGTTTTCTTTGCTTCCAACATTCAAGTTGTCTTTTGCCTGCCTTCCTTGTGTGATAAAAGTGCACTATTAGTTTTAAAACAAAACTTGCTTCAATATTGATCTGCGCAACCTACCTTTGTCGGCCTCAGAGATTCGCGACGCAAAGTAGGATGGAATATTCCTCTAAGGTGGCGTCTCTTGTCCTATGGCGTCACCACGCTTGTACCTGCGAGATTGGCCTGTGGTGGCGATACCTGTATTTTGGTTCTTGCTATTTTCTACCTTACAAAAAGCTTTGTTTTCAGTAAGAGCGGCATTTTTGTGATCAGGAGCTGGTATTCTATCAATACAAGACAACTTCAATTTCTCCTCAGTGTCCCTTTAATGAAATCTCACAGCTATCATTACTGAGTGCGCAGTACAAGCAGGCAGTACGATGGTTCGACACAATAACTTCAAGCCTTCTCTGGACACGAGAGATCTGATTAAGAAACATCAAAGCATGAAATCATCTAACCCTACAGATAGAAGAGAACTGAAAGAGCTATAAAAGTTAATAAATGGGTACAAGGGTAGCCGAAATAAGGAAGTTTGATATGGAGAGAATCGAGGATGCTGTAAAGAACGGAGGTTGCCTTAAATCAGTGTAGAAGACACCAGGCATACGTAAAAATCAGATGTATGCGGTAAGAGATAAAAGTGGGTAATGTCATTGGCAATATCGGCTAGGTAGTTCAGTTGTGGAGGAGGTTACACAATTCTATAGAGTAGGCAATGAAATACAGTCGAGAAGAGGCCGCGGCGCACAGCAATGGGACATCTCTCCGGTAACGAGAGAGGAAGTAAATGTAAAGAGGGCTTTAGGAGCAATGCAAAGCGGGAAAGCAGCTGGTAAAGGTAAGGTAATAGAAGGCCTGTTGAAGGACGGAGGAAAGATTGTGTTAGAAAAACTAGCCACTCTGTATACGAAGTCTTATGTCCTAGAGCGGAGCAGAGGCATGGAAAAACGGTAACATCCCTTATGAAAAAGGTCTATAGACTGTCTGTAGACTGTCTATAGACTGTGTATAGACTCTATAGACTCCCTTTAGACTTTGATTTATTTAAATAGACAGTCTATAGAGAATCTATAAACTACAGTCTATAACCGCCCTAATATCCTTTTGTCTATAGATGATCGATAGAATATCTATAGACTAAAGTCTATAACAGCCTTAATTTCCTTCCGTCTATAGGTGGTCCATCGACTATCTATAGAATAAAGTCTATAACCGCCTTAATTTTGTTCTGTCTATAGATGGTCCATAGAATATCCGTAGAGTAGTCTGTAACAAACAAGTTTTCTTTGTCTATAGACGGCCAATAGATTATCTATAGACTGAAGTCTATAACTGCCTCATTTCCTTCTGTGCATAGAAAGGCTATAAACCATCTATAGACCAAAGTCTATAGCAAACAATTTTCATTTGCCTATAGGCGGTCAATAGATTTTCTATAGACTAAAGTCTATAGCTCCTTTATTGCCTTTTGTCCATAGACAATCTATAGACCATCTATAGACTAAAGCATATAACCGCCATAATTTCCTTTTGTCTATAGAAAATCTCTAAACCATCTATAGACTAGTCTATAACCGGCTTAGCAGCAATTTGTCTATAGACGACCTATAGACAATTTATAGACCAAAATCTCTAACCGCCTTAATTTCCTATCGTCTACAGACAATCTTTAAACTGCATATAGACTATTGTCTATAGACCTATTGTCTATTGTTTATAACTAACCTATATTTATCTAACAATGTATACACTGCCTTTCGACTAAGTCCATAAAATATCCATTTCTTTTCGTACTGCATGGTGAGTAGAACTGCACCGGGCTGCCGCGGTGGTTAAGTGGTTATGGAGCTCGGCTGCTGACACGAAAGACGCGGGTTCGTTGCCAGCCTCGGCGGTCGAATTTCGATGGAGGGGAAATTCTTTAGGCCCGTGTAGTGTGCGATGTCAGTGCACGTTAAAGAACCTCAGGCGGTCGAAATTTCCGGAGCCCTTCACTACGGCATCCCTCATTCCCTGAGTTGGCTTGGGACGTTAAACCCCCACGAACCAAACTGCATCGGGTGACCGCAACTATTGTCAGAGTCCTCCACTTGCTTTGCTATATCAGGGATAAAAAATATTGTCCAACGGCAATGCAATACCTTCCTGTGTATTGTTTTTAGAAGCTTTGAAGAGCTAATTTTCCTTAAACCGCGACGCATATTGAGAATATAATCCAATAATATTTAATGCTGACAGGTAGAGCGAGGAAAGGCACCTATTTCTGAAGTAAGGGCGCTGCAAACTGTACTATATCAAACGAACACACTCATATTTAAGGAATCGCTCGAGAATATACCATTACATCGTTCAATCGTTACTGTCCAACGCGCATAAATTAAGAAGCATTTCATCAATGACTGTACATGTATCTCTCCTTAAAACCTGTAAAATAAGGGGGAATAACGGGGATGAGAATTCAAGGATTTGCCCATCTCTCAGAAACATGATTAGAACAGTCTCAAAGATCATGGTTCTCAGCGGAATTAAGATATGCCATTTATACCTTTGCAGTTTGCATTCACGTGAAAAAGTGCTGCAACTCAACAATCAAAAGGCCAGTACATTTTCGTTCTTCGCCGTAAACCTGCTGCATCGGAGGCGATTACACGCTGTTTTCCATACCGGTTTTCCAAACACGAGCACAGGCCAAAAAGACGTTATGCTATGCAGCATTATAATTATTTGAGAAGGGCGCCACATACTATTCTATGGTAGATGCGGCGCGCATGGACAAAGTAGTAAGGTTTCGGTTTTGGTTTTCGCGAAAGCAATAAGGTTTCTAAAGCACGAGTGGAGAATTTATGCTTTAAACCAATGGCCCTTTGTGTTCTTGGATGCTAGAGCAAGCTACACTTGGCAAGAGTGCAACCAATATAGACATGACCGTGAAATTGGTTTCTGTTTCACTTTTTACCCATTTTGCCCGGAGGCGGCGGAAAATCATCCGGGCAGCAAACAACTGTGTTCGCCGGTGTGTCGGCGACGGCGTCGTTTTCTCTCGTGGATTACGTTTTGATTGAAATTCAACTTAATCGTCCACTTACGGTAAGTCTACACGATTATTTTTATTCATTTGGTCTCCTTAGCCACTCTAAGCAGTGCTGTGTGTGCAGAGCAGATTATGTGCGCAGCGACAAACTTCCTATCCACGTTTGTAAGCGGCGTTTCTAAGCACGTTTGTGTGAGCAGCGGCAGCCGCCATGTTCTCGAATAATGCGCTTACGTCTGTGCCGCTGTCTTTCCTGACGCGCGGAAAGGCACTCGGTGCGAAACCCGGGACGGTAAGCCCTCCTCGCGAGCTCTCTACTGGCTTTTCCGTGTTGAAAGAAGGTAGGTGTACAACCAGAAATATCGCTTAGCCCTTGATTGAAGGCCGAAATGAAACTATACATGGCTTGCACCGACGTCATCAACAGGAATGCTGGGATACGCGGCCGCCATATTCATGACCCACCGCCGCTCCGTGCGCACTGGAGTGGTCACGGTAGTGCCAGCTCGTGTTGTTTTCCGCGTGTGCGTAAGCGTTGCAGTCTCAGCATGGTCAACTGCGCCGTTGTGGGCTGCTCCAATCGCAGCGACGTTACAGGGAGAAAGAAAAGGCCAACTAGCGCGAGGTTTTTCTCTCTGCCGAAAGTGATCGAAAACCAGTGCGAGCGAACCAAGTCTCTGAGTGCGAAGCGCCGCAGCTTGTGGTTAGCACGCATAAAACGTGCTAATTTCAACCACGAAAGCCCCAATGTGCGCGTCTGCGGTGTGCATTTCATAAAAGGTGAGCCCACTGTATGTATCTCCGTTTTATAGAAAAAAAGCCTACACGACTACGTGGAACGCTTTGAAAACAGCTTTGCGTCCGCAGGAGAACCGTCCAACCTGTTCGACGAGACAAATCCAGACTGGGCCCCGTCTCTCAGTCTCGGCCACGGGACCAGGCATGCTGATTCCGCGCGGCACTATCGCAGAGCAAAAAGACTCGCTCACAAGCGACGGGCCGATGTTGAAGCGACAGCAGTGGCATCGGAGGCGTCGCCGCGTGCCTGTCCCGATTCCCCACAGCCACCGCAAGCCGAGGAAGTCAGCGCCGATGAAAATGAGACAGGTCAGTAGGCATTTTTTTTTCATAGTAATGCATGGTCATTTGTTTTTGCTTACGATGCATTCCAAGGCCTTTGGTGCGTCGGTCCGCTTACCTAGTGCTTGTGATGCCTAGCCAGCATGCAGTTTCGCTGGCTGCCACTCTAGTTTACGAGCTTATAAACTTTTTTTTTTATACAGGAATCGGTGTTCAAACCGACATGACCATGCAAGACATACAGGCACTGGAGCAGCATTCTGTAGTGCTGAATGAACATCTGTACACATTGCAGAAAGAGCAGCTCGAGGTGACTGAAGACTCACTAAAAAGTTGTGAAGCAAAGGTGCGACTGTACACAGGGATGCCAAACTTTGCTGTTTTATTTGCTGTGTTCGAAGCACTAGCAAGCTTCATTTCACACAATGTCAACAATAAGCTCACAAAATTTCAAGAATTCGTTCTGTTCATGATGAAGCTAAAAGTAAATCTGCAAAACGTTGACCTTGCATTTCGGTTCAATATTTCAGAGGCTACAGTATCGCGCATTTTCGACAAGTGGCTGCACGTGGCGTATTGCAGACTTAAAGATAAAATAATCTGGCCCACACGAGATGCTTTGCAAAAGACAATGCCACAGGCATTCTACGACTCGTTTGGTGCGAATGTAGCAGTCATCATCGATTGCTTCGAAATCAAGATAGAAAGGCCATCATCGTATCTTCCAAGATTTGAAACATGGTCCCAGTATAAAGGTAGCAATACAGCCAAGTTCCTGATTGGGATTGCTCCACAAGGTGTTGTTACATATATATCCGAAGGTTGGGGAGGCAGGGCACGTGACAAACATATCACCGAACACTGTGGGTTTTTGGACAACTTGGTGCCTGGAGACGTTGTACTCGCAGACAGGGGATTTAACATCAGCGAAAGCGTTGGTTTCTACTGTGCAAAGCTTCACGGGCCAGCGTTTACCAGGGGAAAGAAACAACTTTCAGCAGATGTGCAGAGCACAAGAAAGCTCGCAAACGTGCGAATACACGTGGAAAGAGTAATTGGACTCATTAGTAATAAGTTTATTTTTCTGAAGTCTGTCGTGCCAATCGATTACGTTGTGTGCCGGCCAGGAGATGAAGTCGCACCACTCGACAAAATTGTAACTGTGTGTTGTGTGGTATCTAACTTGTGTGCATCAATTGTTGCTGCACCAAAGGACGCCACTGGACAGCAGGCTTCGGCCTCAGTGGATGAGTGATTGTGAATCCTGCTCCTGCATGTCTGAATAAAGCAAACTCAGAATCTGCTGACGGCATTGTCATTTCTCAACGCCAGATTTCAGCGTGTCCCATATGGGCCACGTGTGTTCCAGCCTCAAGACGCACTTCCAAGGTTGAAACATGAGGCAGCTGTCCAAGTTGTGTTACAGGTTGCTTAGCCTTTGGGTCCTTTGCACTCTGGACAAAACCACAGTGTAGTTTTTGGTGCTCGCTTGAGTGCCACGCATGAAAAGTGGAACCATTTGTAGTGGCAGGATGCGTTGTCGCAAGCAACCATCTTTCCAGTTTCTGGTCCACGGCAAAAACAGTAGACATCACTGGGAGAGTTTACCACTGGACCAGCATGCTGCCTGGTGAAGTAGGTGCTGAAAAGCTCGGGCAGGACTGCATGAATGAAGAATTTTCTTCCAGCAGCCAGAATTTCCTCACAAAAGTGCCTGTCTTTCTGTATTCTCTCCACGTGCAACAAATGAGGTGTCCACACCACGAAGTCGCACCACTGAACATCACATACAGCCATTTGTGTCTGCACTTGGTAGAAATATCCGTGTTGTCGCCGTAGCTGGACTACACCATTGACAGTTTCCAGGCAGGAACCTGCAGTAGCCATCTCTGTAACGTCCTTCACTTCCCTGAGCGAAAATGGGCACTTAAGTTCAACAACACCCTTCCCACAGCATGCGCAACAAACAAGACCGTCTGGTGTTGCTCCAACAAACGGATATCTTGGTACTCAGGTGCAGCCCCGACTTGGAGCACTTGATCATGTCGTGCTTCTCGGCTTCACTGGTTTGGTATGCCCTGAAGGCACGGGGCTCATTTTTCACTCCCCATGTGATGGCAGGCGTCTTCAGCGACTGCTTTTCAGGATAGCATATCAGTTTTAGCAGTGATATGCTAGGGTTATCAATGCTTGTGTGGCACACCCTTTTCATTACAGAAGCAGTCACCCTGCCCGCTCGGTACAAAAACCAATTAGACGAGCTGCTCTGTTGCCTTGTCAAATCTTCAACGGCCTTTACGGTCTCTTCACTTATAATTATTGATGGCATGACATCATTGGCTTTCTTAACCAAAACATCCAAATCATGCGCCAACATTTCTTCGGAGTAGAGGTTTCTCAAACGGGCATCATGCATCGGTACAGGATTTTGAAAGTGTCCATCATATCCGGGGAGGACTGAAAAAATTGAAGGAACAATGCCGGCATCCTGAATTGAGCCGTAAAGCTTGGTACGCTCCTGCTCTGAAAGTGGCGGGACATGAGCCCGCTCCTTGAGTGGACCTGCCTCAAAGGAATTGCTATCAAGCTGCCGCTTTTTCCCTTTAGATGATGTGAAGTTTATGTCCGTGAGTCGCTTATATTGTACTTTTTCGACATAAGCGGGCAGCCACATATCATCCTTCTGGGTGCAACTTCTTGACTTCATCATTTTGATGCCGGTCTCAACTGCAAACAAACGGGCTCCAACATGGGAGCATGCTTCCCCTGCTCCAGCCATACATGTGCAGCGCGCAGTGATCACAGCGCCATCCTTCTTGCACAAAATCCACACTTGGAGAGGTTTGTGCCCCAGCCTCTGTGAGTGGTTCACCTGCCAAGACAACGAGAAAAAACGTCGGCTTTACTGACCTATCGTTTCAAAATTGCTGCGGTTCAGTTGCACTTTGCCTAGGGATGTCGTCTTAGAAGAAAACATTTGAGCCGTTTTTTTTTTCAGAGTTGCCGTGCACGAACTTGTCTGTCTGAACCTGCTCATTTTGAATGCCATTCAGACTGTGCAAAATAAAAACAAAGGCACATAATGGGAGCTGCAACTCGGTTCATTTAATCTGTGGGAGACTGCGCTCCCCAGCTCGGACTTGGCTGTTCAACGCCGGGTCCTCGAGCGAGCCACCGAGGTCATCACGAAGCAAAGTATTCTGATCACCTAGATTTGACCTCAAGTTCCGTTTTTCTGTGTTTTTTGGAACCGATAAGGTTTTTCCGCCTCCTTTCACGCTTTTCGGGCACTTCACGTGCTCGCGTACATACATAACCGAATGTCGCGCTTCTGATGCGCCGCACAGAGCGCTTAGCGCAAACGGCGTACGGACCATTCGTCACAGCTTTGCTCATACAGATTAACAAGGTTTGCAATCATCAAATGGATTCGTAATGCTTACCTCGCCGAGCAGGACAACTTTGCCGTCCTGGAATTCCTTGGCAGAAAGGTGCTTCACCCAGCCGCTTGTAAAATAATTGTGGGACTCCAAAGCTTTGTACGCTTTCATGTTTTCCAAAGTCACAAAGTTCGCGGAAAACACAAGATACGAGACGATGTCGCCGTGCGAAATCTCGGGGAAGCCACTAACATCGGCACTTGTGTCCACTCCGGGCCGCAGCGTGTATGGATCGATATCATCGCACAGTTTCAACTTGTCTTCGTAACGAAGGCGAATAGTGCCGATGAGTTCAGAGTAATAACCCGCGTTTAAAGGTTTATGCGGCGCCATAGCAGGCACAAATCGGATGAAGAAGAGCTGTGAACGGTGCCGGTGCCACGAATTTGAAAGCATCCGCGGCAGCACAGCTCTGAACGAAGACTGAGCGACTGGGTCACAAGCATGGTCGCCGGGTCAACGAGCAGGCGGATGTGACGTCACGTGCAAGCCATGTATGCGTTAGAGGCGTTTGTCAAATTTTTAGTGAAGCGGCGGTGGAGGAATTCTAATTGAGTGATGGTTGAAAAAAATGTGGTGGCCGGCGCAAATGGCGAGCGTGTACAAACACCGCGAAGAACCTACGAGCTGCATCCCGTCTCCCCTTTCATTGCACACGTATAGATTCGTCCATCCCTGTTATCCGAGCGGTTGGCCGCCGCCGCTGGCCTGCGGGCAATTCATTTCGAAAGCTGAGTAAAGGTCGCCTCGACAAGAGATGGCTTACAATTCGTTCCGAGAGGCTCGTTCATGGACCCCGCTTACGCGTGCACAAATTTCTCCAGTACCAATTGTTCGAGAGGAAGAGTATGCGTTTCTGATCTCAGACTCCTACATTACAAAAACGCCAATGTAACTCTGCGCTTAATTGCGCCACGAATGCAATTCTGCTCGCGCTGTTTTATTATGGCTGCACCTTTAGATGAACTCGTTAATTGTTTCAATGAATTAATTCTTACTTTGAGCGTGTTCGCTGCTTTCGTTGATTTTTCTATCAGCGTTAGGTTCGGGTACCTGCATGCAAGTGTGTCCTTTTTACTGCTCTGTCCGGGCTGCACTTGAAATAAAACTTAACTGAATTTGAGATGGTATTTCTTCCTTACAATAATGAGCTTGTTGTCTGAAGCTCACGTATGGTTCTGAAATGGCGCTGCTGAAGCCACTATGTGCTGTTTGAGTTTTTCTGGATAATGAGCATGGCATGGAAGCGCTGTAACCAGCTTGTTCCAAAGAGCGCACTCTGGTGTATGAGTATGCTGTTTCGTCTTAGTGTTTCAAGTTGTGGGCGCAAAACCGTGGTGAAATAGTACGCAGTCTGCCTGGTAGGTTTTGCATGGCTTGTGGCCGTTTCAGTATCGGCGTACGTACCAGGCTTCATGCAGGGTATTTTGAAGCGCTTGTTCAATAGCGGGTATAAGAATAAATGCTTGAATATTCTCCAGGTGGGATCCTTTTGCAAGGAGCACTGAATGTACGTTTTATGGGGCAGGATTCTCAACAGCCCGTAGCGAGTCAATGATGATAAGTGGCACAAGTTTCCTAAGTATTCTATTCCAATTAATGTAAAGGGAATGCATACAGAGGTCAGTATTCGCAGTAGGTATTTAGTGTAGAGGTAGAGTGCTGCACGGAATGTGGGTATTAGTTACAATGTTCTATGACAGCCACTTATAATTTGTCATGCATATTTACTGAAATGATGAATTCGGCGCGATGGCTCAGTGGTTATCGTGTTCTTCAGGTGCTCAAGTTATGCCAAGTCATCAGTTATGTTATGTAAAGCTACGTCAAGTTATCGTCACCACTGCAAAGTAGCGACGATAACTACGAGCATCACATAACCGTCTCTGCCTTTGTGCAGATTACCCACTGTGCAGCCGTACATCTCACTGGTCATCGCACGGGCCCTGAAGACAGACGGTAGTCTCGAGCAGTGAACCAGGAAGGCGTGGTCGTCGGTGTCACCCGGAAATCCAGCACAGCATCAACGGTTCACTGTGGGCTATAAAAGAAGATTCCTTCCACTGGGACCTCACTTGGCAGTGGTGACCGCAACTGCGAGCATCATGTAATCGTCTCTGCCTTTGTGCAGGTTTGTGCATAATTATGCCTCACTGAATGTTGTTTTGTTTTCCTTTTACGTCGGCGCTGCTCCTAAGTGGATGGGTTTGTGTAAAAGATCTGAGTGTACTATAGCTCGTTGTTGTGCTTGCAGTCTTCCACTCACTGATAGCATCTTTGCAACATGCTCAGAGTGCAAATTTAATTTTCATCGTGGTGCATGTGCGGGAATAACAGAAGAATCTTTCAATGCTAAGCACGAAGCCAAAAAGAAAGCATGGAAATGTGACTTGTCGAGGTAACCACAAGGGCACAAGCACCACAGAAAATCAGCAGCATGATTCCGACGTGATACTCAGATTACTGCAGACTGAAACGAAGCTTGATGCTCTTTTGCCTGTGTCAAAAAAGTTTGATGCATTTGAGACGCAAATGCAGTTGCTCTCTGATAAGTTTGACGACATTCAGAACCACCCGACTGTTCAAGAAAAAACCTACAAAACAACTAACGAAATGAGTTGAAGGGCTGGAATCTAACAATGTAGGTAGTGATATAACTCAGCTGAAGCAGGACCTAGATGATTTGGAGTGGCGTAGTCGCTTTCTAACCCTAGAGCTTCATATATTGACTGAAACCCAGGATGAGGACTTGCTAAGCAAAGTAAATGAGATTGTAGAAAAGCTGCAAGTTAAGGCTATTACACAAGACGAAATTACCGCTGTGCATTACCTACAGAGGGCTGAACAACTGACGAAAACATTGCAAACCTTTTCAACATGCACTTTGTAGAAGTTGGTGCCTCAAATGATATTCATGGTACATTATCATGTGAACAATACATGAATGTTCAAAATCCTCAAGCTATATTTCTCACTCCAACTTGCGCCGAAGAAGTCCTCAACATAATCATGACGCTGAAGGACAACTGTACATCAGCCTACGATGATGTGAAAGTTTCCCCCGTGAAAGCTGTAGCCGCACTGATAACTCCAGTCCTTAGGCATATATGCAACTGCATACTTCAAGCAGGGATATTTCCAAACCAAATGAAGCTTGCGCATGTTCCAGCTATTAATAAAGGTGGTGCTTTTGAAGACTTGAACAACTATAGACCAATGTCAGTGCTTTCAGTCTTTTCAAAAGTTGCTGAACACATAATGAACAAAAGAATTGTCGATTTCCTCACTCTGCATAACTTTATAGTAAACAAGCAGTTTGGATTCAGAAAGAAAAGTGCAACTGAAACTGCTTTACTTTATATTAAACAGAAAATTCTTGACAACATGAAGAAATGAATGCTTACTTTGGGTTTATTTCTAGATTTCAGGAAAGCCTTTGATTCTGTCCATCATGATATATTATTAATAAAGCTACCATTCTATGGAATCCAAGGTACAGCACATGCCCTGATGGAAACCTGTTTAATTTGCAGGGAGCAATACACCACAATAAAGAGCACCGAACCTGATCGAGGCACTATTAAATACGGAGTTCCATAGGGATCCATTCTAGGCCCCATAATATTCTTGATATATATGAGTGATGTTGTAAACACCCCAGGCTGCTCTGAAATGGTATTACATGCAGATGACACTAATGTATTTTTTTTCAGGTTGCAATAAATGCTTCGTTTACAGGGAAGCAAATGAATGGCTTCACTATTTAGACTTTTGGTTAACCTTTAATAAACTAGACCTAAAGATAAACAAGATGGAATACCTGATTTTCAAGCCTAAAGGTAGCAAAAAAGATAGTGAGTTCAAATTAAAGTTCAGGAATAACATTATCAACCAGTCTAAGAGGATTTTCATTCTAGGTGTTATCTTTCATGAAACGTTTCTCTGGAATTCGCACACAGAAGCTCTCCGAATTGAACTTAACGTGTTTTTGGCATATTAAACAGGTTGCCAGTGAAGCAACAAACTTACTATGCTCTCTTTCATTCGCATTTAACATACTGCTCCCTGGTATCGTCAGACACAACACGAAGAAACCTTGATTAGCTGCACCCTCTGCAAAAGCGCTCAATATGTGGTATTCGAAAATTCCAAAAATAGAACATTGATTGCCATACTTTATGATCTATGACATACTAGAGATCAGTAAGCTATTCAAATATACGTTATTTCTGGAAATCGTGCACCTGTATATGTTACACTGTTCAAATATTGAGGTTCAATGCAAAAAGAAACACTCCACATCTCCTTAGGGAAGATAAAATACAGGTGCCCCGATCTCGCACCAACTATGGTGATGTGAGATTATGTATGCAAATAGCAAATTTATTGAATCAATATCCATCCATCTTTGAATTATTACCAATCTACCCATCACTACCTAAAGAAAACACTAAGACATATGTACCTAATGGAATAATAAGTCAAAGAATTTCTTTTGTGTCATGGATGATATTTGGGTGTGTTGTACATGTAAATAGTATTCGGGAATTTGTAAACCTTTTTTTTTCCATATACAGAAGCATGCACACAGTCCTTAGGGTTGTCCATTTGTTTTGTTTTGTGTGCTTGCATACATATTGGTTGTTGTACGATGTACTGTACTGCAAATGTGTTCGAATATGCCTATAGTGGTTGCCACTGCTGTCAGGGGTGGGATGGCCTCATCAGGCAAAAATGCCATTAGCCTTCTCACCAAGGGCAAATTCTGTATATTTTTTGTCCCAAATAAACTGTACTACTAATACAACCTGAATGATGCAGGTTCGATCCTGGTCTAGCCTGTCGCGTTTTGATAGAGGCAAAATGGTAGGAGCCTGTGTTCTATGCAATGTCAGTGTACGGTAAGAAACTGCAGGTGGCCGAAATTACTCCGCAACCTTTCACTACAGCGCCTCTCATAGCCGAAAGTCACCTTGGGTTTTTGGACCACATAAAACCAAACCAAAACATCGACTAGCTTTCTTGAATGGGATAGCTAGGATATATATGCCTTGTGTTGTAAAGCACATTTGTAGAGATGGAGTGGGAATTTTTTTTTTCAGTTCCTCTTATTTTTTTTCTTCCTTTGTACTGGTCAACATGCCCAGATGACTTACTGCAGACAACTGGTCGCAAGGTTGCTTCTGAGGAAACTATATTCGCACCATTACTTTCAGCATTTAATTTTATGTGGTGCGTTCTTATGATGCATGTATTGCATATTCCTTGCCTGCATAGCTTGGAAATTAACTAAATTGTAAGTATATTGATTGTCATGTCATTTGTGAAGACCGTGTGGTGACCTTTTTCAACAGTTGTAGACTTTCTATAGGCAGTCTACAGACAATGGTCTATTAGGGGTGTTTAGACAGAGCTCTATAGACTGTCTATAGACAAATATCTACAGAATTGCCAGGCCACATAACTGTGGAATGTCTATAGACAGTCTATAGACCTATGTCTACTGGACCAGTAGATTTTTGTCTATAGACAAATCTGCAGGAAGTGTATGGCCTAAGTCTATAGATCATCTATAGACTGCCTATAGAGCTGTGTCTATTATCAGTAGACATTTGCCTGTAGATGGTCTATGGACAGAAGTCTATAGGAAGTGTATGGCCGTATATCTATAAATCATCTATAGACTGTCTATGGACCTATGTCTATAGACTGTTTATGGACCTATCTACTTTCAGTAGACATCTGTCTATGAACTCTCTATAGACAAAAGTCTACTAAATGTGTATGGCCATAAATCTATAGATTGTCTATGAGCTGGTCTAAAGGACTTGTCTATAGACAGTCTAACGACTTCTTAGACTAAAGTTCATAGACAGTCTATGGACTGTCTAAAGAAATTTTTGTAAGGGGTTATCTTAATTCATAAGAAACGAGTCATCAAGGACAAGAAAAATTACAGTCTGATCGCTCACTGTTTGTTGCCTAAAGGTATTTAATAAGGAATTCACTATTTGTAAGAGGACAACCTTAGATATCAACGAACCAAAATATCATGCACACTTCCGTGAGGGATACTCCAAAATAAATCATATTCACAATATCACTCAGGTGATAAAGGAATGCGCAGAATACATCCAACGCCTCAATGTAGGCTTCATTGATTACGAGAAAGCACTGGACAAAGTGGAAACCTGGGCAGTCACACGGGCATTGCGGAATCACGTTTTAGAACAGTCGTATGTGAAAATACCAGATGATATCTTTAACGACTGCGCTGCTACCATAGTCCTCCATGAAGTCAGCAATGAACTTCCAATAAGTCAACTGTCCAGCAGGGAGGCGCCATATTGTCAGTGCTTTTCACCGCCTGTTTACAGGGGTATCGGAGGCCTTGATTGGGAACATTTGGGGATAAGAGTTAGTGGCGAATTTCTATGCTGTCTGCTACTCGCTGATGACATTGGCTTGCTAAGTGACTCAGGAGATGAGCTGCAAAGCGTGATCAATGAGTTAGGCAGGCAGAGCAGAACGGTGGGTCTAAAAATTAACATTCAGGAAACCAATGTAATATTCAACAGTGCCGAAAGAAAACAACATTTTAGAATTGTTAACGAGGTGCTGGAAATGGTAAAAGAATACATCTAATTAGAACAGGTAGAGGCCGCTGATCCGGATGATGAGAGAGAAATAGCTGGAGGAACAAGAATGTGATGGAGCTTAAAACGCTGGTTCTTTCACGTCATGAATGACAGTTTACTGATATCGGTCAAGAGAAAAGTATACATGTGTATCTCACTGGTGCTCTACTCTGAGCCAGAAATGAGTAGGCTAACGAAAAGCGTTCAGCTTATTTTAAGGAAAACACGGTGAGCTATGGAAAAAATAATAAGTGTAACGTTAAGATACCGGAAGCGGGCAGAATGGGTGAGGAAGGAAACGCGTGTTAATGAATTCGTTTCGTCACGTTTACAGATATTTAACGTACCAAAGTGACTGAAGCTACGAAGGACGCCTTAGTGGAGGTCCCGGAAATTTCTAACACCTGGGGTAATTTACTATGCACTGATATCGCACAGGCCTCCGGAACTGCGCCTACGTTCACATTCGACCGCCGCGGCCGGGATTGAACCCCAGTTTTTCGTTTGAGCAGCCGAGCGCCATCACCGCTGCGCCACCGCGGCGGCTGTTGTTAGTAGTATCCTAGTCGAAATCAAGAGGAAGAAATGGACTTTAACAGGGCATGTTATGCAAAGGAAAGGAACCACTTGTAAGCGAGGGTAACGGAGTGGATTCAGAGACAAGGCAAGCGTAGTAGGGGGCGGCAAAAAGATAGGAGGGAGGGCGGATGAGATTAAGAAGTTTTGGGGATATGGTGGCCGCAGCTGGCGAAGCACAAAGTTATTTAGGCGCCCCCTGCACGGGGTGTAGTCAGGCTGATGATGATGCTGATGATAATTCAAATTGAGCTTTTAGGCGCAGGTCGGTACGAGGCCACGATACAGATCTCTAGCACAAACTGGTTTAGGCAGGTATGCGGAAATCACAACAAAGAAGTTGGTGCCATCGCGCGCCCAAATAAATCGCCACTAAAACTAGTGTCAATTGCCGCCGGACAAAATAATACAGTAGTCAATCTCGGATGGGTGAAACACATTTGTCTAACATACCCAACAGCAACTGTACTAATATGCAGGGACATTTACAGTCCGCGCACGGCTGGGAGATGCCAGGATGACTGAAAATATGGGATCGAATGCACACTCTATTAACAGACACCGAGTTCACATTCCTAAATGAGCCGGGGCCGCAACGCTGCCTACAACACGAATACACTCGCCTGAACTGACGCAGTAGATAGATCCTAGAGCCCCGGAATGTGAGGGAGAATAAGTGCATGGGGTAGTGACCACTACCCCATAAGCACAGTTTTCAATACGGCACTAATTAAGAAAATCTACTGATAAGCCTCCTTAACACATTGGGAAGGTTTTCGGCAGTATAACCATCAGCGGCAGCAGCAACCTTAAAAGGCCCGCTGCAGGACAAAGGCCTGTCCACATCTAATTAACACAGCGCTGTGCCAGCTAAGGCCACCTTGTCTTTGCCGCACACGCCATCCCAAACTCATTTTCCGTTATTAATTTCCAGTAAAATGTAAATAACCGAAGATTATTCCCAGACCCTTTCCGCCCTCTTCCTGTGGCTTAACGATACACCTATCATTTTACTTTCCAAACATCGCTGCTTCCTCCATCCTTGAGAACATGGTAGCTTTTCGCGTCCCCTTGCAGATCACGAATGTCGCAAATGGGCCTAAATCATAAGCCGTGATGGGCTTGTCTGAACCACACAAGTGGTTCTCGAGGTTAGCATAATCAATACAACAGCAAACAAGACTCAGACAAGGTCTCGACTTCCGTCCTCTAAAACTATGGGCACGTAAGAAAAAAGGAAAAATGTTGCTGCTCAGCACCCTGAAGCCGTTCGAAGAAAGGTGGCATTGAAAAGACGGACAGCTCAGGCGCGCTGCAATCAAAAGCAACTGGCATATGAGAGGTGGTCTAACTGGTACAGTAATTAGGGCAAAACTAGGAATCACAAAGCCGTCTGGAGGACTCTCAGAGGGCTGAAAGAGGGGTAGCAGATCAAAGGGGACGTCGAAAGTATCGGGACTGCCCTGCAGTTCGCACCGATCACGTTTGGAAATCAAGCTGCAGTCCTTTTCTTCCCAAATCATACGCAGTCGGCGGCCCTACAGCCGTCACAGGAGGCGATGGACAAGACGGGAATAACATTTTTGAATAATACACTATACCGGATGATTGCTATAGAAGAAAAAAGTGAAATTACTCCGGGACATGACAATACTCAATGCAAAATCTTTAAGAACTTTAAAGCAGCTATTGGTGCCCTGGTTGGTGTCATAAATGAGGAGTGACAAACAGAGAAAATTAAAGAAAAGTAGAAACACACAGTCGTTACTGAATGATGAGCTGTTTGACAATATTTCCATTAGGCTCGTGTAACTAAGGTAAAGGTATTGTACCATGACAGTTGATAGAGTTATAAACCTCGAGCTAACAAATCACTTCTGTCAGCTCTATCAGCCTATTCTAAGCTCCGATTTTAAGATACTAACGATTCTAAAATCAAGTACTGTCTTGCGAATGTGCGAAAAAACTCACACGAGCACATTCTTAGAGAATGCGTCTCATCAGAGTGTCACGGATACCCGGAGAACACTCGGGCTCAGAGAATGTACTAGGCGACAGGTGTACACGCACTGACGCACATTTAATACACCCTACGTGACACAAACAGTAGCGCACAAAAGTAACAAACCTTACACAAAACAAAAAGACTACCAATACACACCACCCGGGAACACCCAGTCTACTAGCGTTGGGCGTTCGTGCTCACGGTTCGGTGATGATGAAGCATTGCATGGCTCCAGTAGCCGGCGTCGGGATGCGTCCGAAGCGCTCGGGCTGGCGTCGCTGGCTGCGTCGTTGGCGGCGTTCTACGAGCTCCCGGTTCAAGCTTCCGCGGAGGTTATGCTGATGATGTTGGCGTTGTGGGCACAACCCGGATGGGTGGAAGCAGGGCTATAAGCACCCCTGGCCGTAGCAGGTGGTTGCGTCATCCGTTGACTCGCCGGAACGGGCTCAGTAATGGCAGGAAATCCACGGTTCGACGCCGTAGAACTCTAGATCACTGAAGCAGTAGCCGGCTTTGATCTCTTCCATCCGTGGTGTTCCTGACCCGCCAAAACCTCCACATTTCTGTTCTTCCCTCCCGTGCCACGCTCTCCCTCGCGCGTTTATAACCTTGGCGTTGGTACACGTCATCCTTGTCGTCGTCGTCTTTGTCTTCTCTTCTCCAGCAATCATCTCCTCCCACCTCACCAAATACTTCTTTATCTTCACCATTCTTCGGTTGATACACGTCATGCTTATCGCCAACCTCGTCGTCTCCTCCAAACGTCTTTCGTTTGTACTTGTATTTCCAATTTTCTATTATATGTGACAACGGGCCACCCCTCTCTAGAGTTTTTCCATAAAAACTGCTCACATCATCATATTCAAGCCTTCCAGCCAACCGACTACCTTCCGTGGCGATTCTGGACCCAGCACACAGCACACCGCAGATGCCAAGTACACACCAAAAGCACACCACTAACACAGAACACGAAATTGCATTTTCGGAACATTAAGACACCACTGCCGTTGTCCGCATGGTGTCTTTAACAAACATGTTAGTGTGCGCAACACACTCCCTTGTATAAGCACACAACAACAAAAAGATACATCCCAGAGATAGCCAGTGTATACGTGCCGCGAAGGACGTGACAACAGCAAGATAGCCAGAACAAGAACACAGGTTTATTATGAAGCGTTGCTTTTATAGCCGACCAAGTGATAAAGGGCGGACCGCAGCGCGCATGTCCGGAACAGGCGCACGG
Organism: Amblyomma americanum; assembly: GCF_052857255.1. NCBI lineage: Eukaryota > Metazoa > Arthropoda > Arachnida > Ixodida > Ixodidae > Amblyomma > Amblyomma americanum. The sequence goes on from NC_135498.1 coordinate 233,635,487, forward strand.
TCATGCACGCGCCTGATACAGCTAGAGCCGTTTAGTGCGCTCTACTCATCAATTCTGTACCTACGTTATCTATGTCTTTAATATATTCCATTTGAAATTAGTATTCTTCCGAAGCCAAATTCCATCTCATGACTTTAATACTGTTCATTTTGTTCCTTGGTTAAATATTCAAGCGGCTGATGATCCGTTTGAATTATGAAGTGTCTCCCATAAAGATAAATGTGAAGTTTCTTTACTGCCCACACCACCGCCAAGAATTCCTTTTCAACAGTGGAGTAGTTGCGTTCACTAGCCAATTCTCTCTTACTTGCAAAAAATACCGGATGTAGATGCGATTCTCTTCTTACGAAAGTACGGCTCCTAATGCTGTGTCTGATGCATCAGTGCGAAGAACAAATCCTTTATCCAAATTGGGAGCAAGCAGAATGTGCATTTTTGCCATGTGCCATTTCAACATCACGAATGTGTTCTATGTTCAGCAGTCCAAATCACCTTATTGCTTGCGCCTTTCTTAGTGAGTTCAACAAGCGGGTCGGCTATGGGAGCATAATCGGGAATAAAGTCCCTGTAGTATCCCATTAAACACAGGAATGACTGTACTTCTCTCTTGGTCCTCGAGATCTGGGCTTGCTGTATTCTGACCAAGATGTCTTTCGTCGCGCTGCGACCCATCGCCTGCTTGTGTTCGAGAAAAAAAATGGCTCAAAGTCCACCGCACATTTTGTCGGTTCTATGATCAACCTGTCTTGCTAAACTCTGTCAAACAGTTTTTCCAGAGTAATTACATGCTCTTCCCACGTATCTGTTGAAACAGGGATGTCATCAATATAGTGTTCTACATTTTGGAGCCCATCCAAAATCTTCGTCATCAGCTTCGTGATTATTGCGGACGCTCTCTTCAAACTACAAGGCATGAATTTAAACTGAAATAAACTCGCTGAACAAGAAAAGCCAGTATTCTCTTTCGACTATCTTCCATTGGTATTTGCCCATACACTTAAGCTCAATTAAGTTTAGAAAAAAATCTTTTGTGAGCCACCTTAGCTAACACCACGTCCGCTGTTGGCATAGGTTCGGCATCGGATACTACGATCTCATTTAGCCGTAGAAAATCTAACATAACTGGATAGTACCAAACCTTCTTAATCACACCAAGCTCCATCATATCCAGCACCGCATTTTCAATTAATTCCTGAACTACTAAATGTAGTGGGTATTGATTCACACTGATTGTTCTATCTCTAGAGAGATATAATTTGCAACATACGATATTTGTTTTGCCCGGAACATCCGAAAACACACCCCCTTGCTTCGAAGTAGGGCCTTTACCTGTGATCCTTTGTCTTCATTCAAATTGGGGTTTATTAGCACCTTATCCCATCCTACACTTTTCTTCCCACTGCACGTGGACACATCGGCAACATTATCTGTCTCCTCTGCCACTACCGAGCATGATACCTTGAGGGCGTACCGGACGGGATCTCTTTGTATTTTTCAACAAATCTGCATAGAAATCCTTCTTGGTGTTATTTATCAATCATTCATAATCCATTTCATTTTTCTTCTGCGTCACAAGCTAAGGGCCCTTCCATTGCATCTGTAACTTATTATGATGCGTGGGTAGCAGGATGAGAACCCTGTCGCCCGGATTCAGATTTCTGTGAGTGGCTCTCTTGTCATTGTAGCCATTATAGCGTTCGCGCGCCGTTTCCGCGCATTAATGTGCAAGCCAGCATGTTTCCACTAAGTTGTCCCGCAACTCAAGAACGTATATGTATGTTGTCTTCAGACCTGACGCAATCTCTTCATTAGCCCACAACTTCTTGAGTATTGTAAGTGGTTTTCTAACGGTTCTGTCATACAACATCTCGATGGGCGAGAAACCAAGATTCATTTGCGGTACTTCGCGGTAAGCGAATAAAAGAGCTGGGAGATGTATATCCCAACAACTAGGTCTCTCCTGGCACTTCCTGATCTTATTTTTGAGGGTGCCGTTGAACCGCTCTACAAACCCATTACACATGAGATGGCATAGCGTTGTAACTGCTTTACTGGAAAAAGGCGGTTAACCTCCTTCACTAGTTCCGACGTGAAGGAGGTCCACAAGACCCTCCGCCACTTGGATACTGTCAATAGTGTTCAATGGAATCGCATCAGGATAACGAGTGGCCAGGTCAACCCGAGTAAGCACTTATCTATTGCTTCTGGCGGATGCTGGAGAGATTGGCCCCACAATGTCGATAGCGCAACTCTATTGAAATGGTAGCTCGATGGCTGGCATCTTGCCCAGAGGTACGGGACCAACTGTTCCCTTCGGAACTCTGTGCTGGCACACGTAACATGAGTGATTAAAGCTTTTAACGTCACACTGAACACGTGGCCAAAAGAACTCTCGGGTGATTCTAGACACCGTTTTGAGAACACCCTCGTGTCTGGATATAATGGCGTCTTGTCCTAATTGAAACACTGTCTCTCGCATATCTTTCGGTAAGACCTGTTGTTGAATTCGCATTCCCGTGCTAAATATGTACTCCCTGTGCAGCAGACCGTTTACCAATTGATATTCGAATGACGTACGACTCCTCTTTCTTTTAACCTTTTCCCCAACTCTTTCGAAGCAGGCTTTCAATCTCAGGACTTTCGTTGCCTAATTACAATTTCGCCCGGTGTTACGCTCACACACATCGTAACGGGAATAGAGAGCGGGCGCTGCGTTGCTCGGGCTCCCACTTGAGCTCTTGTCTCCACTGCCGACGAGAAACTCACTTCCCCATCACCCGCCTGAGATGTCATGGGCATTTCCACCTTTGGGTGTTCTTCAACGTCGAGCATCATCCACTCAGGATCGTTGTCCTCGACACTTTTTGCACCCGTAATGTTTCCCTAGATGAAATTGTAGGTTCCTTGTTCTACACTTTTTGTCGCTACCTGTAAAGTATAATATGGCGTGGCACTATAATCATGGCTTAAGGAAGGTACCTGACTGTGCTATCTACAAGAGTGACGGTTGACGCTTCCCGTGTAAGATCCTCGTCCTTCAGCAGTATTCTCCGAACCAAAAATGTGTTGGCTCCGCTGTCTCTAAGCACCAATATAGGACGGTTCCACTCGTCGCCTCATTTTCCGGAGCCGTTTGCCCTCCTTTTAGCTGTGGAACTTCAAGTCGTGTGATAACTTCTACCCGAGAGTCGACAACGCATGCAGCTCAGTCCTGCGTTCTATATCGGCACTCATCCTCAGTATGGCCTCTCCTCTTACAACCTTGAAACACATCTTGTGTCTTTTGGGCAACGCTACTAGCCCGACAGTCAACTGCATGGTGCCCCACCTTACTACAGAGGAAACACCTTACTGTCGCATTACATCCCAAGCAGCGCAAGTTATTGGCCCAACATTGGAACTGTATTGGCAAAGCTGGCCCTACAAAGCATCAGGATGGGACCATCCTTTTGCAATATTGGGCCGATGACCTGTGCTGCTTGGGATGCACCGCCATAGGCTCTTGGTTTTGTCGCATCTGTCTCTAGGCCCTTTTGAGTTTCCTCCTTTGCCTTACTGATATTTATCAGCCCTTGAGCCTCAAATAATTGGTCTGCAGTGTCGGCAAACTCTTCCAATGAACACAAATTTCTTTCAAGAATAGCGCTAACTTTGGACTGCGGCATGCTAAAAACTGCTCTGTCACCAGCTTCTCAAGCACCCCTTAAAAACCCTTTTCTGTGTTTGACATATCTAGCCTAGTTGTTCAGCCTGCAGGAAAACTGCTAAGCGGTTTCAGAATCCTCAGAATCCTTGACTCTCTCGTTGTCCATGAAATCAGCAGCAGGAATCCGCCAAACACATTCAGCGCCTCCCCGACTAAACACGTGCTCAATGCCGTGGCCCATTCACTGCGCTCCCAGCCTTGCCCCAAAACTATTCCCTCGAATCTTTTCAGATATGGGTCCAAATCATCTCTTTTGTCATCAAAAGGAGCCACCAGCTTTCTGGGATAAACTCTGGCCGGTCTGGATGATTCTATACCCGCGAATGAACGCTAAGCGTCGTTCGTGATCTCCTGATATCGTCCCGCGACAGGCGCCTGTTTCCACAAAAGAAACTCGTTCTCCCGTTCTATCCTTGTTTTCTCCCGTTCTTCTGTCTCGCGAGCTCCTTTATCCTGCCGCTCTTCTGCCTCGCAAACTTTTTTATCCTCCCGCTCTTCCTCGCGAGAGTCTGCGCGTGCTTGCGCCATTTCCTTTCTCTGCCTATTTGCCTCCTCTCTCTGCCTGTTAACCTCCTCTTTCTGCCTCTTCGACTCCTCGTCATAGAGACGCATCGCCGTTTCCTCGCTTAACCCTTGCTTGAGCACCATTTCTGACGTTTTTGCGAAAGCCATACTTTCTGCAGTCGAGAGATCAAAAAGATCTGAGATAAAACAAAAAGAAATAAGGTAATGAATCATCCTCGCACTGCTTTCTTTCTCATTACCGCTCTGGTTACATTGGCTACTGTACAGGTCTGTGTAGAACTCTTCGGCTACGTTAACTATCTATCCATATTGCTAATGACTTTGCCCTGTTTGTCTCTTAACGCATATATCTGGTTTTTACCTTTGCCTAGTGTCCTCTTCACCGCTTTTAGGCTACCTCCGTTCTTTAGAGCATGCTCCATTCTCCCCATATTAAACTTCCTCATGTCGACTACCTTCCGCTTAT